>NC_080699.1:24695302-25011419 GCF_030445035.2 Dasypus novemcinctus | reverse complement strand
TGTGGGCTCATGCTGCCCTTGATAACATGCCTAATGGATTTCATTCTGATGGTTCTAGTCCATCATTTCAGCCTATAAAGGGAAACTTTTGAAATCCTGAGTCACTTATCTGATGATATGATGACTTGTTAGACAAGCATGCCATCCTCGGGTTTATCCAAGTCTTGATAGAATATTGACAGGACAAAGCCAAAAAACAGAACCCTGCTTCATGCCATTAGACACCTACTATTCTCTAAGGTCAGGGAAGACACCATGGAAATAGTAGGGCATGAGTTAGACATGCGTGCTTTGGTAGGATTTGGATAGAGAGAAGGTACGATGTGCCTGGAGGAGAGAGTGTATGATGGGGGAGAATGGGAGATGATGAGGACTACATGAAAAATGTGTGGAAAGAATTACACTGTGCCTGGCACGTCATGGCATTCAATACCTGGTGGAGGTGGTTATGGTAACAGTGATGATGCTGAGAGAAGGGAGAGAGAAGGAGGCAGGATGAGGGTGGAGTACACCGTGGACAAGGTAGGGTTTCTCTTGTCTTCTCTCCTATTCTTTCTGTGGTTGTCCATTTCCCTTGAAGGTTGCAGGTCTGGAAGAGGGGCTTCGGGGTAGGCTCTGGACCACTTCTCAGGAGCAGCAGCAGGCTATGACCAGTAGTTTCAGCCACCCCAAAGCCATGATAGTATGGGGCTGCAAAGTAGTCTACCCAATAACTCAGGGGCAAACCCAAGCCTTATGGAGCAGGGATAACTGTATAGTCCTCTCCAATCCCTTGGCTTTCTGGTGCTTCTTGAACCAAGGACCCATTCAGATATGACCTCCTGCCTCTCCAGATGTTGGGTTTTCTGGTTATACTAGAGGTTCCCAGGGCCCACTTGCACCAACCACTGACACTTGAAGATCAATTCAGTTTGCCCTACATGGGTAAATATCTCCCGACCAAGTTCCAACGCTCTCTTGGAAGGTTCAGAAAGTAACAGCCTGTGGTGGGGAAGATCATCTTTTTGATCTTTGAACCCATGAAGCCAAAGTAGCCCACTAGCATACAGAGGGTAGTACCTTGACTTTAAAGATGAGATGGCAGGTGTCCCACCTGTGTGTGGCAGTTAGATATGGGGACCCTTCCAGGTGGGGCCACCCAAATTTTATTTCAATTTGCAACTTGTTTGTATTTCTTCTATGTTGGATTGTTTTCTAGGCTTCTTATCAAAATGACTGCTAGTGCTTCTGTCAAGAGTGGGCTTGTGTCTGGTTCAGGTATGGATGGTTGCCTCTGGGGCTTTTCCTCATTAATTATACTTTACAGTATATTCATGGATTTTGTGAAATTTCAATTCATTCCAGATACTAGATACAATCACCTGTTTTTGGAGCTCATTTCCCACATTCCCCAGAAAAATCAAGTGTTCCACAGTCTTGGGATGCTGCTGCAGAGAATGGGTTGGATTTCCCCCACCCTATTTCTTTCAGTAGCCTGGGACAGCCTGCCTTTCTGGCTTGGACAGAGACCGATCTCTCTTCTTTCTCTGGTTCTTTCCCCAGAGTTCAGAACCGAGATCCACAGGCCGCCACCTCTCAGCCTGCAAAAGAGTCGGGCATCCTTCTGGGCACCCAAGGAAAATAGTAACACTTGCATAGAATTTTTCCAGTCTATAAAACCCTAGGATTATTTTTTTTAACATTAGGATTCACTCTTTGTGTTGTACAGTTTTATGGGTTCTTAATTTTTTTATTTGGCAACATGTACGTTCAACATAACATTTGACATTTTAACCATTTTAAGTCTACAATTCAGTCATATTAATTACATTTGCAGTGTTGTGCAACCATCACCACTATTTCCAAAATTTTTCATCACTGCAAACAGAAACTCCATACGCATTAAGCAATAACTCCATTTTCCCTCCCCTTAGCCCCTTGTAATCTCTAATTTCTGTTTCTATAAATTTGCCTGTTCTAAATATTTCATATAAGTGGAACATACAATATTTGTTCTGGCCTCTTTCACTTAGCATAATGTTTTCAAGGTTCATCCATGTTGTAACAAGCCTTCTTCTTTATGACTGAATAATATTCCATTGTATGGATAGACCACGTTTTGTTTACCCACTCATCTTTTGATGGACACAGCCTGTAAATGATGCTGTGATGAATATTGGGGTACAAGTTTGTTCTGGGAGTCCCTGCTTTCATTTGTTTTGGCTCTATTTCCAGGAATGAAATTGCTGCACCATACGGTAGTTCTGTGCTTAACTTTTTGAGGAACTGCCAAAATTTTCCAAGGGGCTGCACCGTTTGACATTCTCACCAGCCACGTACATGGGTTCCGATTTGTCCACATCTTTACCAACTCATTCACTTTTTGTTTTAGAGCCACCCTAGGAGGCATGAAGAGGCCCTATGATTTTTTAAATTTAATTTTACTTAATATTTATATATTTAACGTAATCTTCACGTTCATTTCATTTAATCTTCAGACCACCCTTGTGCAGGAGCCGTTGGCATCATCCCTGGCCACGTTTTTTGGATGAGGAAACAGAGGCTCGGTTCCTTGCTCATGATAACAGGGGGAGTCATTGGCAGAATCCGGGTCTGGAGCCAGCTCTGTGGTCACCAAATCCGGGGCTCTCTCCACAAGACCACATGACATCCTCTACGAGACTCCGCTGTGCAGAGGGCAGGCACTTCCCTGGCTATCTTCGAGGTAACCGATGTCTCCATGCCTTGTGGAGAAAGGCAGCCAGCCAGAGGAAGGGCTGTTTCTCAGATGCTTATTATGTGCCATGACCTGTGTTAAGGTCTTCACACACCCTATTTCTTTTCATCTTCTGCAGAGTCTTGAAGTGTTAGGTATTTTTATCACCGGATTGCAGAGGTGGAAACTGAGCTTCAGGCAGTAATGGGAAGTAGTTGTGAATATCAGCAGCGTACGCGGGCACCAGGGACCCAAAAGCACGATACGAGTCAACACAGGAAGTGGGGTGGTAAAGGTTCTAACTGCTGGGAGCCAGCACCCACGCAGACTCCTCTCTCATTAGGTAACAGGTAGGAGTCCTGCAGGGAGGAAACGGCTGCAGGTGCTGGGTGGGCGTGTCAAGGTTACCGCAAGGTTAGAGGGGCTGTGAGCGTGTCTGGGAACCTCAGGCTGGGCGCAGGCTGTGTGGCCAGGGTAAGAGTGAGTCAGGCGCGGGGATGAGGTGCTCGCCTGCTGAGCTCGGAGTTGAGTCCCAGCCGGATGAGCACCATCGGAAGGCTGACGGAGGAGAGGCAGGCTCTGCCTAACAGAAGGGAGAGCCGATACACACACAAGGCGGCAGGCACACCTACATACGCGCACAACTCAGAGCACTTGCAAGACAACAGACAAACAGGACCGTGTAGACGAAAACAGTGTGGGCTGAGCGTGGAAAGTGCACAGGGGAAGAATCTACCCAGCGGTCCTTTGCACCCGACTGACATGTGTGGCTGCGAGGCTGTGGGGGGCAGGGCAGGGGCACGGGACCCTCCATCAGGAGGCCCTCGGACCAGCCCCTGCCTCCGTGTTCTAAGACACACCAAACCCAGAATGCCAAAGAGAGCAAGCAAAAGCAGCCCTGGGACAGAGGTTCTCCAACCTGAGGGTGCCTCGGAATCATCTGAAAGGCTTCTTACAAACACAGATGGCGGGGTCCTCCCCCGAGCTTCTGATTCAGGAGGTCTGGGGTGGGCTGAGGATTTGCATTTCTAAACAAGTGTCCAGGTGGGGCTGAGGTTGCTGGCTGAGGGCCACACTGTAGCCGCAGGCTTCAGGGATTGGAGCACCCAGAGGGCTTGCCCGACCTAGCTGGAATCCTCACCCGAAGCTTCCCACCCACCCCAGCACAGTGCTCGGTTCCTGCATGCAGGAGACCCCGGAGTGGGGTTTCTCCAGGGCAGCTGATAGCACCTCATTCAACCAGCCCCACAACCCACAGCTGCTTTCCCCCAGGGCACTGGATTTTCTGGGCCCCCCCTCCGGCACAGCTGAGATTTATATAGCGTCTCCCCAGGCTCCAGCCGGCTCCCACCTCTGGGGCCTCTCTGGTCCAGTTCAGCCTCCTCTGTAATTGGTGTTGCTTAAATTCTGCTAGTTAACCTTCAGCGTGTTAGTAATCCAGTCATTCTGACCATGACCCATAGGAAGAAATACATTTGGCATCATAGTTGTCACACACACACAGACACATATAAAAAGAACTGCACAAATATTCTCAGTATTTGTGATACGCTCATAACTTTTATTCTTTTCCTCCCTCGCTCCCTCCCTTTCTTCCTTTCTCCCTCTTTTTCTCTCTCTTTCACGGTAGTTACTCAACCAAATCATTTCAATCCCCGGTTTAAAAAGTACTAACATAACTTCTTTCTCTGAGCCTTAGATTCTTGGTCTGTAGACTTGTAAAATTCCTGCATTGCCAATCTTGCTGCTGTTTTTCTTGGATAACATTATGTATGTGAAAGCATTTTCCCAAATAGAAATGTAGGTACCAAGTGCTATCTCTCACATACACACACACATACACACGCGTGTGCTCTTTCAAGGGTTGGAAATAACCATCAGTTACTTATTTCTCAAGTCACTACCACGTTCCAGGCACCGAACTAGATGCCGGAAAAGTAACGAGAAGCAACAGTCGACGTGACTCCTTCCCTAGAGTAGTTTATGCTCTGGTGAGGAGGTGGGCATTAAACAAACTATGTCCTTAGTAATAATTTGTAATTATAAATGTCTGTACGGGATCTGGAGAAAAAAGAACAGAGTGCTGAGAGAGAATAACAGCATGACTCAGTCTTCACAAACTAATAACCACAGCCATACTGCTCCCAGGTTCATTTCCAGTTCGTGAAGCCCTTTCACATTCTTCATCTCATGAGGGCCTGTTCCAAGCCTGTGGAGAAGGCCAGCACGGCGTTCTTAACCCATTTTATTTATGAGAAAACTCACACTCAGCAGGTCTCATTGATTTGCCTAATAGGAAAGAATCCCAATGAGTGCTTCTGGATCCGGGTCCCCAGTGGGGCAGCCTGCAGGTTCTAGAAGTGATGCTCAAGACATTACATCTCCCCTATTTGCAGAACCTCTGAGTTCAAATGAGGCCAGAGTGAGGAAGCGTGTGGTCAGCGCGGAGACGAGCTCCGAGGCCTGGCCTCAGGTGGCCCCGAGCCGGGCGGGCAGAGCAGCCTTGAGAGGCAAAGGCAAGAAGAGGCTGGAGCCAGAGCAGGCGCGTGAAACAGCACCGTCAGAGCCGCCGCAGTGAAAGTGAACCCGGCCCGGCACATTCTCCGCCGCAACTGGGCCAGGCCGGGCCATCCTGCTGTGTCAGCACCCGCATCAGGGAACTTATCAGAGGTTTCCAAATGACTCGGCCTCCGCTGCCCCAGGAAGGGAGGTTTCTGGGCTGCAACGTGGGGGCCGCTGGGTGTGCAGCAGGCACTTGAAAGAGAGCAAGTGATGACGCAGCAGTGGGGGCCTGGGCTGCTGACACTGTGGGACCAGACTTGGGACGCTGCACCCGGGCCGGGGTGGAGCAGCCACCTGGCCTTACCCACCTAGGAGGGGATGGAAACCCTGACAGTGACCCCACATTGGCTCCAAGGGCCACAGCTTAGCATCTGGGGTCCCCTCTAGCCTGGCCCCAATTTTTCGCTTGGTTTTATTTTCCGGTAATAAGTATAGAGTGTCTGCATGTGCTTCCAGACTTTTATCCTGCTACGCCCCTGCAGGTGCACTGTCCTCCAACCACAGCGCCCCTCGAGTCGCCCTCCCCCTGCTCCCTCCACGCCTATTATGGGCCGAACTGTGTCCTCCAAAAAGGTACGTGGAATCCCTACTCCGCAGTAAATCGGAGTGTGACCTTATTTGGAATAGGATCATTACAGATGGAATTAGGCAAATTACAATGAGATCACAGGGGAGGCTCTTAATCCAGGATGACTGGTGTCCCAAATCAGGGGAGGGGACACAGGGAGAGAAGGAGAGAACACAGCCAGGGTCGGCGCTGAGTTACACCACAGGCCGAGGAAGGCCAAGCAACGCAAGGATCGCCGCCTCTGCCGGCAGCCGGGAGAGGGGCGCGGGACAGGCTTCCCAACAGACTGCTGAGGGAGCGTGGCCCTGCCCACACGTGGATTTGGGGCCTCCGGCCTCCAGAACGGGGAGAGAATATTTCGGCTGTTTTAAGTCACCCAATTTGTGGTCATGTTTTGTTTTTTTTTAGTTACCAGGAGGGCCGGGGATTGAAACCAGGACCTCATATGTGGGAAGCCGGTGCTCAATCACTGAGCCACACGGGCTCCCCTGTGGTCATTTGCCCCCTTCCTGCCTCCACGCCTTGCCTTGAGGTATTTCCTGCATCCGGAAAGCCCTTCCCTGCCATTTCTGTAGGACCAAAACCTAAATGTCCCCAAGGTACACCCCCGTGCCCCTTCCTCCAACAGAGATTTTTCTAAGTCAAAGTCATCTCCCCTGCTTTGAACTGGGTCTAGCGCTTTATCTGTTTCTTTTCACTTTCCATTGTAACTCCCTGCATACCACGCTCATCCTAGGCTATGAGATCTGGCAGTAAAAGAGCCATTTATGAGTCATCATTTCCCCCCCTGCCCCCAAGCGCTGTGCACCTAGCAGGTGCTCAATAATTGTCTTTGACTGACTGAATGAAGAGGCCGCTGGTGGGTGGGAAAGAGGGGGGGCCCGGTGGGGGGTGGTGGGGAAGTGTGAGGTCGGGCCTGTGTTTGGATCCCCCCGCTGGTTTTTGTGGCCCGGGCCCGTGGCGCCCACCCTGGGGCCGACGGCGGGGCCCTGGAGAAGAGCCCGGGCTTGGGATTCCAGCCGTGGAGCTCAGCAGCTGCGGGAACGTGGCGCGTCTCGCTCCGTCCTCATCCATAAATGGTATGACACTTACCTCGGAAGTTATTGTAATGATTCAGCCATAAAAAGGAATGAAGCCTCCATCCCTCTACAGCAGGATGAGCCTTGAAAGTATTATGCCGAGTGAAAAAAGCCAGACGCGAAGGCACAGAGAGGGTAGGATTCCACTTACACGAAATATCTAGAACAGGCAAATCCGTAGGGACAGAGAGGAGGTCAGAGGCTACCAGGGGCTGGAGAGGATGGGGAACGGGGAGCTATGGCTTCACGGATTCAAAGTATCTGGGATGATGAAAAGTTTTGGTAATGGAAAATGGTGATGGTACCACGACACTGTAAATATAATTAATGCCACCGAATTGTACACTTCAAAATGATTAAAATGACTAATTTTTGTAGTACATGTATTTAAAAACACAATAAAAATTTTTTAAGGTTATTGGAGGATCAATATATGATCAAAACAGGAAAACACCCAGTACCTAGTAGGTGCTCAATAAAGTCTGTAGACGAGTTAACCCGGGGAGAGTAATTTTTTAGCCTCTTTCTTGTTTTTCTTGTCGAGGGGGGGCGGGCATTGCCTTCCTCCTCTTTGTTGGGGGGGACATCTGTGTACTTGCCGACCCCTTGCTCCCTGGATCAGATCCGGAGCAGGGCCAGGCGCTGAGGGCAGAGCCCGCCGTCAACAGAGGCTTGAGGGAGGGTGAGTGAACTCGCCATGAAAGGGAACACGGGGTGGGGCAGAGGTCTTGCTCCTGTTCCCCATCGCGGCTGACCACGGCTCCACCCCCGGGCCTGCCTCGTGGCCGCCGCGCCTGGCTGGATGTCCACCCTCCCGGCCCCGGGCTGCCTCCTGGGGCTCCGTGCGCTGCGGCCCTCTCCTCCCGCCACAGGCGCCGGGACGCTGCAGGATCTGGGGGCTGGGTCGCCGCCGGAGGACAAGAATTCCTCTGCCTGGAACAGCAGGGTGGGCTGGGCGGCGGGGAGAGAGTAGTCAGAAGGGGCGCGGGGACTGCAAAGAGGGGCCCCAAACTCGTTTCCGTGCACCCCGTTTCCCCTCTGAGCGGAGCGGTTCGCCGCAACAAAGCGGCTCAAAGGCTCGTCCGAGGCCTTTCTGAAATCTGAGGATCCTGCCCCGTGACGTGGCCCGTGTGGGCGGGGCCTTCAGGGACCCTGGCTCCGCCCGCGCCGCGGTGGCCGCACCGGGGTCTGTGTCTGGGAGGCCGCGGTCTCCTCTGCTTTCTTAACTCTGGGCCAACGAACCCCGCGTGTAACCCACTTTCAGAAGGCCCCTGCCGGGCTCTGGTAGGGGTGCCTCAAGACCTGCGAGAAACACAGAGCCCTCAAGGATTTGAGGGTGGGCATGGGAGCTCCCCTGCCCTCTCTCCAGCCTCATGATGTTTTTTTACAGGTGAAAGGCAGGAAAGGAAAGATGTTTTATTCCTTTGGGGGGGCTTTAATTATAGACCACACTTTGCTGTCTTTAAGCATTTTTATGTTGTGTCTTCTAGCCTTGTACTTTTTTTTTTTAAGGTTTATTTTTTATTTCTCTCCCTTTCCCTGATCCCCCCCTCCCCCCCCAGTTGTCTGCTCTCTGTGTCCATTCGCTGTGTGTTCTTCTGTGTCTGCTTATATTCTTGTCAGCGGCACCAGGAATCTGTGTCTCTGTTGAGTCAACTTGCTGCGTCAGCTCTCCGTGTGTGTGGCACCATTCCTGAGCAGGCTGCACTTTTTTCGCACTGGGTGGCTCTCCTTACGGGCACACTCCTTGCACGTGGGGCTCCCCTATGCAGGGGACACCCCTGCGTGGCATGGCACTCTTTTTGCACATCAGGACTGCACGTGGGTCAGCTCACCACACGGGTCAAGAGGCCCTGGGTTTGAACCCTAGACCTCCCATGTGGTAGGCGGACGCTCTATCCATTGAGCCACATCTGCTTCCCCAGCCTTGTACTTTTAATCAAAGTGCCCAATATAAGAACACATTATTTCTGTAAAGAATTTCAACATCTCAGGAAAAAGCTCTTTACAAGTCCTTCCAATTATGCTCGCCCTGCCCCGAGATAACCACAGTGGTCAGATCAGTGTATTATCTTCACCTTTTCTTGCACCACTGGAAAGGTAAGGTGTTGTTTTGCTTTGCTTTTATGTAAATGGTATCATGCATGTTTCAGTAAGTTAACATTTTTATTTTAGAATCAATATCAGGTATAATTGGAAAATAGAGGGAGAGTTGGTTGTAATGTTATGACCATAAGTAATACAACTTTTAAAAGTCATTTCCTCCCTGCCTTTTTTTTTAAAGTTGAGATAAAATCCACATAACAGAATTAACCGTTTAAAAATATATAATTGAGTGGCATTTAGTATGTTCACAAAGTTGGGCAACCATCACCTCTATCTAGTCCCCAAACATTCTCATTACCCCAAAAGGAAACCCTGGTCCATTAAGCAGTCACTTTCATTCTCCCCTCCTGGCAAACCTGGGAACCGGTAATCTGCTTCCTGTCTCTATGGATTTACCAGTTCTGGATATTTCATGTAAATGGGATTTCACAATATGTGACTTTCTGTGTTTGGCTTCTTTCACCATGTTGTAGCATGTACCAGAATGGCTTTCCTTTTTATGGCTGAACAATATTCCATCTATATATGATAATTTATACAACTTTTGTACACCACCTTTTTAACACACATTTTGTGAAATTTTTAAAAAAAGATTTATTTATTTATTTATCTCCCCCTTGCAGCATGTTCCTTTCCTTTCTTTTTTTAACACTATATCATCTTTTTCTGGAAACCCTTTTTTTAAAATTTTTAAAAATTTTTAAAGATTTATTTTTATTTATTTCTCTCCCCTTCCCACCCCTCGCACCAGTTGTCTGTTCTCTATGTCCATTCGCTGTGTGTTCTTCTGTGTCCGCTTATATTCTTGTCAGAGGCACTGGGAATCTGCGTCTCTTTTGGTTGCATCATCTTGCTGTATCAGCTCTCCATGTGTGTGGCGCCACTCCTGGGCAGGCCGTGCTTTCCTGGTGCGGAGCGGCTCTCCTTATGGGGTGCACTCTTTGTGCGTGGGGCTCCTCTATGCAGGGGACACTTGTCACAGTACAGCACTCCTTGCATGCATCAGCACTGCACATGGGCCTGCCCCACATGGGCCAGGAGGCATTGGGTTTGAACCATGGATCTTCCATGTGGTAGGCGGGCGCTCTATCCATTGAGCCAAGTCTGCTTCCCTTGTTCCTTTGTTTGCTGTCTCTTCAATGAGTCCATTTGCTGCGCATTTTTTCTATATCTGCTTGTCTCCCTTTTGTTGTGTCATCCTGCTGCGCCAGCTCTCTGTGGCACACGTGCTGTCAGCTCTCCACGTCGCATGGACCAGCTTTGCCTTCACAAGGAGGCCCTGGGAGGCAAACCCAGGGCTTCCCATATGGTTAGATGGGAGCCCAACTGATTGAGCCACAGCCACGTACCATTTTGTGAAATTTTAATCATAGTATGTGTGTAATTTTGCAGCATGCCTTTTCATTTAACATGATCTCATAAAAAGAATTTTTAGCAAGAAATGTCAAGGCTTAAAATTGTTCTCTTTCTATCTATTACTGTTGCCTAAAAGTTAAAATCAAAATTAGAACTGATAGGTAAATTTATTCAACAAATATCTATTGAGAACCTCCTATGTGCCAGGCTTTGTTCTCTGCTCTGAGGATTTAACAGTGGATAAAACAAAGTTCCCTGCCCTGAAGTCTTCATAGAACTTACTTTCTAATGGGGAAAGACAGTAAACAAAATAAATAAGTGAATTAAATGGTATGTTAAAAGGTGGTAAGTGGGAAGCGGATGTGGCTAAACTGATAGAGCATCCGCCTACCATGTAGGAGATCCAGAGTTTGAATCCAGAGCTGCACAGAGCTGCCATATGCAAGGAATGCCATGCCATGCAGGGGTGTCCCCAGTGTAGGGGAGCCCCAAGCCCAAGGATTGTGCCCCATGAGGAGAGCCGCCCCGTGGGAAAAAGTGCAGCCCACCCAGGAGTGGTGCCGCACACACCGAGAACTGACGCAGCGAATGGAAACAAGAGAGCAGACAATGGGGGCGGGGAGAAATAAATAAAAATATATCTTTAAAAAAAAAGGTGATAAGTGCTATTTAAAAAATAATAATAATGAAGCAGAGAAGGAGGTTAGGAAGAGCTGGGGCTGCCAGGAAAGACCTTATATTTAGAATATATCTGAGCAAAGATTTGGAGCAGTTAAAAGAGTAAGCCGTGAGGATATCTGGGGGGATAAAGGGTCCCAGGAAGAATGACTCCACGTATAAAAACTCGGGTGTACAAACACACAAGGAGGCCAGCCTGGCTGGAGCAAGGTGGACAAGGGGGGATGTAAAGAGGACAGTGTCAGAGAGACGGTAGGGGCCGGACAGCAGGGCCTTTGCTTTTACTGTGCAGTGGAGGATTTAGGGCAGAGCATGTCATGGTATAACTTTTGTTTAAATACACTCCCTCTGGATACTGTTTTGAGAATAGGAGCAAAAATGGAAGCAGCAAAGCGCGAATCTATGACATGGACCAGTATGCTCACAGTGGCGGTGACGAGAAGTAGACGGATTCCAGGTATGTTTTGCAAGTAGAGGCAACCTGCTTTGCTAGTGAATGACGCCAAACACTTTGGTCTGAGCAGCTGAAAGGATTAGAGTTGCCATCGACGGTGATAGAAAAGATCACGGAAGGAGCAGGTTTGGGAACAGAGAACAAGGGCTCAGTTTTGGGCACAACAAGTTCAAGATGCCTTTTGGATGTCCAAGTGGAGGTGTCCATCGGGTAGCTGAGTATTGGGACGTAGAGTTGAGAAGAGAGGAGTGAGCTCAGATGTTAAGTTCGGGACTAGCCAACGTGTAGATAGTGATTAAAACAAGGAAGTGTGTGTAGGCAGAGAAGAGATGAAGTTGGTGGCTTAAGGCACATCAGCATTCAGAAGTCTGGAAGTTGTACTGATTTATTTAATTCTCTCAATAACCCTCTGAGGACATTGCTGTCATCATCATCATCATCATCACTTTGTAAGTGATGAAATTGAGGCACAGAGGTTAAATAACTTGCCAAAAGTCACACAGCCGGTCAGCGGCAGAACTGGGGTGTGACCCAGGCAGCTGGCTCTAAGTGGCCTACATGTAAACTCTCTGCTACAAGGGCGGCTACTGTCCGTGGCCACATTTTGCAAGTGGGGAAACCGAGTCATAGGTTCTGTGATTTGCTAATACTGGTGGCAGAGCTGGGGTATGAACCCTCTCACAGACTCTGCTTTGAGAATACAAGTTTCTAATGCCTCTGCCACATGGCCTGCGCCACATTCTAACAAGAGGACAAAAGCCCTGCCTCGCTCAAATCCCAGCCCTTAAGCAACGGTCTCTCCCATGCACACGTGCCTGGAGAAAGGGCATGCCCGGTCTAGCTGCCAAGTCAGCCTCACCCCTGCTGCCCCTCCCGGGGCCCAGTCCTCCCAGGAAGCCCATGCTTGACGTGGGTCCTACCTTCTAGAAACTCAGGTCTTAAGGTAGCCGGACCCTTGGAACGACTCGGAGTGACGTCTCGGCCTTGGTATCTGCTTCAGTAAAACAAGGGGCCAGGTCAGGAGAGTGGTCCCCAAACTGTCTGAATCACCGCCCTGGGCATCGTTTAAAACAGGGAGTGCCCAGGGCAGACCTACTGAATCAGAGTCCCACGGGCGGAGGCCCAGGCTTGCCTGTGGGTGCCGCCCACACACCCTGGATTAAGAGGCCTGGGGTAAAACGATCTCGAAGATCTCCTCTCGGTCCTGACGTGCTGTTGCTCCGGCGCCTCATCGGGGACCGGGCTTCTCGGCCAGGCCCAGGGGAGGGTGGGCCTCTGAGTAGAATGCCAGAGGCCTGGGCTCCTATTCCAGCCAAGCCCCTCACTCAGCTTTAACAGGTCACTTCCACTCCCTGTGCCTCAGTTTCCTTTAAGAAGGGGTGGGGGGAGTTGCCCTGGATTCATTCCCCTGGCAAGTGTTTATTGAGCACCTACTTTGTGCCAAACTCTGTGAGACTCTGGGTCTGAGCCTGAGCCATGCAACAGGGTGCCATCACGAGGAGTGAGCATGGCGGGGGGCGGTGCTACTGCCAGGCAGCCGGGCTCCATCGCCTCGCTCTCTAGGCAGGGGTGCCCCGGGTCCTTTTTTAGCATCAGCGTGATGGTCTCCTCTCCCCAAACTTCCCCCCCGCCCCTCGCAGCTGCTTTCTGCACAACGCCCGCTGGTTTCTATAGCAACAAGCAAACCTCCTGGGTTCAGGAAGGGAACCAGATGCAAAACCGGTCAAATAAAAGTCAGTAGCCTTCCTAGATAACAACAACCAGTTTGAAAATGTTAGGCCAAAGTATCCCATTCAAAATAGCACAAAGAACACCATGCCATTGAAAGAGTGGTCTGGGAACCGTCACTGGCATCCCCTGAGAGTTTGTTAGGCTTGCTGCGTGCTGGGACCCGCCTCAGTCCTGCTGAACCAGGGCCTGCTTATGTATTCATTTTTATTGTGGTGCCACATGTATACCACAAACTTGGTCCTTTTACCTAAGTGTACAGGTCAGCGGCACTCATTACACTCGCAGTGCTGTCCTGCTCTCACCACCATCCATTACCTAAGCATTTCCGTCATTCCAAATGGGAACCCGTACGCTTTAAGCCTTCGCTTCCCATTCTCGATGCCCACCCTGGTAACCTATATTCTAGAGTCTCACTCTATGAAGTTGATCGTTCTAATTGTTTCAAATCAGTAAGGTCATACCATTTTTGTCCTCCTGTGTTTGACTTATTTCACGCAACAGGATGTCTTCAAGGTTCACCCTTATTGTCACGTGAATCAGAACTTTGTTCCTTTTTAATACTGAGTAATATCCCATTGTATGCAGTTACCATGTTCTATTCATCCATTCATCGGTTGATGGACTCCTAGGTTGCTTCTATCTTTTGGCAATTGTGAATAATGCCGCTATGAATATTGGTGTAAATTATCTGCTAGAGTCCCTGCTTTCAATTCTTTCAGGTATGTACCTAGTAGTGGGATTGCCAGGTCTTACGAAAATTCTATACTTAGCTTTCTGAGGAACTGCCAGACTGTCTTCCACAGCTACTGCACCGTATCCTGTTGCCACCAGCGATGAATAGGTATTTTTTAAGCATCTGCTTTATGATAGGCATGGGGGATTAATACCTTAACAGTGCTGAAATATATATTTGAGTATCATTAAAAGGGGAAATGTTCAATTGTATAAATGGTAATAGAATAAAAAATTAAAAAAATTCATGACACTACACTCCACAAATAGGGAAACCTAAGTTAAACCATTAACTTTAACTAACAGTACAATTATAAAAATGTGCTGTTATCAATTGTAACAAAATATTCCACACTAATGAAAGGTGTTGGTGTATGGGAATTCTGTATTTCATACATGATTGTTCTGTAAACCTAAAACTTATATGTATATATTTGTTGACTACCTGAATTAGAATTTAGTACAGGGAAGCAGACTTGGCCCAGTGGTTAGGGCGTCCGTCTACCACATGGGAGGTCCGCGGTTCAAACCCCGGGCCTCCTTGACCTGTGTGGAGCTGGCCCATGCACAGTGCTGATGCGCGCAAGGAGTGCCCTGCCATGCAGGGGTGTCCCCTGCATACGGGAGCCCCATGCACAAGGAGCGCGCCCCGTAAGGAGAGCCGCCCAGCGCGAAAGAAAGTGCAGCCTGCCCAGGAATGGCACCGCACACATGGAGAGCTGACGCAGCAAGATGATGCAACAAAAAGAAACACAGATTCCCGTGCCGCTGACAACAACAGAAGCAGATAAAGAAGAACATGCAGCAAAATAGACTCAGAGAACAGACAACTGGGGCGGAGGCGGGGGGAGGGAATGGGAGAGAAATAAATAAAAATAAATAAATCTTAAAAAAAAAAGAATTTAGTGCATGATAAAGAAGGACTCATTAAATCAGTGGTAAAAGAAATCTCTTTTATTCTTTGAATGATGCTCAGAAGATTGCTTCAGTATTTGGACTAAAATAATCAGAAGCTGTCTTAGTTTCCCTTCTGCTAAGACAAATACCACAAAATGTGTTGGCTTAAGCAATGGGAATTTATTGGCTAACTGTTTTGAGGCTAGGGGAAATCCAAAATTGAGATGTCAGCAGCAAGACAACGCTCTCTCCCTTCAGACTGTGGTGTCTGGCGCTGGCTCCCATGACCCCCGGGGTCCTTGGTTTTCCCATCACGCGGCAGTGCTCGTGGCAGTGGCTTCTCTTTTCCCTTCCGGGTTCCACTAACTTCCATTTCCTGCTCCCCCACACGGCTTTCTTTTTCTCTATCTGAATTTCATTTGGCATATAAAGGACTCCAATCATCCACATTAAAGCCCAATATGATTTCTTTGGCCATTCCTTAACTAAAAATAATATTTTAGCAAATTCTTATGTACAGTGGGTTCACGCTCATAGGCACGGATTAA
Organism: Dasypus novemcinctus; assembly: GCF_030445035.2. Lineage (NCBI taxonomy): Eukaryota > Metazoa > Chordata > Mammalia > Cingulata > Dasypodidae > Dasypus > Dasypus novemcinctus. The sequence goes on along the minus strand of NC_080699.1, from coordinate 24,996,013 downwards.
GGGTAAGAACATGTTTTTACTCTGGAGTATGTAATTCCACAGACACTGTCGTTTTGAACAGTAAAGGGGCTTTCAATTTTTTTTGGCCATGCCTCACAGTAAGAATTATGTGAGACATCTTGACCCGATAAATATGCTCATAAACATAAATTCATAACTAAAGCAAAATTTCATAAAACTATATTTATCCTTGTTATGTCAGATGAACTCTGATCTATTCTATTCTATTCTATTCTATTCTATTCTATTCTATTCTATTCTATTCTATTCTATTCTATTCTATTCTATTCTATTCTATTCTTAAAAAGAAAATTCCATTTTCTACCCCATAAATTTTCACAACTCAGTAATGGGTGGCTATCAGCAATTTGAAGAATATCACCTTCAAAATTAATATCCAGTTTAAAAAAGTAAAAGAGGGAGCGGATGTGACTCAGGCCGTTGGGCACTCACCTCTCACATGGGAGGTCCTGGGTTTGGTTCCCGGTGCCTCCTAAAGAAGATGCGCAATGAGCAGACAGACAAGGGAGCCATGGGGGGGGGGGGGGCGGGAAATAAAAATAATAAACAATAAGTAAGAAAAAGAGCCATGCTATTAGGTACGTACACTTTTTTTTTTTTAAGTGAAAGAAATGATAAGTAAAAATTATTAGGTCTGGAGATGAGCAAGAAACTTCTATTCATAAAAAAAAAAGAAGAAGGAAAAAAATTGCAGAAGAACATGTCACCAGGTTGGCCTACATAAATGCTGTGAATATTTGTTAAAGGGACTGCACATGGAAGGGCAGCAACGGCTGGAGCGGGCCCGCCATGGAGGGCAGGAGGCCAGTTATTCCTGAGCCCTCCCTCTCCCTTACCTGCTCACATCGAGTCATCTCATCACCGAGTCCAGTGGGTGCCACCTCCATTTGTGCCGCGATCTTTCCCACCTGAGCTGCCACCACAGCCTCCTAACTGGTCTCCAGGACTCAGCTTCAGAGTCATCTCAACCCAAGCTAAACTAGGTCCCCCTTTCATAGAATTTTTTCAAAATGTGTATTTGCTATTTGTTTGCTTTACTTTTAAAAAAATAATTTTTTTTTAAGATTTTATTTAGTTCTTTCTCCCCACCCCCTTCTTGTTTGCGTTTGTTTGTGTGTTTCTTTACATTTGCTGTGTCTGTTCATTATGTGCTTGTCGGAGGCACCAGGAACCAAACCCGGGACCTCCTGTGTGGGAGGAGGAGCCTAATCTCTAGAGCCACCTCTGCTCCCTGCTTTGCTGTATATCTCATTATGTTTTCCTTCTTGTGTCTCTTGTTGCATCATCTTGTTGTGTCAGCTTGCCACACTAGCCTGTTGTGTCAGTGTGCTGTCTTGCTTGTTTTCTCTAGGAGGCATTGGGAACCCAAACGGGACCTCATGGTAGGTGGGAGCTCAATCATTTAAGCCACTTCTGCTTCCCTACTTTACTTCTTTATTGACAAGGTCCCCCAACTAGACCATAACCTTTTTGAGGGCAGACCCCAGTCAGTCTTATTGACTGCATCATCCTGAATACCCAGCACTGTGCCCGGCACATAACAAGCGCTCCATGCTTGTTGAACGTGGTACGCCCTATGACCAGAGCAAGAGCGATTCCTACCTGGAGCCTGAGCAGGGAAATGTGCCCACCAGGAGGCCCCCTTCCCCCCACCTGGGATCCTGGAATTCCTTTTCCAACTGCCTTCATCCCATTTTCAGGGCCTGTGTGAAAGTCTGTGCATGGCGCGTGGTTGGTTTGTAAGTTCACAGCTTCTCTATATTAGTTCTACGGTCTGTGGTCTTCGCTGGCCCCTCGGCGCCGTCTCTGCCCCTGACTGGGACGGGCCTGGCTGAACAGGTGCTCAGGTGAACCTGCTCCCCGGGCTCCCCTCCCCGGGGGGAGGGGCCAGGGAGGAACACCCCCCTTGGCACCTGAGCCCCTGCTGAAACCTGACCCTAAAATCGCTGAAGCCTGGGGAGGAATGGGGAGGAAATGAAAAGCTATCATTTCAAAGCTGCCGTTAATCCATTTTCATTCTAGGAAAACCGCTTCAGGGACTTTTAGTTATGCAAATGTAGAGCAAAGATGCTTTTCTGAACTGGAGCTAGAATCCTGTGACCAGCAGCTCGCAGGAGCACGACCTCTGGCCAGATGATGACAGCCGCCTGTGCAGAAAGGCAGCTCTTCAGATGGTGTTTCCTTTTAAAGAAACAGAGAGTCTGATATGAAATACAATTAATATTCCATGAACGATGACCACGTTCCAGATACTATGATAAGCACTTTGCATGGATTGTCTCATCCAGGCATCATCATATCCTATGATTTTCCCTTTACAAATGAGGAAACTGAGGTTCATGGAGTTTAAGTAAGTCATCACAAAATTCGCAAGTGGCAGAGCTGGGATTTGAACCTACATTCAATCAGCGCCTGTTCTCCACCCTCATCATCCTCTGGAATTTTTCCAGATCATTGATGATTCCTTAGCGTGCGCTCCCCAGACCAGAATGCCTTTCCCAAACACTGACTCAGCCCGGAGCCGAGGAGGAAAAACCATCATCGTTGGTGAAATGAGCGCCAGGCTGGGGGAGCCTGGTTTTTTGACCTAGGCGGTGGGGCAGTGGAACCACTTTGCAGTAAGGGCACAAAGATGCTACCTCGTGGAAACAGGAAAAAGCTCAGGCTCTTTCTCCCCGGGGGCCGCATCAGGGAGAGCTGAACCCAGATGCAGAAGGGTGATGTTGCAAAAGGCTGCCAAGTGATGCCGAGACAGCCACAGCGTTTTGCAGAAGCATGTGACCTGCTGGACAGAGGCCTCAGGCCAGAGCGACCTGTGGGAGGGGGGGTGAGCAACCTTCAGACCCCAGAGGAAATCTGAGAACAGCCTCGGCTGGCAGCCTGGAGCCACACCCTGGACAGGGCAGTCCCTGGGTGCAGACTGGGGACTGAACACTGCGGAGGAGACCTGTGGATCCTCACAGAGGGCTGGCCTTGTCCCGTTGACACAGTGAAACCTGCAGGACTCCAGGGAAACTTGTTTGTGGATTTAGCTTTCTCGTATTTAAACTTTTTTCAAGCCACATTGTTAGAGTGTGTTTGCAAATGCTGCATGCCTCCCACCCGTTCCCCACATCTACGTGGGTGCTAGAACAAAGAAAGTATAACTCCCTTTTCTCTCCAACCCCCCTCCAAGTAAGTAACCCTGACACTTCAGTCCTTCAAGTGTAACCCCGCTTAATGGTTACACTTCTATAGATGTTTAAATTGCTACAAGCTGTTGATTCATATTTAGCTTGTGGTTGACCTAAACCGCCAGATCTTTTTCATACCAACTGCTGTCCAGTCAGTTCTTCCCATGCTGGGCCTCTAATACACGTGCGACTGATTAAAAATTAAGCAAAACATAAAATGCAAAGTATTTCATGTAAAATGTAATCTTGTTTGATTCAAATAATTAAACAAATTTATTGTCAATTTTTTTATTAATCCCCTTCCCAACAGATAAGCATTCATTATTTTGTCCCAGTAGTTAAAGAAAATGCTAATAGCACCAGTTTGGTAACATTACAGCAGAGGTTCTCAAAACTGTGGTCTGGGAATCCCTGGAGGTCCCTGCCACCCTGGCAGAGGGACTGTGAGCTCAAAACAATTTTCATTATAATGCTAAGATGCTATTTGCCTTTTTCACTTTCATTCTATCATGAACCTCTGTGGAGTTTTCTAGGGGCTGCATGATATGTAATATCACAACAGACTGCATGCAGAAGCAGTTATGAAAATCCAGCGGTTTTTTTTAAGTCAGACGTTAAAAGGATTTGCAAAATTGTAAAACAAAGCCACTCTTTTCCCACTAATTTTTTTTTTCCCTTTGGGAAGTTGTTGTTGTTTTTTTCCTTCAGTAAAAATGGCTATTTATGGTAACGTGCAATGGGTTTATTATTTTTTTTAAGTAATAAATGCCAGTTTTTAAAATTTTAATTTCTTAATACAATAAATGTTAATAGATATAACTCCCATAAACAAAGCCTTTTCGGTCCTTCAATAATTTTTAAGAGGGTGAAGGAATCCTAGGACCACAAAGTTCAAGAATTGTGACACTGGAGATATTCCTCCAGGCTGGCACCTCGTTCATAATCTATGTGTTGTCATAAATAATGTGAAAATTCTTTTCAAAATTTCTCTAGCTCTTCTCTCCTAAGGCCAAGGCAGTACAGCAGGGCAGATCCTGGGTGAAACTCTTAACTCCTCTAGGGACCAGTTTCTACATTTTATAAATTAGGGACTTTATGAGGTTGACCTCCAGGGTAAATTCTAGTTTTAAAGAGCTAAAAGCACTTTAACGAACTGCTTTAACGGAGGCAGAAAGGGACAGGAATTTATTCTTTATTTTTACCAACAAGTACGAAATGTTAAGGGAAGAAATCATTCAAGGACACACCCTGAAATGGCATCAGAGCAGGGACTGAAACCAGAATCTTTGTCTTCCGGGCTAGGATTTGATCAATTCAATGGAAAATATTAACTATCTTGTATGGACAGAGCTTTTTTTTAAAAGGAAAGTTCTGTTTTGAAACAATTCCAAACTTAGAAAAGTTAGAAGAGCAGACCAAGGACGTTTCATTATTTTCAGACTGTGGTAGGCAGCCTCCAAGGCGGACCCCGATCATCCGGGCCCCCTGGTGTCCTGCCTTCGGGGAGTTCCAACCCACATTGAGTAGCACGGAGCTGTGCAACCAACAGGACATTGCCGAAGTGACAGTGTGTGACTTTGAGATTATGTCATGAAAGACCCTGCAGCCTCCATCTTGTTCTCTCCTGGGTTGCTCTGGGGAAAGCCAGCTACAGTGTCTTGTGGAGAATCCCATGTGGTGAGGAGATGAGGCATTACAATTAAGGCAACCAACACTCAGTACCAACTTGCATTCATGTGGGATGCAGGGGCAGTCAAAATTTCTGGCAGACAAGATCATGACAAAGAGCTGGAGAGTTGATAAAGCCCTGACATAGAACAGTGAAGGTATATTGCTGGCCCTGCCAACTAAAAACCAACTTCATCTGCTAGGTCTTTTCTAAAAGGTGCATTCACCAGACCAACAACATCATGCCAAGTGCCGTTTGCTTTTGTAAAAAATATGTGCAAACATAGCTAAAATTAGAGTTGCCAAGTTTTACTAATCCATTGTCATTTTCCAAGGTCCATCAGGCCAAATCTGTGATTTAAATGGTGATGTGGTAAGAATCGCCATTGCTCTATCTTTGAAGACTTTGTTTGTGGCACTGATGTCTTCAGTGTTTTCAGAAAAGAAATACTGGTTTTGGTCTGCTATTTTGGTATGTGGATACAGTTCCGCTTGGCCTTTTCTATCATGCTAGCTTTCAGTCCGTGTTTCACAGAACCAACACGGGGAATCTATCAGTTGCTGAGTACGCCTGCTCCTAAGACTTTGCATTCTGGAACTGGAGACTAGTGATGGGGTGGGTTCTGGGAAGCCCTGGGCTCACTGAGAGATGAATACGAGCCAAAACGCCATTGATCGCTTACGTTCACAGAGGACTACGATGGAATTTTGGGTTTCCAGGGATTAATGTCAGTTCAGAGCTAGGCTCAAAATCCTCAAAAATCTGGTTATTTCCTCCTTCCTGATGCAGGTGACTCTGATGAAAGGCCAAAGGTCCTCTGGGGACGGTGAGGAGGAGGATTTACAGTATAACTTTTTGGCAATGTGGCAAGGTCCTTCCTCAACGGGTCCCAGTATTTCCTTCATTCAAGGGGCTTGGGGTTTAGGAACTGGCTCCCATCTAAAAATTGATGGAAGGGCTGTAACGCTCTACTGTTGGGAGTCAGACTTTTCTGTTCAGTTCACCATAACTGGAGCTATTCCACTTATACAAAACAAGGAACCTTTAGTAGGCTGCCCGTCCACTTCAGTCCTAGAGACCCCTAGGATCAACTAGTCCACACCAATGCTCTGCAGGGTTTTTTTTTTAACTTGCTTATTTATTTTTTCTTTTTCTTTTTTGTTTGTCTTCTTTTTTTGTGTTTGTTTGTTTGTTTCTTTTTCTCTGTAGGCTTTTTGATGCCTGCTTTGGATCTGTTGCCCAGCACAGTAACCATGCTAATTTTGCCTTTTTACCAAGTGCCTCCCCTTGCCTCCTGACACCCTGATGTCCCATCATTCCCACTGCATTAATTCAGGAAGCCCGTTCTGACGATTGCATTTCCCACTATCATTCCTTACCTGCAGAGAAAAGTCACTACAGAGCTCTTCAAGGATGCTGGCGTTCTTACCAAGGCATCCCTCAAAGCCTTGGTGGAGAGAGCGCCTTCTGCACCCTGCCAAGGATTAGATTTAGCTGGTCTTCCACTGCAAATCCACGCTAGCCTTCTGGATGCCTTCCCCTTCAGTGCTGGGAGTTCTGACAGCTCAGCTTCGTTCAGTGTAAGCCATCTTTGGGTTTAACAGCAAACTATTAAAATCATTCCCAACCAACTTGAGCAAATACATTAAATCCAGAATCTGTCCTTAGGGTACTCATGAAAAACTCAGCCTGATCCAAAATTATATTTCTTCCACCCTGATCTAACACCTTTAGGATCCATTCCCATACGTATTCCCTGGGTTTCTGTCACTATGAATTGGCATTTGAAGAAACTTGATGAAGGGTACAAGGGAATTCTTTTTAACTTGGGTAAGTGTGAAATTACGTCAAAACAAAGAGTGAAACAATGTATAAATTGAAACCCTCAATATTCTTTTGGTATGTGTGTACTTCCCCGTGGGTCATACTAGGGCCTGCTGGGACTTGATCTGGTGACTGACCTAAAAGCAGTGGTAGGGTTAGGTTGCTGGGAAGGTCATCGGTTCCCTGCCTCCGGGGAGGCCATTACAGGTTCTTCAGGCCAGGGGAGATTAACCTCAGAGAGAGGGTCAGCAGACTAAGGGGGTTAACTCTTCAGCTTCATCAGAATCTGTTCATGTGTCCCCATCCCAAGATTTACGGCCCCACTCCTTCCCAATCAAGGTCTTTCCCAAAACTTTTCCAATACTCCAAACAGAAACTCTGTATCAATGTCTTATCTTTAACATAAGAAGCCCTCGTAGGTTCTAAATTCAATTTGTTGTGAATCAGTCCCCAGCAAATATAGACTAGGATTTGGTTGTCAGGAATCTTAACCCTGAGGCGATAGGAGAAAAGGGCTTCTTTTAGGGCATAGAAGCTTTTTGGTCCCTTTCCCAGACCTTGAGCTGGGAATTTAAAGCTCTAAGCTTGGGGAGTGGACGTAGCTCAAAGTGGTTGAGCTCCTGCTTCCCATGTATGAGGTCCTGGGTTCGATCTGCAGTACCCCCTAAAAACAAAACAAACAAAAATAAATAAATAAAAGGAACTCCATTTATAATAACAACAGAAAACACTTTTTAAAAAAAAAAGCTCTAAGCTTTTTTTTCTCTTCAAAACCTCCAGCATACTTAGAAGCAGCTAAGAAACCAAATCATATTCATATTTCTACTAAAATGTTCTATGGCAGCAAATAATGGATTACCCAAAGCCTTGCCTTCTGTAAGCATTTACCACTGGTGACCACAGGTGGGAATTTAAGCAACTCTTTTGCCACTGCATGCCACAGAAAGCCGACGCCCTCCTTACCACTATCATTAGTAATCATTAATGCACTTAAATTTAATCAGACAAGACAACCAATTCCAGATTCCCATCTTGAAGCCTCTGCCTCCGTGGAACCACAGCTAGTACCAGTAAGTCTATCAGTCAGGGTTCAGTCTGGGAAGCAAAACCACTATGAGATAAAGAACTTATGGGAGGGAAGCAGATGTGGCTCAACCAATTGGGCTCCCGTCTACCATACAGTAGATCCAGGGTTCAATGCCCACGGCCTCCTGGTGAGGGCAAGCTGGCCCACATGGAGTGCCAGCCCACGCTGGAATGCTGCCCTGTGCAGGAGTGCCCCCCTGCATGGGAACGCCGCCCAGCACAGGAAAGCTGCCCCATGCAGGAGTGCGGGCTGACACGGAGAGCTGGTGCAGCATGATGACGCAACAAGAGACAAAGAGGAGAGAAAATAAGAAGACATAGCAGAGCAGGGAGCTGAGGTGGCGCAAGAGAGTAATCGCTTCTCTCTTACTCTGGAAGGTCCCAGGATCAGTTCCTGGAGCTGCCTAATGAGAATACAAGCTGACAGAAGAACACGCAGTGAATGAACACAGAGAGCAGACAACAGGGGGAAATGGGGGAGGGATTAAATAAAATAAATCTTTAAAAAAAAAAGAACTTGGAGGGTGGGGGTATATGGGGACCTCATATTTTTTTTAATGTAACATTAAAAAAAAAATAAAGACCAAAAAAAAAAAAAAAAGAACTTATAGGAATTAGACCTTACAAACTGTGGAAGGGGATGGAGAAGTGAAGGACCAGGAGAGAAGTTGGAGGAGCAGAGCAGGAGTCACCAATCTGGGAATCCAGATGACTTGCCACTCAGCTGGGGCTGTAAAGGGAGACTGCACTGGGGAGGTCTGTGTAGGTGCCACCTCTCTGGGTCCACCACCAAGCCTGGTGCTGGGTCAACAGAGCCAGCCATGGGAAGAATTGTTGGGCACTGATCAGAGCAGAGCAAGGACCAGCCAATGCTCACTGACATGCCTGTGTCCAGCTGTCACCACATCTAACCATAAGAACATCAGAGAATGATTCTTGCTGCTTCATTTCTGCCTTCTGTACCTCGTGCAAATTCTCTTTTGGCCAGCTCTAACTGGGAACGATCTAGGGAAGAGGATTCTGGAAAACTTAGTGCCAACTTCACCAATTTCCCATAGTACAAACCACTATGCCAATGTGCAGTGTGTGAACCTGGACTGGATCTGGGCTTGGGGGAAAAAAACTATAAAAGATATTTTGAGGAAAATGGGATGATATTTATATGGACTAGCTATTAGATGATAAAAGGGATTTATGTTCATTTTTATGTGCAATAATAGTATTGTGGTTATGTAAGAGAATGACAATATTTGGAAATGTGTGTTTATCTAGGGGTGAAGAGCTGTAGCATATGTAACTTTCCAATGGTTTCACATTTATTACCTTTTTTTTTAAGATGTATTTTTATTTATTTATTCCCTACCCCCTTGTTGTTTGTGCTCGCTGTCTGTGTGCATTAGCTGTGTGTTATCTGTGCCACTTGTCTTTTCTTTAGGAGGCATCAGGAACCAAACCTGACCTCTCATGTGGGAGAGAGGCACTCAATTGCTTGAACAACCTCTGCTCGCTGCTTTGTTGTCTCTCTCATTGTTTCCTTGTTGCGTCAGCTTGCCACTCTAGCCCATCACGACAGCTTGCTGTCTTGCTTGTCTTCTACAGGAGGCCCCGGGAACCAAACCGGGACTTCCCATGTAGTAGGTGAGAGCTCAATTGTTTGAGCTACAACTGCTTCACTTTGGATGTGGCAAAATGTTGACAATTGTTTAATCTATGTGGTGGATCTGCAAATGTTTCAAATTATCTGTGTGTTTGAAATTTTTTTATAATAATATATTAGGGAAAATCAAAGACTGCTTTCATTTACTAACGCCTCTGGAGGCCTTCTTTCCCTCCCTAAGCTGGTTTCATTTATCCTTTTACTCCCCAAGCACTCCAGGTTAGCCCTGGGACACTGAGCAAACTTGAATTTTCTGTTTTCATGTCTGTCTCCCTCTCTAAACTCTGAAGTCCTTAGAGGATACAGATGCTGTCTTTTGTCTCTAACTTTCAGCCCTTAGTCCTGTACCTGGCAGAGTAGGTACTCACTCTGTTAATCTTTGTTCTGTGTAAAACAGAGGAACAGCTAGTTCAGGGATTTCCTGCAGTGATACCACCAAATTAGGGTTCAGGTAAATCTACGGAGAGCAAATTTGGTATTTGTTTGTTTGTTTGTTTCAAATTATGCAAGCAATGCATGCAAATTAAAATAATATAGAACGAAAATTTTAAAATGAAGTTATTCTTTCATTCCTGTCCTATACACATTGCAGCCCCTGGAATCAAGAGTTTAGCACGGATCAATTTAGCATTACTTCTATGCAAATATGAATACACATATTATAAACATACATATACATGTATATGCATATTTATACACACACACTCACACAGTCATACTGGAAATGTTTTTTGGTGACTCACCCTCTTTTTTTTTTGAGGAGGAACCAGAGATTGAACTCAGGACCTTGTATGTGGGAAGCAGGCACTCAACCACTGAGCTACACCCGCTCCCCATGACTCACTCATTTTAACCTCATTTATCATGGGGTTTTCCACATCAGTATAGAAATAGACCTACATCATTCTTGATACAGGCTCCATAGCAATCCATTGTATGGAAGTGCATTCACTTATTTGACTACTGCGTACGTACGAGCATTTAGGTAAAGGAACTATTTCTACGTGAAACCACTAGCCTAGACAAAAAAGGGAGTTGGCACCCGCAATGAACGAAAGAGTCAGAATAGCTTAACCTTGAACTGTGGGTACAAAGTCAGGGTGAAGTGGCAACAAAGGAACTTTACTAAACGTCTCCGTTTACAGAAAACTTGGCCTATTCAAGGAACAAAATAGATAGTGTAGAGGAGAATGAGCCAAGTGTGACACTGAATTAAGCTGGATTAATCAACAAAGGGGAGCCCAGGGGAACACGTCATCCACAGGCGCGAAGGCACCTCCCCGCCCCAGTCACATCCCGCCAGCACCTTGCAGCAGCCAGGTGCGGGCCTGCCCCCCGCCAGCGCCACCACCCAGCAAGTGAAAGGAGAGCATAGACAGCCTGGTTCTTGGAAGAGAAAGTCCCACTGGTTTCCTAGTAGTAGCAATAGAAAGTTACCCAAGTGGCAATAAAATCCCAGCAGAAGAGTAATGCTTTGAGGCTGGCCAGGGTCAGCCTTGGCGCACCCTCGGGTTTCGCTGTCCTTGTCCTGCTTCTCCTGCCCCCAGATGGGCTTGTTTCGCCCTCTAGCCCGCCCTCCTTTCTGAGTCCTCAGCCACCGAAACTATCCAACCTCATTTCCCTCTTAATTTCTAGTCCTCACTTGTGCTCTACTCATATTGTCACTGTGTCAACAAAAAGAGTCCAACCTGCACTGAGACTGTTCCAATGGGGAGGAAGAGCTTGATGGTGTTTACCTGTTAGAAAATAACACAACCCCTTCCCTGTGTCTTTACCTGCACTCCCATGTTGTATGTACGTACCTGTGGCCCTGCCTCCTACTAATGACAGGTGCTCTTGCAAATAAATAAATATTAATAAGTTTAGGTGCATAGTTTATATAAATCCCATAAGAAGAGGTGAAAAAAAACACATTTTGGAGGCAAACTACGTCCTTAAATTGGCAACTTCAACATGGGAGTCTGTGTAGTGCCAGGAAATCGAAATGTGACGTTATTCAAATAATACTCAGTAATGTTTCCTGGTATTTTCCAGTGTTTGACTATTCACTACGGGTTGCAGTTATCTGTGAATACTTTAAAAGAAGAAGTGCAAAGAGAGGAAGATGATCTAAAATGTAAATTTGCAAAGGTACTATCAATTTCAGTGGCAAAACCAAAATCAGGGCAAGCAGACAAAACATTTTCATTGTTTTAAAAAGAAATGGGCTCATAGGCAGCAACATGTACTCTAACGCCTAGATGAAAGATGCTTTCAGACATATTCTTAACATTATAACTGACGTCAAGGCAAATGAAAGACGTATTTTTCATTTCTGGAATATCTGTCATGAAACAAGTTTAAGACTACTAGATGGAAAAAAAAAAGACTACTAGATGGGTCAATTGAGGTTATATGTGTTTAAGGTGGTCCTTTTAAGAATAACTTTTAAGTTATCTAGTATTATCTTTCAGTTTTTAAAATGGTTTTTATTTGGCATCTATTTTTCATTGATGTTCCCTTCTTTTAATGTTTTCTATTACCCCAAGTCTGTATCAGGTAGAGATCATGTTTATGTGTCATTGAATTATCTAATCTTGTCACAATAATCTTGAACACAATAAGTACATTTATTACTATATTGCTTTGTATAGTAAACTTTGAAAACTTTTTGTAAAACCCTATCACAAAAAACTGATTCACTAGTTATTATGATCACTCATTATTCTTTAAAACATGTAAATAAGGTATGAAAAATACAGATAACATAATATCAAGAATTCCTATGAATTTCTGTTTCTTATTCCCAAATCCTAAAAATTGGCTATAAATTGGCTGTTTGTTATTGAAACTGGGAATGGACACAGGGGGGTCATAATACAATTGTGTCTATCCTTATAGATTTTTAATTATTTTCCATAATCAAAAGTAAAATGAAACTGGATCATGCCACATTCCTGCCCAAATTCCTTCAAAGGCTTTCTGGATATTGCCCTTAGGATAAAAGCCAGCCTCTTTACAGTCTTTCAAGTGTGCTCACTGTTCACCCTTTCACCTCTCCAGCAGCAGATCCTCTCATTCTCCAGCTTCTTTCCAGCAACACTAGCCATCTTCTTTCAGTTCCTCAAATTCACCGCTTTCCCGATTCGAAAACTTTGCCCATGTTTCCCATTTCCTGCCATTATTTCGCTGACTAATTCCTACTCATCTTTAAATGTGAGCTCCTCTTAGAGGCTCTCCTTAGACCACACTAACCCCCAAAATCCACACTAGATCTCACTGTGATCATCTCATATCATCTTGTACTATTTCTTATAGCGCTTTTCATGGTTTTTCAGTTGCATATTTACTAATGAACTTTTAAAAATTCAATGAATATTTACTGAATGCTACCATATGCCAGGCCTTGTTCTAAACTCTTCTTTTTTTTTTTTAATTCAAGAAGTTGTAGGTTTACAGAAAAGTCAGACAGAAAATATAGAATTCCTGCATACCACCCTCCCTCTCACAGTTTTCCTTATTACTAACATTTTGCATTAGAGTGGTACATTTGTTACAATTGATGAAATAACATTATAATTAAGCCATTAACTACAGTCCATAGTTTGCATTAGGGTCCATTCTTTGTGTTGTACCCAAAATGCATTTAAAGTGTCTGCATTGTGATCCTCAGCTGGTCCTCTCTAAGCCTCAGTCTAAGGAAGGCTTCGGCTTCCCTGGAAGCACACCTCTTTGTTATTCTTTAACCACACACATTCTCGATCTGTTAATTTGTCCTTCTTCTCTTTTCTTCTCTTTTCCCTTAGGATCCTAGTGGATGTGCATAGCAGATGTTGCCTCCACAACATCCATTCCGTCTTTTCCCAGTTATGTAGCAGCATGTGTAGCTGGCGCTCCAGCTCCTGAGGACAGGTGCTGACTGCGCTGCACCTAACGGCTTTAGTTCCTCTGGACTTTTCAGTTAAACAAGTCAATCTGTTTGCTTTATTCTTTAAGCTCGGTTGGGTTTTTTGTTACTTGTAGCCAAAAGCAGCCCAACTGAGATAAGACCCTACTTAGGATGATTTAGTATTTTTAGCAACATTTGAATTCCATACAATTCACCCATTTAAAGTATACAGATCAATGGTTTTTAGTATATTCAGAGAGTTGTGCAACTATTACCAGTCAATTTTAGAACATTTTCATCATCTCCAAAAGAAACCCTATATCCATTAGCAATCTTTTCCCATTTCTCCCCAAACCCCAACCCAGCCATCAACTCATTTACTTTCTGTTTCTGTAGGTTGCCTAATTCTAGACATTTCAAATAAATGGAACCTATATTATGTGGTCTTTTGTGTCTGTTTTCTTTCACTTAGCATAATGTTTTCAAATTTCATCCATGTTGTATCATTCCTTTATATTGCCAAGTAATATTTCATTGCATGGCTATACTACATTTTATTTATCCATTCATCAGGTGATGAATATACGGGTTGTTTCAACTTTTTGGCTGTTATGAATAAAGCTGCTATGAACATTTGTTTACAAGCTTTTGTTTAGACGTATGTTTTTCTTCTGTCTTGGGTATATATCTAGAAGTGGAATTGCTGGGTTATATCATATCTCCATACTTAACATTTTGATGAACTGCCAAGCTTTTCCAGCACTGCTGCCCCATTTTACATTCCCACCAGCCATGTAGGAAGGTTCTAATTTCACCACATCCTCACTCACACTTATTATTTATCTTTTCGATTATAGTCATTCTAGTGAGTATGAAGTGATATCTCATTGTGGGTTTGATTTGCATTTCCTTCGTGGCTAATGAGGTGGAGCATCTTTTCATATTACGGGAGGCAGATTAATGCCTCCCCCCGCCCCCCCGCCCCCAGCTGTCCACATCCTTGTCCCTGGAACCTGTGAATATGTTATCTGACATGGAAAAAGAGCTTTTACGGTTGTGAATAAGGTTACGGGTCTTGAGAAAGGGAGGTTACTCTGCATTATCCAGGTGGACCCAACCTAGTGAGTCCTTAAAGGTAGAAAGCTGGGAAGATGGAAGGGAAAAGGCAAGGGGAAACAGATCCTCCTAAAGAGCCTCCGGAGAGAAACGCAGCCCTGCTGACACCCAGGGTCCTCTGCAATGAGGCTCACGTGGACCTCCGGCCTTTAGAACCCGAAGACAGTAAATCTGCGTTGCTTAAAGCTGCTGGGTCTGCGGTGATTTGTCACAGCAGCAGTAGAAAACCAAGACACATGTATTTATAAAAGTTCTTTCATATTTTGGATCCAAGTCCCTCACCAGATAGGTGATTTGCCAATATTTTCTCCTATTCTGTGGGTTGGCTTTTTACTTTCTTGATGGTGTCCTTTGAAGTACAAACATTTTAATTTTGATGAAGTCCAATTTATCTACTTTGTTGCTTGTGCTTTTGGGGTCATATCTAAGAAGGCATTACCTAACCCAAGGTCACAAAGATTTATTCCTATGTTTCCATTTAAGAGTTTGTGTGTGTGTGTGTGTGGTTTTAGCTCTTACATTGAGATCTTTGATCCATTTTGAGCTCATTTTTGTGTATGGTATAAAGGAGTCTAACTTCATCCTTTTGCATGTGGATATCCAGTTGTTCAGCAACATTTGTTGAAGAGACAATTCTTTCTACCATAGAATTGTCTTGGCCCCCTTGTTGAAAATAAATTGGCCATAAAGTTAACAATTTATTTCTGGGCTCTCTATTCCATTGATCTATCCTTATCCCAGTATTATGTACTATACTATTTCATATACTATAGCTATTTATTACTGAAATAAAGTTTTTACTATGAAGACAATATCTTATCATTTTAGAAAATTAGGGAGAAAAGAGAAGGAAAAATTACCAATGATCCCAAAACATCCCAAGTTAATCACTATTAAAATATTAATATATTTTATCCTTTATTTCTGTGTTTTTGAGTTTCATTTTTTAACATTGCTGAGATTATAATGTGTCTATGATTATGCATTTTGTTCTTTTTATTAAACATTAAAAGCATTTTGCTGTGTTACTGAAACTTTACACAACATTTTTCTAATAATTGTTTTAATGTCCCATCATGGGAATATACTGTAATTTATTTAGCAAGCCTCTTAGTTTTGACATTGAGATTGTCTCCATTTCTTTGGTCTTATTTCAGTTTGTTTATAATACTCCATATTTGTGAATAAACCTCTGTATATATTTTGGATAATTTTCTTAAGATAATTTAACAAGAAGGCAATTGATCTACATCACCACATTATTTCCCTAAAAAGGACATCAGTTTTTATTGCCACTAGCAGGGCATAAGAATAACAACTGTTACTCTGCTTTCTTGCCAGAACTGGGTGTTTTTTTTTTTAACTTTTGTGAATTTTATATATATAAAATGGTACCTGGTTTTGAAAATTTGCATTTCTCTTGTAATTAGTGAAGTTGAACATTTTCCCACATATTGTTTAGCACTGTGTTTCCTCTTTTGTGAACTATGCAGGGTCAATTTTTTTTAGTGGGGTCCTTGATGCAATTCTGACAAATTTCTCTGGATCCTGGCTTTCCTGTTACTCACCACCTCCTAGCTCACGTGGACCATTTGTTCACAACATGCAGAAAGGAGTTTTCTGAATGGAATAAAGAGGATATTAGAGAATAAATAGATATCTGGAAGGGGACTTTTCTTCAGAAAGGTGTAAGAGATGAATAAATGGAGTCATAGAAATATATTTCTGAAAGGGATATTAGCTCCACCACCAGGCTCCAATAGCAAGAAAAGTCCACAAATGTAATCCTGGGCAAAGCATTAGCGTCCCTGGAGTTTCTATACTGAAAACTCTCTAAATTCAAGTTCCCTATGTCTTACATGTCACCTTGAATTAAGCTCCTCAGGACTGAGTAAAGATCTGAGTGGTCTTATATTTGAAAAAGCATCAAGAGAACAGAGGTTGTTACAAAAGTGATGAGACACCTCGATCTGTTTAGTCCAAGACAAGGAAAGAAAAAGTAAACGTGTAACTGTGAACAGGACAGGTATGGGCCAGGTACTGTGGGGACGAGCCAGCTGGCAGAGGTGCGAGTTCCTGGAGGAGACAACTGTGAAAGTCTGGACAGGCCTCCTCAGCTACTTTGTAGTGAAAATAGTGGCCTTCCTCGATAACTCCTGGTTTGCAGTAGGCATGTCCTAAGAGAGAAGGGTAGGGTCTAGGGAACCTGGATTCCAGCCAGTCCATGGAAGGGATGTCAGGTGAAAAAGTAGGACATCCTCCCATCATCCAGCTATTTCCGAATCAGCCAAGCCCATTAGCATGGAGGGAAGCTGGGCATGAATGGGAATCCCACAAAAGTCAAATGACAAGGTTGGAGGTAAGGGGGGAATACCAGACCTGACCCTGACATTTCAGGCTCCTTCCCTGGCAGGACCTTTTCAGAGAAACAAGAACTGAAATAGAGCTTGAACTGGTATGCAAAGTAGGCCGCTATTTCAGTCTGAATCATAAGAAGGGCCATGGTGGGCCATGTGAAACTGGAGGGCAAAAAATAAAAAAGAAGAAAGAACACCCAGACATGAGCTGCACATGGTAAAGAATTGAAACTGCTCAGGTGACTGGATAGTTTCAAGCATTGACTATGCCGTGAGCCTGGCCAGGAAGCAGAAATTTACAGCATTTTCTTCCTGGCTAGAGCCACGCACCAGTGATTCTCCTCTCCTCTGCGCTCCCTCTCCTCTCCCTCCCCCTCTCCCTCTCCCTGTCCCTCTCTTTTCTCCTCTCCCCTTCCTCTCCTCTCCCTCTCTTCTCTCCTCCCCCCCTTCTCCTCCCTCTCCTTCTCCCTCTCCCTCTTCGTCTCCCCTCCCTCTCCTTTCCCTCTCTCCTCCTGGCACAAGTTAAAAGAAAAAAAAAAAAGCCTCCTCTTCCCCAGGATTCCTGCAGTCCCTTGTCTGCCGCAGGAATGCTGCACAAGCTCGTCTCTCTGCCTGGCTTTGCTTTTTACTGCAGTGTGTGGCCACGTCACCTGGCACTCTGTCCCCTCCCTGCTCCAGCACAGGGTCACAACAGCCTGCAGTGTTGCCAAAGAGGTGGCATCACCCAGACCCAGAGAGCACCACGAGATCTGGTATCTAGCAACACGGGGACGTGCCAATGAGCCTCAAGTATATCATGCTTTCTTTGGCCTTCAGGAAGTGGTACCTGCCATTAAGACAGAATGCTCTGATGGGAAAGAATTTTCAAGCTTCTCTCTTGAAGTACCTTTGCTGTTTTTTTTCTGCTAAGTCATCTTCTCTGCCTTCCTCGTACCCCTGCTCATCTTTCCTTCTGGAAAGCGTTCCTTAAACCTTAACTGAGATCTGTACACTCAGACTCCTGTTCACCTTTGCCACCAGGGACCCCTGAGCAGAAGAGAATTTTCCATTCAGACCTAGGAATTCTAGAAATCCATCCAGGACTAAAACCTTTAAAGAGTCTGCATAATGTTCTTATAAGATAGTCAATACTCTTACAACTCAGTACTTGTGTCAGCCCTTTTCAGTCTTCTGGCGAGCTTGCATGGATTGTACAGAATTAAGCTGTGAACGCTTGGATGTTTTTTGTTTTTTTTTAAAAAAGATTTATTTTTTATTTATTTCTCTCCCCTTCCCTGTTCCCCACCCCCCCAGTTGTCTGCTCTCTGTGTCCTTTCACTGTGTGTTCTGTGCCCACTTGTATTCTTGTCAGCGGCACCCGGAATCTGTGTCTCCTTGTGTCATCTTGCTGCATCAGCTCTCCGTGTGTGTGGCACCATTCCTGGGCAGGCTGCACTTTTTTCGCACTGGGTGGCTCTCCTTACAGGGCACACCCCTGTGCGGGGGACACCCCTGTGTGGCACAGCACTCCATGCGCACACCAGCACTGCTCATGGGCCAGCTCATCACACAGGTCAGGAGGCCCTGGGTTTGAATCCTGGACCTCCCATGTGGTAGGTGGACGCCTTATCCGTTGGGCAAAATCTGCTTCCCAGATGTTTTTTTCTGAGCTCAATTTTATTGATAGGTCCAATTCAGTGGTCTCAATACCTTTTTTCTCCCTAGTTCAAACAGAATAACAAGAATCATAAAACATCTGATGCCTTAGGAAGACAGATAAATTATTTGCTAATGCACACAGTATCCTCATGTTTATAAAACGTATATGTATTTTAAAAGAAAATGCTATGTAAATCCAATCTTCTGGCCTTCTATTAGTTTTGGCTGTAATCATTGCAGGTTATTTGTGGTAAATATGGTTTCTTAATTGTAGTAAAGAACTTCCCAGGACTGCTGCATAAGCATATTGGTTTTTTTTTTTTTAGGTACCGCGGGCCGAGGATTGAATCCAGGACCTCCTATGTGGGGAGCCAGTGCTCAACCACTGAGCCACATCTGCTTCCCTGAGTTGTTTTTTTTTTTTTTTTTTTTTTTTTAAAGATTTATTTATTTATTTAATTTCCCCCCTCCCCTGGTTGTCTGTTCTTGGTGTCTATTTGCTGCGTCTTGTTTCTTTGTCCGCTTCTGTTGTCGTCAGCGGCACGGGAAGTGTGGGCGGAGCCATTCCTGGGCAGGCTGCTCTTTCTTTTCACGCTGGGCGGCTCTCCTCACGGGGCGCACTCCTTGCGCGTGGGGCTCCCCCACGCGGGGGACACCCTTGCGTGGCACTGCACTCCTTGCGCGCATCAGCCCTGCGCATGGCCAGCTCCACACGGGTCAAGGACGCCCGGGGTTTGAACCGCGGACCTCCCATATGGTAGACGGACGCCCTAACCACTGGGCCAAAGTCCGTTTCCCTTCCCTGAGTTGGTTTTATCATCCATTTTGCTTGCCTGTTTTTGTTTTTTTCAGGAGGCACCAGGAACTAAACCCGGGACTCCCGTGTGGGAGGCAGGCGCTCAGCAGCTTGAACCACATCTCTCCTTCGTTTTGTCTTGAGTCACTCTCAGTCTATCTCCCACCCACTCCCACTCTACGTTTTGGACTTCAAACTATGAAGTTGTTAGCTTAAGTAATGCTAGCCAGGCAGGTTAGCGTAGGGGAGACGAGGGAAGACGTCCTGTCACGGCAGAGAACTCGGCTGGCAGACAACGTGGCTGTGAGACCCTGCCCGGGAACCTCCTGAGGGAGCCCGTGAGACCCTGACCAGGAGATCCCATTTGGAATTCTTTCCAGGGTCAAGGAGACACCCTGGATAACTCCAAACAGTCCTCCAATCCGAACAGCAAAGAGCTGTGGCCCCTCCCCAGCATTATGAAGGGGGAGGAGAAAAAGTCATAAAAGGCCTAACCTGGGCCTCTGCACGCACGACTCATCCTGCAGCACGCCTACCGTCCTTTTCTAGGACTGGGTACCCTTTTCTTCTTTTTTTTTTCCCTTTGATTTATTTATTTCTCTCCCCTTTCCCCCCATTGTCTGCTCTCTGTGTCCATTCGCTGTGTGTTCTTCTGTGTCCACTTGCATTCTTGTCATGTGGCACTGGAAACCGTGTTGCTTTTTGTTGTTGTTGTTGCATCATCTTGCTGCATCAGTTCTCCGTGTGTGCAACGCCACTCCTGAGCAGGCTGCACTTTTTTCACGTGGGGCAGCTCTCCTTGCGTGGTGCACTCCCTGCGTGTGGGGCATCCCTACACAGGGTACACCCCTGCATGGCACTCCTTGCGCATGGCAGAACTGCGCGTGGGCCAGCTTACCACACGGGTCAGGAGGCCCTGGGTATCGAACTCTGGACCCTTCATATGGTAGGCAGACGCTCTATCAGTTGAGCCACAACCGCTTCCCTTCTTGTTCCTTAGTAAACTCTGTACTCCCTTGCCTACCCTGTGATGGGTCCCTGAATTCCTTTGCACAGCATAAGCCAAGAAGCTAGAAGCTCAGAGCCCAGAGCATTCTGCTAACATTAGGCCTTGAGTGTTGGCTGGCTACTAGAGAATCTGTCTGTAGGAGGGACAGATTTAAAAAAGAAAAAGATTCACAAATAAAATCGAGGTCTTCAATATATCTGTTGAAAATATACCAGGATCTTTTATTTGTATGACTGAGATGTGACTCAAAATGCTACCTGGTATTCAATAACAATAACAGCCCTCTCAGCAAATATTGTTTGCCAGTCTCACATCCTACCCTCACTTATTTTCCTAAAAATATCTAAAAGCAAAAAACAAACAAAAAAACAAGTGAATTAACACTTGCTTTCATTTTAGCCTCAATTAAAAAATATTTAGAATCTAGAATTGCAGTAATTTGAACCTGGAATATGTACATCTGTGACAATATCTTTTTTTAAATTTTATTTTATTTATTCATTTTTTTAAAAATATTACATTAAAAAAATATGAGGTCCCCATTCACCCCCACCGCCCCCACCCCACCACTCCCCCCACAGTAACACTCTCCCCATCATCATGACACATCCATTGCATCTGGTGAGTACATCTCTGGGCATCGCTGCACCCCATGGCCTGTGGTCCACACCATAGCCCACACTCTCCCACGTTCCATCCAGTGGGCCATGGGAGGACATACAATGTCCGGCAATTGTCCCTGCAGCACCACTCAGGACAACTCCAAGTCCCGAAAATGCCTCCACATCTCATCTCTTCCTCCCATTCCCCGCACCCAGCAGCCACCATGGCCACTTTTTCCACACCAATGCCACATTTTCTCGATTATTAACCACAATAGTTCATGAATAGAATATCATTAAGTCCACTCTGATCCTTACTGTGTTCCTCTTTCCTGTGGACCTTGGCTTGGTTGTGTCCATTCCACATCTATGTCAAGAGGGGGCTTAGACTCCACATGGATAGATAATATCTTTAAAATCTGACTTTTTCTCAAAAAAGAATAGATTTCACAATTTTACCTTCCTATGAGTTTTTTTTAAAGGACATATAATAGTTTTGTTTTTTTAAACGCAAACTACAGATGTGTTTATTATCTGGAAGAAAAAAGTTTTACTCATACCATATCCTCAATAAAATGACTACATCACATCTGGCTAAGCTTTATAGTGCAACATGTTTCCTCTTGATTTGCAGTATAATATTCTGATTTTCCAAAAGAAGGTTAAACATACAAAGTTCTTTTCCAAAAATACAGAGCACCATCCTATAGTCACTAACTAATACAAAAGGGTAATAAGCCCAGAGAGCCAGGTCCCATTTTCTTTGAACTTCATAGCAGATAAGAATTGTCTTTGCCATTTATATACCTGAAGAAAATGAAGCAGCACAGATGGCTGAGGGCTTGGTAAAAACAGCCTCACAGAGGCGTGCCCACTGCCCTGAAGTCCAGGCATAATAAGCAGGTGTCTTTAATCACTGAGGGACCACACCAGGCACATTTTGTTGGAATAAATTTTGCACCTGCAGAATAAATGCAAGTTGAACATTAGGAAAGCAACATTACAAATGAGGAGGGGAGTGGGTGGGCTGAACACATTTCCCCCCAACTGCCAGTTTACTTTGCAGAATTCCTGTTCCCTTTGACCATAACATCTCCCCATTCCCAGTGTACTGCCCACCAACCAGGTAGGTGTTTTTCGGCTCCATCAGGTCTTAGCACTGTATATGTTTGGCTGTCACCCAGAGCTATTCATTTTGCCTCTTCAGTTTTCCTAAAATTACTGAGCGCCAGCAATTTTAACATATTTGTTCATTTGAAATTAGCGTATGGTTGGGAAGACACTAAAATCTAGAAACAAGCTCTTTATGTATAAATTTACTTGGGTCTACTCAGACCAAGAAAGCACTGATGCCTTCCCCATCTAGGCTGCCCTTGGGGACCTTCCAAGCTGGCTGAGCGGCAGGTGCTGACCGCTAACATTTGTGGACTTTGAATTGCCATGGTGTTGGAACGTGTAGCCAGCGCTCTCTGTACCCAGGACCCTGCAACAAGATTATATTAATCTCTACTGGGCTAGCAACAGGAGACTTAACAACTGCAAAAATTGCCCAGCCCTGGTTTCCTGACACCAGTAAAGCCTTTTATTGGTCCTTGAAAATGGAACTATGTTCTTAGGTGTGAAACTTGGGAAGGTGGCTTATATCTAAGGAGTGAGCAATCTCTTCAAGATTGAGTGCAGTGGTTGGATTATATGTCTGTAGCTACCAGGATCAGGCAAGGAACACAGGGAAAGAAAAATATTTCAGTCCAGAGATCTTCCGGATGGCCGCCTTCAGGTCTACAGCTGCCTGAAGATGTCACCCACACACTCACTTCTAAATAACCCTTCGGTGGTTCCCAGTTTCTTACTTTTTTTTCTTTTATTATTATTTTTATTCCACCCCCCCCTTGCAGCTTGCTTGCTGTCTGTTCTCTGTGTCCATTCACTGTGTGTTCTTCTGTGTGTCTGTATTTATTTTTATTTATTCCCCTCCCCCTTGCAGCTTGCTTGTTGTCTGCTCTCTGTGTCCATCACACTGTGCGCTCTTCTGTGTTTTTTTTTAACTTGCCTCCCTTTTTGTTGCGTCACCTTGCTGAGTCGGCTCTTTGCGGCGCCTGCAGGCGTGCAGCTCTCTGTGGCATGTGGCGAGCCTGCCTTCACAAGGAGGCCGCGAACACAAACCCAGGCCTCCCAAATGGTAGACGGGAGCCCAACCGATTGAGCCACAGCTGCTTCCCCCAGTTTCTTTTTACCATATCAATTCTGCATTCCAACAACCGATCGGGATTGCCCATGCTCCTACCCCACCTGATCTCCCCCCAGGACACCTGCTGCAGCTCTGGGTTCCTGACTGGGCTCCATTCCCTCACCTTCCATTGTTTCCCACAGTTAGAAAGCCTCTCCTCTCCTTTCCCCTGGGCCTAACTAGAGTTATCACCACTAGAGTTATTACCACAGCCCCATGTCGTCCCACCTCCCACTCCCGGGCTCCTACTCAGTCAGAGCTGGGGTCTGGAGTTAGACAGATCTGACTTCAAATCCCATCTCTGCCACTTACTGGCTTGCAAACTTGAGAACACTCTTAGTTTCTGAGCCTCAATTTTCTCATGTGAAATGGGGGTAATAGGACCTAGGGTTGTTGTGAGAGTAAATTATAGTTTGTATAAATCATTTAAATTAGTAGCTGGCAGGTAATACTAAAAAAAAAAATTAGTTGGTATTGCTATTATTATCCTTTTATTAAGATTTTTGCCTTGAACCCTTCTTATTATACTAGACTAGAGCCTGTGGTTGGCTAATTCAACTCTATTTTCCCCAGATTCTATTGTCTTTCACTTCACTCTGTGCCTTACCAACCTTAGTAAACAAGCACCATGCTCTAATTTCACAGCTTCTGCTCCAGGAATGAGGATGCTGGAAAGGCTGATGACTCAACAGCAAATTCCTGCTCCCAGACCTCAGCTGAGCCCTTTTTGTTGCTCATAAGCCTCTTTCTGGTAGTTCACAATTCTGGCAGAGCATTAGAGTCAACAGAGGCACTTTTTAAAACATTGGGGCATAGGCCCCATCCCAGAGGAATTAAATCAGAATCTTTGGGGCTGGGAATCCAGCATCACTTTTTATTTTAAAGTTCCCCAGATAATCCTAATATGCAGTCAAGGATGAGAATCACTTCTCTGAAAAGGCAATGATTTCCTAAAGCAGTATTTCAAATCTTTTCTATCCATAAGCCCACCTTCAATCCCTCATCAAACCCATTCCACAGAAGCTTGATGAACTTTCCACGGCCCTCTCATAGAATTCTTCTGTTTATTACTAGGATGAAGTATCATACCTTCTGTCAAAGCCTCATCTAGCCCTTAAATCTACCCCTTTTAAAATAAACTTTCTATCCGTTACCCCTTTTTTAACATCTCTTTCTCTGCTGGATTTTCCCCTCAACCTGGAATCACGTCCAAGGTTTTATCCATCCTAAACAAACAAACAACCAAGTAAACATCAAGGACAATCTCCCCTAACTCTGGTTACCTACTGGGTGAGAGATGATGAAAGGAGCTAGAATTTGCTCTCTCCTCAGGATAGGCACTGTGCTAGATGCCAGGGACATGTGTCGCCCCGTGGCTTACTCTGGGTACCTGTTCTTACTCTGGGGGCTTACTTCCATCTTGTCCCTCGATTATTTCTACCACTGTCCCAATCTAGGAGTTTATTCTCTTGTTTGTCCTTAACATCCTGCTTCAACCCTCCTCCTTTCTAATCCACACTGCCTGAATAATTTTTCCAGTCATAGCACTGTCCTGTTGCAGGGCCTTTAATGATTTCTCTATTACCTACCCCCATGTCTCTTCAGAATAAGGAGGAGGACCCTGGGACCCCCTCACCCCAAACCCCATGAGAGTCAGGTTGGGCCTTTTGACCCTTCAGGTGACTGTTGACATAATGCTCCTCTTAGGATTTTTTTGTCTTTGCATTTCTTGATTCTTCTCATCATTCAAGTTTCAGCTTAACTGTTCCCTTCTCAGAGATGCCCTCCCTCACCAGGCTATTTAAAGGCGTTGCTCCCCTGGGTCACTCTTTACTTCTATCCAGAATTATCTTATTTGTGTGCTTGCTGCCCATGCCCTTTTAAGCAGCAAGTCCAACTCAAATCCTCTTCCACCACTGAGCTTTGCTGATTCATCCCAACTGCTCCGTTGTGCTCTCTACTGCTTTCAGCTCTTTTGGTGCTAAGGTGATGCGATTCAGTTTGTCCAGAACAGCCTGGGTTTATGCCTTGGTTTTTCCAGGGTAATTAATAATCATGCTCCCTTTCATTCTCAAAAGTATCCCAATTCAGACAATAAATTATAAAGTTATTGTATTTATAGCCTTGTATCATAGCCATCTGTACTCAGGCCTTATTTCTAAGCTCATTGAGGTCAGGATCAAAGTCATGTTCATCTTTCTTTTGCCAATAACACCTAGTAAGTTATATTGTATAAATATAGCAGAAACTCAGGAAGTGTTTGTTAAGTTGGAGTGGATCAAAGGTTAAAATAAGAATGTATGTGAAGAGTTTAGTACAATATTCAACACATAGTAAGTGTGTTAGGTTAAAAAGATAGTTCAATAAATGTTACTTTCCCCTCCTCCAGATGACTCCAGACCAATTGGCTCCCAAGCTCTTTATTTATAGACTGTGCCACACAATTTAGTATGCAAGAATGTATCAGCTTGTTTGCTTTTATTTCTTTTTTGTGATCTTGTATCTTCTACTAGATTGGAAGCTCTCTGAGGGTGGGTACTGTGTCTATAATTCTCCATTCCACAGCGCAGAATTTAGTTCTTATTTATCAGTTGGTTGATATCCAGGTGCCCAGTACTTATTTGCAGGAAAGAGTGAAATGATGACAGTAGTAAGAAATATTGGCTTAGGTACCCACAGTCAGAGGCACCAGGCTCCAAGAGCACCCTCCCAGCTTAGAGGTCATGTCTCCGTGTCCTTCCAGCCAGCAAAAGTGGGAACTTCAGATGTCTCTGCTCCTAACATGTTCAGTACCTAAAAGGATACAGGCTAAAATGATCAAGTAATCTTATGCAAGAGTATCATGTCTTTTGGAAGTTGGGGAAGAATGAAAAGTATGCATAGTGCTGAAGTCTGACTTTGGAGTAATAAGACCTGGGTTTGAATTCCTAAGCTATTTAACCTCAATAAGCCTGTTTTCTCAATTGTGAAGTGAGGATGAGGCATCTGCCCCATAGGGTGGCTATTGGAGGAGTAAATGAGAAATTTATGTAAAATGCTTAGAGTAGGGCCTGACTCATTGCAAGCCTCAATAAACTATAGCTATTTTTATAGTGGACAATCTGGGTAGCTTCAAAGCCGGTTTCGATGCTAAAAGTGGGGCTAGCTGAAAATAAAATTAAGTTCTCAAATTTTTAGTTAAATCATGTTTCTAGTGCCATGTTTCATGTTTCAACCGTCCATTCTTTTGTTCACTCAATATTCATTCATTTACTCTAGACTAGGTATACAAAAAAATGCTTTCTAAGTGCTGTTGACTGGATGATAGAATAAAAATGAATTACTTAGGGGAAATGAAGACATTGGGGGCTATGCCCTCAGTGATATCTGGAGGTGCAACTCCAGCTGCCTCACTTTCTGGAACACAGCTGAGAATATAGAGCATACCCTCAAACCTACGAACCCATTACTCACTTGCAACAGATGACCGCCTCATAATTTGGTGGAGAAAATTGAGGTCAGAGAGTTCAGAGTTTCCCAATTTCCCTTCTCCGCCTCTAGACTTACTTTCCAAAGAACCTAGCCTAACTTCCTTCCCTAATAGCTTTCCCACAACCCCATGCCACGTTAATCATCCTCACCTCTCGCCTACCATTGTGCAAATTGCTACCACTGTGCAAAATGCTTTGAACCAGAGTTATTTCGGTTATGGGTTTGTTTCCCACACTGAGTTCCCCTAGAACTGGCTCTATTTAAGCCTAACACCTTGTACATAGCCTGGTTTTTGCTGGGTGCTTAGTAAATGCTCATTGAATGGATTCTTGAATCAAACTCCTTTCATTTAGTCTCCTCTTCAAAAATAACCCCTCTGGGAAGCACATGTGGCTCAAGCAGTTGGCTTCCTGCCTACCACATGGGAGGTCCCAGGTTTGGTTCTTAGTGCCTCCTAAAGAAGACAAGCAAGGCAGCGAGCTGATGCAACAGGCTGGCACAGTGAGCTCATGCAACAAGGTGATGCAACAAGGAGACACAATGAAAGACACAACAAGCAGGGAGTGGAGGTGGCTCAAGCAATTGGGTGCCTCCCTCTCACACGGGAGTTCCCAGGTTCTGTTCCCAGTGCCTCCTACAAAGAAGATGAGCAGACACAGAGAGCACACAATGAGCAGACAGTGAGCCCAAACAATGAGGGGGGGTGGGGGTAAATAAATAAAATAAATCTTAAAAAAAAGAAATAACCCTTCTAAGAAACCTACACATTATCCTAGATCTTTCCCTCATCTTCCATATGCAACCTATCACCAAGTCCTATGGATTTGATCTCTGAAATATTTTCTGAATCTGTCCATTCACCATTGCCCTATTGCTCCACCCTCATCCAAACAGCGTTGTCATTCTCTGGCCTGTCTACAGTAGAGTCTTAACCTGAGCTCTCTGTTTGCCCTCTTGCTTTACTCCATACAGCCTGACAGTTTTTAAGCGAAAATGAAAGCATCACTACCCTGTTTTCAATAGTTTCCCAGTAAGCTGAAAAGATGCTCCAAATTCCTTAGTCTCTGCAGATGGGCATGAACTGACCCTGCCTACCCCTCCAGCTTCAGCTTGTGCCATTCTACTCCCTCGTGCTACCCTGGCCACAGTGACCTTGTGACGTTCTTGAGTCAGTTGAGCTCTTGCCCTCCTCAGGACCTTTCTAAATACTGTTTTCCTAGTCTGAATCTCTCTTCTCCCCTCTCCTCACACGGCTAGCTCCTTTTTATCCTTTCGGTCTCCAAGTAAATGTCATTCCCTCAGACACTCCACCTCCCCACCCCACCTAGTCTCTGTCACAGGATCCATTTATTTTCTTCATAACGAGGATCATGTGCCCTGACTACTTATTTCTCCGTTAAGTGTTTTTGTTGTCTTCCTTGTCAGAATATAAGCTTCAAGAGAGCAGGGACCAAGTAGTCTGTATTCCCCATTATATCCCAAGGGACAGCCCCTAGAGCAAAGACTGTACTAAACAAACATTTACAAGTAAACACCTGGGTCCCCATCACTAGCCTCGATGGCAAATCCTTCACTTCTTCAATGTAGGTATCACTCCCTGGACCAAAATACTCTTCCCGAGACCTTGACTTCTCTCTCAAGCTACTGCCCTATTTTCCTTTCTTTACACTGCTGAAGAGGAATGGATTGTCTGTACAGTCTTCATCAACTCCCACTCTGTGAAAAGGCTCTCACGAGTATCATCAAGGACCTCTTTGTTGTTAAACCCAATGACATATGCTCCAGTTCTCAGCCTACTTGGCTATTCCAAAAGCACATTTCTTCAATTTTGTCCTGCAGAACACTAGTCCCTTGAGCTGCTCTGGTGAAAAACTATACTCCAGGCTCTTCCTTTATACCCTTTTATAGTACCCTGTGTTTCAACTCTGTAGCATTTAACACAATTGAAGTTAATTAATTTCTATAATTAGTTAACATCTGACTTTCTTGAGAGAGGTAAACTCTTGAGGGCAGGAACCATTTCTGTTTTGTTACAGCTCTAGCTCCAGAATTCCTAAAAGATATTTAATATTTGTTGAATTGAGTTAATGAATGAATGAATGTTTCCTTCTGGGAAATCCACAATGAGAATTAACCTATTAAATGTGAAATCCTACATGAGAGAAATTTGTTCACATTTATTGAGGGCAGGATTTCCCAGACTCTACTGCCCATAGCTCCCTTTGCTCCCCCACACCCCCAGGGGAATACCACAAAACTTCCCAGGAGATTCTGTGACGCACACATTGGAACGTGTTGGCTCTCCTGCATCTGACACTATTTCTCCATGTTTCCCTCCCTCGGCTCCCAGGACTCCATCTTTCCTGATTCTCTTTCCTCCTTTGAAGGTTAGCTCTCCTGACTGGCTTCACCAGCCATTAGCAGGGCGACAGCCACCAAGTCCCATAGTCCCAAGCTTGTGTTCCCAGCTCACGACCATATGTCCATCTGCTCTGGCTCCCTCACTGGGAAGCGCCCCCCTCAACAAGACCCCTGTTTTTCTTTTCTTTTTTTAAGATTTATTTATTTATTTCTCCCCCTCCCTCCATTGTCTGCTCTCTCTGTCCATTCACTGTGTGTTCTTCTGTGTCTCCTTGTATTCTCATTAGGCGGCTCTGGGAACTGATTCTGGGACCTTCCAGAGTGGAAGAGAGGTGATCATTCTCGTGTGCCACCTCAGCTCCCTGGTCTGCTGTGTCTTATCATCTCTCCTCTCTGTCTCTTTTTGCTGTGTCATTTTGCTGTGCCAGCCCTCTGTGGGTCAGCACTCCTGCGCAGGGCAGCACTCCTGCATGGAACAGCACCCTTGCGTGGGCCAGCACTCCGCGTGGGCCAGCTTGCCACACAGGCCAGCTTGCCTTCACCAGGCGGCCTTGGGCATCGAACCCTGGACCTCCTATATAGCAGATGGAAGCTCAATTGCTTGAGCCACATCCGCTTCCCTCCCCTGCTCTTCTTGCATTGTGTATCTAATTAATGGTATCACCAGCTATCTAAGTCAGAAACCTGGGGGGCTTGTCCTTGATTCTTCTCATTATCTCTGAATTAAATCAATCTACTTTAATTAAAAAATATCATTTACAACTAAGCTCTTTTCTCTATATCCACTGTTATTATCTATTGCATGCATTATTGCAACAGCCTTCAGAACGTTCTCTCATATACCAATCCCCGTTCCAGTCTACCCTTCGCACTGCTATTAGAAGTGGCTTCCTAAAACAAATTTACCTGTGACGTTCCCCAGCCTGAAGACCCTGCTAGTTCAGGTTTTCCATAGGATTAAATCCAAGCCTCATAGATTGGCATACAAGGTGATTTCTCCCAATCTTTCCAACCTTAGTGCCTGCCTACCCCCCCCCCCCACAGAATCCTCTTTCCCTGTCTCCCTTGTGGCCCCGCTCTATAGAACTTAGGTTCAATTTAATATTAACAGGATATCCACTATGTGTCAAGAACTATACTTGGCTCTGGCAAACAAATATGAATGAAAACGAATACCTGACTTTAAGGAGCTTACATTCTAGTAGTAGCGAAGATAGACATAAAAACAAATGTAGGGAGAAGACAACCAGCAAGATGGCAGGGGAGTAAGGAGCTTCTAGAGTCAGCTCCTGCTACAGGGCAGTCAGTAAACACCCAGAGCAATCAGAGTTAGCTGGAGCACCTGTTTGGGGCTTCAGGAGGCCAGAAGGGCATCCTGCAACATCCTTGAAGGAATGGAAGGAGGAGGCTGCCCATTTGCAGAGAAGACTCGTAAGTAGAGCGCTCCATGCCAGGGAGGCCAGTGCCCATCCTCCACTGGAGGCACAAGCCCCCTCAGGAGCTGTTCCGCAGCTGGAACCGAAAGCTCCCAAAATGGGGAAGAAGAGACGGTTGGGCACCAATTTCAGCTACTGGTGAGTAAATTCAGCAGGCTAAAGTATAATCCTGAGAACAGCGGAAGTTTGAGCCTGTCCAAGTAGAAAGAGGCCAGGAGCCACCATCTTAACTCCACGCCTGGCATGAGGGGAAGCAGGGCAGACTGAGAATTACAGTTCTGGTGGGGACTGGCTTCTTTCCATCCTGGTCAGATTGTAGGCCTAGCCTAAGCTCCAGTGCTACCTCCGACAGGGAGGAAGCTGGGGGACCTGCATCAGCCTCTCCGGGAAATTGCCAGCCAAGCTGCAGAGGCCGATGATTGTCCTACTCTGGTGGCACAAGCCACCCCAGGAGCTGTTCTGTGATTGGAATTGGAAGCTCCATTTCCCAAAAACAGGGGAGGAGGAGATGGTTGGCTGCTGATTCCAGGTACTGGTAGACTCAGATGGCTAAGGAATAACCCAAGGAACAGCTGGGATGTGAATCTGTCCAAGCTGGAAAGGAAAGAGGCCAGTGGCCACCATTTTGACTCCGCCCCCAGCCAGAGGGGATGTCTGGCTGCCCAAATATCACAATGACAGTAGGAACCAGTTTCTTTCACCCAGATCAGCCTGCAGCCCTAGCCTAGGCTTCAGCCCTGCCTCTGGCGGGGAGAAGGCTGGGTAGCTCAGCTCCAGGTAATGCTGGGTACCTTTGGCTGCCACAAACTGAATAATCTGAAATCTACCAGGGCAACTGCGGTCATCTTGGACCCGCACTGCATAGATTGCTGCTCACACCTGCAGCTCCATTCTCACCCCTTTCTCAGGGGAGAAAGGGATGTGAAGCTTTATCAGTCTCTCTGGGCAACTACGGTCTAGGCCTGCATGACTTGGATTAAGCCACACAACTGTGACTCTGTCCCTACCTCTGGAAAAGGAGAAGCTTCATCCGTCCCTGGGGCAATGAGGGCAACTTGAGCCTCCACAGTTCATAGCACCGATTACATCCTTGGCTCCTACCGCAAAACCAGCAAGGGAGAAAGGGCAGGAAGCCCTAAAGTAAAGAGAAAAATTTGCACCCAGAATAAATACTCTAGTAAGCCAGTTGCCAAGACACCAACCAAAAATTACAATCCACACCAAGAAACAGGAAGCTATGGCCCAGTTAAAGGAACAAGATAAGCCTCCAGATGACATGAAGGAGTTCAGACAACTAATCATAGATGTTCAAACAAATCTCCTTAATAAATTCAATGAGATGGCTAAAGAGATTAAGGATATTAAGAAGACACTGGATGAGCACAAAGAAGAATTTGAAAGTGTGCATAGAAAAATAGCAGATCTTATGGGAATGAAAGGCACAATAAGTGAAATTTAAAAAAAACACTGGAATCATATAATAGCAGATTTGAGGAGGCAGAAGAAAGGATTGGTGAGCTTAAAGAAATGGCCTCTGAAAGTGAACATACAAAAGAACAGATGAAGAAAAGAATGGAAAAAATTGAACAAGGTCCCAGGGAACTAAACAACATCAAGAGATGTGCAAACATCTCCTGTCATGGGTGTCCCAGAAGGAGAAGAGAAGGGAAAAAGGGCAGAAGGAATATTTAAAGAAATAATGTTAGAAAATTTCCCAACCCTATGAAGGACATAGATATCTATGTCCAAGAAGCACAATGTACTCCCATCCAAAAAAAATCTGAATAGACCAACTCCAAGACACACACTAATGAGAATGTCAAATGCCAAAGACAAGGAGAGAATTCTGAGAACAGCAAGAGAAA
Source organism: Dasypus novemcinctus (assembly GCF_030445035.2). Classification (NCBI taxonomy): domain Eukaryota; kingdom Metazoa; phylum Chordata; class Mammalia; order Cingulata; family Dasypodidae; genus Dasypus; species Dasypus novemcinctus. The sequence goes on along the minus strand of NC_080699.1, from coordinate 24,963,837 downwards.
AGCAATCCATAACATATAAGGGATACCCAATAAGATTAAGTGCTGATTTCTCACCAGGAACCATGGAGGCAAGAAGACAGTGGTCTGATATATTTAAGGTACTGTGAGAAAAACTTCCAGTCAAGAATTTTAAATCCAGCAAGACTGTCTTTCAAAAATGAGGGCAAGATTAGAATATTTACAGATAAACAGAAACTGAGAGACTTTCTAAGCAAGAGACCAGATTTTCATGAAATACTAAAGAATGTGCTAGAGCCTGAAAAGAAAAGACAGGAGAGAGATGCCTAAAAGAGAGTCTAGAAATAAAAGATTATTATCAATAAAAGTAACTGAAAGTGTCAAAAGAGTGGTGAAAATAAAATATGACAGATAAAACTCAAATAGGAATAAACTTAACCAATGATGTAAAGCACTTGTATTCAGAAAACTGCAACCCAATGTTAAAAGAAATAAAAAATTTCCTAAATAACTGGAAGAACATTCCATGCTCATGGATTGGAGGACTAAATATCATTAAGATGTCAATTCTACTCAAATTGATATACAGATTCAATGCAACCCTGGTAAAAATTTCACCAGCATTTAAAAAATAAAATTGGAAACACAATTATCAAATTTATTTGGAAGGGTAAGGGGTCCTGAATAGCCAGAAACATCATAAAAGGAAAAGCGAACCCTCATCTCCGGAGTTTACATCATACTACCAAGCTATAGTGGTAAAAACAGCATGGTACTGGCATAAAGACAGACATATAGACCAATGGAACCAAACTGATGGCTCAGAAACAGACCTTCACATATGGTCAAGTGATTTTTGACTAGCCTGTTAAACTCACACAGCTTGGGCAGATCAGTCCAATCAGCAAAATGGTGCTGAAAGAACTGGATATCCATAGCCAAAAGAAGGAAAGAGGACCTCTATCTCATACCTTATCCAAAAATTAACTCAAAATGGATCAAAAACCTAAAAATAAAAGCAAGAACCATAAAACTTCTAGAAGAAATTGTAGGAAAATATCTTCAAGACCTGGTGGTAGGTGATGGATTATTAATGGAGATAAGAGAAGGACTGAGATGGACTAATGATGTTTAATATATGTAGAAGTTTTAATTAGCTTTACTGTAAAAGTGTGGAAATGTAGAGAATGGATGGTAACAAATACTGAGTAATAGCTAGTTTATAAATGGGGATGTGGCTGAAAATAGTCTAGGGATGTAAATGCCAATTGACAGAATGCTAGAGAATAATCTAGGAACTGAATAGCACAGTAAACCAAGAGGTGGATGAGAATTGTGGTTGATGGTACAGATGCAAGAGTGTCCTTTGTGAGCTAGAGCAAATGTATATCACTACTGCAGGGTGTTGGGAACGCATGGGAAAAATAAACTGGAGTGACCTATGGACTGTGTTTAACAGTAATAATATAATATTCTTGTATCTATGCCAAAGATGTACTGTGTTGATAATGGGGCAGTATGGAAAATGTGAGCCAAATGTATACTATGGACATGGTAACAATCAGATATTATCTTATCTGTAACAAATGTTCCATCAGTGTGGTGTGTTGATAGAGGGGTGTTGTTTGGGAATTCTACACATGTGCATGATTGTTTTATAAGTTTACAACTTCTATCATAAAAAATATATTTAAAAAAAAATAATAGGGTGGGTTGGGGAAAAACACACCAAATGTAAGATAAGGACTATGATTAGTCATAAGATTTTGACAATATTTTTTCATAATTTATAATGAACACTTCATGACAATGCAAGGTGCTGGTGGAGGGGTGAGGTATAGGACCCCTGTATGATGTTATGCATGTATGCTTTGTAAGTTCACAACTTTTACTATACACTTAATTGTTTATATATTTTATATATAAATGATATAAAGAATAATAATAGGGAGGGTTAGGGGAAATACTTTGGTTAGTAGTAATATTTGACAATGTTCTTTAATCATTAGTTAAAAAGGTTTAACAACAATGTAAGGTGTTCGTGGTAGGGTGAGTTATGAGAGTTCTGTATGATGTTATATATGTTTGCTTTGTAAGTTCACAACTATTACTATACACTTACTGTTTATGTATGTTTGTGTGTGGGTTATATATTGTAATAAATTAACTTTAAAATATATACATATTATTATGGTAAAAAAACAACAACAAACAAATGTAGGGAAGCAGATGTGGCTCAAGCAATTTGGCTCCCATCTACCATATAGGGGGTCCAGGGTTTGATGCCCAGGGCCTCCTGGTGAAGGCAAACTGGCCCATGCGGTGAGCTGGCCCACGCAGAGTGCCACCCCATGCAGGAGTGCCAGCTAACGTGAATAGCTGATGCAGCAAGATGACGCAACAAAGAGACACAGGGAGAGAGAATAAGAGGCTTAGCAGACCAGGGAGCTGAGGTGGCGCAAGAAAATGATCACCTCTCTCCTACTCTGGAAGGTCCCAGGATTGGTTCCTGGAGCTGCCTAATGAGAATACAAGCAGACACAGAAGAACACACAGTGAATGAACACAGAGAGCAGACAAGGAGAGAAGGGGGGAGAAATAAATAAAGCAAAACAAAACATAGAAAAAACAAATGTAATACAATGATGCATTCTTGTATTCTGTAATATGCTGTAAAAAGAAATACAGACAAGATAGTGTTACTATGGCTAAGAGACTTAAAATGGAGTCCCAAGGCCATTCCGGCCTTTCACTCTTACGCACACCTCAGCCAGCTATCACAAACTGCCAAAGAGTGCAGAGCCACAAGCAACAATGTACCCCAAAACCCAAAGGACATTGGAACACCATAAACACACAGTCACACTGAGACACAACACCGAACAGAAAAAAAGAAATCAGTAAACTAACCTGAAGAACATTTGAAGCACCCCAAATCAATCAAACAACTTATATAATCTTTTTCTTTACAAACCCTTGCCTGGAAGCACCAAGACGGGACACAATTTGGGTTGCTAGCTGAATCTGTCCTCCCCAAACTGCACTTCTAAGACTCCCAATAAATGCCTTTTGCTGCCTCGCAGCTCAGTGTGTTATTTCTCAGTTGACAGTACCAAGCCGAGGAGTGCTGAGGAGGGAGCCATTAATTCTGCAAGGGGGCAGGGCTGCAGTGTTTCAGGGAAGGTGTCACAGATCAAATCCTGAGCAGGACTTTGAAGGTTGAACAGGAATTGATCAGGTGGCCTGAGGAAGGAAGAGCATGCCTGGCAGAGCCAAGAGCTGGGGAGGGGGAGGGGACCCCACAGGCGGCTAAGGTGTGGATGTGTGTGTGGGGAGAGAGGTGAGAGCTGGAGCTGAAGGGCCAATTAAGCCTGTGCATCAGACTGTTGTAATTTGTAATGTAATTTGTACATTTCCTGTAAGTGAAAGGGAACTGCTGAAGATGTTGAGGATGAGGGTGACTTAATGGGACTTCAGGAGTATAACTCTGACAGCTGAGCAGAGGATAGATCAGATGAGGTCAGTTAGGAGGAGCTATCAATGGACGCTCATCATTTCTCACTTAAACAATTGCAAGTACCTCCTCCCTGAATTCCTTGGTCCCTCTAATCTCCCCAGCAAGAAGGTTGAAGAAGAGAGGGCAGATTTGGAGACAAAGAGTAAGTGAAACACACACAGTGAATGGACAGAGAGCAGACAACTGGGGGGGGGGGGGGGGGGAAGGGAAGAGAAATTTAAAAAAAAAACCAGTAAGTGAAAGGACAGGACATGGGGATAGACTGGATTTGGGGACAAGGGGTTGAATAATGTCTAGATTTCTATGTCTGTAGACCTGGTAAAATTGGAGGCAACAGCAATTATCAGAGGAAATCTAGGAGGAAAAACAGGTTTTAGGAGTAGAAGGTAAGTAGTACTTTCAGAGATGGATAAGGTGAGTGCTGGGGCTGCAGTGCCCCTCGGGTATTCACGTGGAGACATGGGCCTCCAGGCTCAGGGGAAAGGTCAGGAGTGGAGACAGGGGAGCTGTCCTCTGCATAGAGAGGACAAGTAAAACAACAGCAGTGGTTTCTATTGGATTAACATACGTTCTTGCTAATAATTCAATGTAGATCTGAAAATGAATTTTCTTAGAAGCATTATACTTATTGTACTCTATTGCTTTATGTCTCATTTTAAATTGAGCATTATTAGGGGAGCACAGTATTTGCAATTCTGCCAATATCTATAGAGGCCTGTTGCCATTTTTGTCTTAGGAACTTTTTGTCCCCAAGAAAGGAATACATGTTTTTCCCGAGATTGTGTCATGTATTCTTGGTTATCACAATACCTCATGGCTTTGGGGCTTTGAATTGGTGTGAATTGTGTGAAAAAGATGATACATTCTGTGAGATCTTCACTAGATAAAAATGTATGCTCAGTTGTGTGCATACACACACAGGACCTAGAAGTTTATGTCAAACTAAACTGCTTGTGATTCTGGATGACTTTATTTATTTATTTATTTTATTCCCCTCCCTCCCCCTTGCCACTTGCTTGCTGTCTGCTCTCTGTGTCTATTTGCTGTGTGCTCTTCTGTGTTTTTTTACTTGTCTCCCTTTTTGTTGCGTCACCTTGCTGAGTTGGCTCTTTGTGGTGCTTGCGGGCCGGGTGGCGAGCCCGCCTTCACAAGGAGGCCCCGGGACGTGAACCCAGGGCCTCCCATATGGTAGATGGGAGCCCAACTGATTGAGCCACAGCCGCTTCCCTAGATGACTTTTGTGTTCTTTGCTTCTTGTGTTTTTCAGTTTTCTATATTGCACAATTAAAAGTTTGAAAAAAATAAATGTTACTTTAAAAACCGTGAGAAAAAAACAACAGCAGTGGATGTGATCTCCCAGCAAAGGTGGGGGAGCAAAGGCTGGAAGGAAAAGGATGAGCTCAGGCACGAACAACAGCAGGCAGAGGGAGGCAGAGGGAGGTGATCTAGCGCAGGAAGGCAAGGCAGGAGGACAAGGACAGAGTGATGTTCCAGCAGCCAAACGAGAGGGAATTGGCGACTAGAAAGTCATTGAAAATCTTGGCAAGAGCACCTTTAGTAGAGTACTGGGACAGGAGACCAATTTTAGTGGGCTTGTTAATACTGATAATAATATCTAGTATTTATTGAGTACTTATTATTCACCAGGCATGTGTTAAATATTTTAAATATGAATTCTCATTTAATCCTGACAACAGCCTCCAAAGTGAGGCAGGTATAGTTATTGTCTCTTTTTGCAAGTAAGGAAATTGAAAGTTGGTTGCATGTAAACCCAAGTATGGTCTAACAATAAAGTCCATAGTCTTAACCACTCTTCCTTAGCCCGTCGTTCAAGTGAATGGAAGGTGAGGAAGTGGAGACATACTTTTGTAAGAATTTGACTGAGCAGAGGAGAAAAAGGGTAACTGTGAGAAGGGAAAATAGGGTGAACAATTATTTTAAGGTGCGCAAGGCTAGAGTATATTTATGTGCTCAGGGTTATTATGTATGAAAAAAAAGGAGGACTAAATATTTATAAGAGATTTCTCTGCATCCTCTGCAGGAAATCTGCTATTGTCTCTAAGTACTTATAGGAATTATCTATATCTTTTGCAGGAGATGTGCTGTTGCATTATATCATATCATGTAATGCCTGGCTTTTCAGTAACCATCTGTTGAATGAATGAGAACGATGGTTTAAAAGTGCAAGGGTTGGACAGCGAATGGACACAGAGAGCAGACAACTGGGAGGGGGAGGGGAGAGAAAAAATAAATCTTTAAAAAAAACAAAATTGGAAGGGTTGGGAGTAGATGTAGCTCAAATGGTTGAGTGCCTGCTTCTCATGTACAAGGTCCCCGGTTCAATCTCTGGTACTAACTGAAAACAAAAACGAAAACACCAACTCTCATTGTGGGGTGGATATAGCTCAGTGGTTGAGCATCTGTTTCCCACATACAAGGTCCTGGGTTCAATCCCTGGAACCTCCTTTAAAAATAGAAGTGGAAGGGTTTTTTCTAGAAGGTGGAATGATAGTGGTATAGGGTTGCCAAATAAAAGACAGAACATCCAGTTAAGCTGAACTTTAGAAAAATAGTGAATATTTTCTGGTATAACTGTATTCTAAATATTGCATGGGAAATGCTTATGTTAAAATTTTTTTTGTGGTTGATGGTGTGAGATGCTTCAGGGCTCCATCCCACTACAGAAGCTTTGAACAACTAGCAAGAACTGGCAGAGATATCTTTCTCAAAATTTCAGAAAATAGTTAAGGACTGCAGTAACAGGATGTACTGAATTAAGAAAATGGCTATGTAAAGGTGGTCGGATCTTGTGGTGCTCTGGCTGGCACCTCCTTCATTCTTTACTGGCTTTGTGTGGCACTGTCCCACATTTCCAGTGTAGATCTCTGGACCCTGTTCCTGAGGGAGCAGACTAATTCTCATGCATATACTGGGAGCATGGATGCCTGGCCTAGCCTGCCCGGTGGTGACCTGAGGAACTCGTTGACCCAGAACTTGCCCTGCCTGAATGTCTAAGGTAGGTCACTATGCTCTCCTACAGAATGCTGAGGGAGAGCGGTCAAGTTATGCTGCTTGGGGCAAGGGATTGCAGATTGCAGGACGTACAGCACAGTGCCCTGGACTGTGAAAAAACTGTTTCCTAGGGAGGAGGGAATTTTGGGAACCATGGAAATGGGAGGATTTCTAGGGTCAGTTGTGATGCATCTGCAGAAAGGATCAGGAGAGGCCCCTATACATTGATCTGGAGCTATTCTCTAAACTCATTGTATGGATAAGCCTGGAAGGAGGAACATTTGCACAGGTCAACCTGCAAGGACTGGGAAAGGGGTTTTCGTCTTTTTTCTTTTTCTTTTCTTTTTTCTTCCTCTCTCTCTGTCTCTCTGCCTCTCTTTTTCTCTTTCTCCTTTTCTCTCTCCTTCTCTCTCTCTCTTTCAGCTGCTGGCATTCAAGGGACGCTCTATCATTATACTTCATGGATATAAACTTAAGGAACAAACTACTCACAATCTAAATTCCAGTGATAATACATTAAAATATCAAAATGAACCAATCCAAGGTCCACAGAGAAAAGGTGGCATTGGAGTGGAGTGGGAAAAGTGGACATGGTGGCTGATATGGGTATGGGGAATGGCAGGAAGAGATGAGATGTGGAGGCGCCTTTGGGACTTGGAGTTGCCCTGGATGGTGCTGCAGGGGCAATCACCGGACATTGTAAATCCTCCCAGGGCCCACTGGATGGAATGGGGGAGAGTATGGGCCATGATGTGGACCATTGACCATGAGGTGCAGAGATGCCCAGAGATGTATTTACCAAATGCAATGGATGTATCATGATGATGGGAGTGAGTGTTGCTGGGGGGGGGAAGTGGTGGGGTGGGGGTGGTGGGGTTGAATGGGACCTCATATTGTTTTTTTAATGTAATATTTTTACAAAAAAAAAAAAATTAAATAGAAAAAAAAAATCAAAATGTCCAGGTTTCAATAAAAGAATACAAACATAGAAAGAAGCAGAACACGATGTCCCAGACAAAGGAGACAATGAGCGCATTAGAAACCTTCAAGAGGAGGGTCAGTTCTGGGTCATTCCAGACAAAGACTTCTTTTTTTTTTTTGGAGGTACTGGGTTCAGTCATACATGGGAAGCAGGCACTCAAACCACTGAACCATACCCCCTCCCCTCAGACAAAGACTTTTAAAAAATGGTCCCACTGTGTTCAAAGAACATGAACAAAGAAAAAAGGAAATTAGGGAAATGACAGAGGAACACAAAGAGAACATCAATAGATAGATGAAATTTATGAAAAGGAACCAAACAGAGCTGAAGACCACAGTAACAGTGATTTAAAATTCCCTAGAGATTTTAACAGCAGATTGGAGATGGCAGAATAAAGTAATCAGAGAACTTGAAGATGAGACCATTGAAATCATTCCATCTGAGGAGCAGAAAGAGGAAAGAATGAAGAAAAGCAAACGAAGCCTGAAGAACCCATGATGCATCATCAAGCATACCAATGTCTGCACTGTGGGAGTCCCAGAAGGAGTGAAATAGAGAAAGCACAGAGAGAATATTCAAGGAAATAATGGTTGAAAACTTCCCAAATTTAACGAAAGACATGAATATATATATATCCAATACACTGAACAAACTCTAAATGGGATAAATCCAAATAGTCCCACACCATTGCATACTAAAATCAAACTATCAGGGGAGCAGATGTGGCTCGAGCAGTAGAGTGCCTGCCACCCACATGGGAGATGCCGGGTTCAAGTCCTGGTTCCTCCTAAGGAAAAAACAGACAATGAGCAAAAACAATGAGCAAACAGGTGAGGGAGCCATCTTGGAAGACTCAAACTGTTAAGGGCAGCAGGTGTAGCTCAGTGTTTGAGTGCCTGCTTTGCATATACTAGGTCCCAGGTTCAATTCCTGGTACCCCCTAAAAAAAAAAATCAGACTGTCAAATGCCAAAGATAAAGTGAGAATTCTGAAAGCTACAAGGGAGAAACATGCTTCAATAAAAGTAAATACTGATTTCTCATTAGAAACCAGGGAGACCAGAAGGCAGTGCTGAAAGCAAAAAAAAAAAAAAAACAACACACACAAAACCTGCCAACCAAGAATTCTCTATCTGGCAAAACTGTTTTCCAAAAATGAGGGAGAAATTAAGACACTCCCAGATAAAATGAAAGCTGAAAGAATTTGTCACTACTAGACTGTCCCTATAAGAAATACTAAACAGAGTTCTGCAGGTTGAGAGGAAAGGACAATAGACAAAAGACTGAAGCTGCATGCAAAAATAAAAATCTCCAGTAAGGGTAATGGGAAAATATAAATGCCAGGACTATTACATTTTTGGTTTGTAACTCCACTTTTTACTTCTGACAGGATCCAAAAGGCAAATGCATAAAATGTAATGATAAATTAGTGGTTTTGAGCTCATAATATATAAACATGTAATTTGTGGCAAGAACTACATAAAGGTGGGGAGGACAGAAGAGTATAGGAATGTAGTTTGCCTATGTAACTATTCAAGTTAGGTTGGGGAGTGGCTGTAGCTTAGTGGTTGAGTGCCTGCTTTGCAGGTGGGAGATCCTGGGTTCAATCCCTACTATCTCTTAGAGAAGAAAAAAAAGTTGGTATCAAAGCAAATGAGATTATCACAGATTTAGGATGTTAAATTTAAGCCTCACGTTAACTATAAAGAAAATATTGGAGAATATGCAAGCTCATAGAGACAAAAAAGAGTACAGGTTGCCAAGAGCAGTGGACAGGGGAAATGGGGAATTAATGCACAATGGGTGTAGGCCTCCTATTGGGGCAAATGGTCAAGTTTTAGTAATGGAAGGTGGGAAGGCACTACAATCTTGTGAATGTGATGAATCCCACTGAATAGTACGCTTGAGAAGGGTTGAGATGGGAAAGCTTATCTTGCATATATGTTCCCATAATTTAAAAAAAAATAGGAGCAGCTAAAGAGACAATAACATTTAAAGGCAGTATATGATCTTGGATGAGATCTAGCAATGGAGGAGAAAAGCTCAAAGGGACATTATTAGAACACTTGAAAAAATTAGATTATATACTGTCAGCTTTATATCAATGTTAAATGAAATTAGTAACTGCACATGGGGTGGTTATATGAATGAATATCCTTATTCTAAGGAAATGTACATGGCATTATTAAGTGTTCAAGGAGCATGATGTATACAGTCTACATTTGTGTACAGAAAATGGAATGATAAATAGATGGATAACTAGATAGGTGATAGAATGATATGGCAAATGTGGCAAAATGTTAAAATTGGTGGATCTGGGTATCCAGGGGTATTTTGGAGTTCTCTGTCTGGGTTTTATATTATTTTTGTAACTGTCCTGTAAGTTTTAAAAGTATTTCAATATAAAAAGTTAAAAGAAATTTTTGTAGTTTATCTAAAACTCCAATGTAACTGAGCTTCTTGTATTTTCCATTTGCTAAATCTGGCAGCTTGATCTGGGAGAGGGTGTGGGATGCCACGCAAAAGCTGCATAGCCGCTGGACCTTGTGAACAATGGGGGATGAAAGAATGAGGGGTCTTCTTGCAAGAGGACCATGACAGTGTGTTCCTGGGGCAAGCCAGGTCTCAGTCCAGGAAGGAGGAGACGGTCATTTCCTGAACAGAGATTCAAGTGGTGAGAGAAACAGTGGAGCTAAACAGTTCAGAGCACAGGTTTCCGTGTCAGATTCCTGTTTTTGAATCCTGGATCTGTCACTTAATGGCTATTTGATCTTAGGCAAGTTGCTTTATATTTTTAAGATTTAATTTCCTCACATGGAAAATAAGTACAATAACAGTACCTTGATCTACAGTTACTGTGAGGATAAAAGGAGATAATGTATACTTACAAATGCTTATCCCAGGGCCTGGCCTATCATAAGCTACTTAGCAAACGCCCTTATTAATTAAAAAATACTTACTGAGGGTCTCCTATGTGTCAAATATTGAGTTAAGTTCTGGGGATATAACAATAACATAATAAGTAAGTAATTACCCTATTGTATGATAAATAAGTGCTATTGTAGAGGAAGTAGAGAGCCCAGTGAGAACCTGTATCTGACATGGCTTCCAAAGAAACTTATGTCTAAATTGAGACCTGAAAAATGAGTCAGAATCAGCCAGATGAATGAAGAATGGGTAGGAGGGATTGATATATAAATATACATATACACATATATACACATATAGACAAGATAGAGAGTTGGACAAATTTGAGGAAATAAAAATAGTTCAGGGAAGCAGATGTGGCTCAACCAATTGGGCACCTGCCTATCACAAGGGAGGTCCTGGGTTTGGGTCCCAATGCCTCCTAAAGAAGACGAGCAGATGCTGCAACAAGCTAGATGCTGCAACTGCCACAATGAGCAGATGCCACAGGCCAGCAGAGGCCACAGCCCATGGGGAATGGATGTGGCTCAGGCTGTTGGGCACTTGCCTCCCATGTGGGAGGTCTTAGTTCCCAGTGCCTCCTGAAGAAAAGGTGAGCAAACAATGAGCAGACAGATGAGGGAACCATCTGGCGGGGAGCGGGGGTAGGATAAATCTTAAAACTAAATAAAGTAAATTTAAAGAAATAATTCAGGTTGTTGGTTGTAGAATAGAGTTATGGGGGAAAAGGAAGGGCCCTGTAGTCCCATTAAAGAGTTTTCACTTTATCCATCTGGCAGTGGCAGGGCCGTTAAAGCAGGGAAACAAGCTCAAACGCCTTCAGGGCCAAGGCCCACGACAGAAATGACTGTCATACAAGCGGGAGCCAGGCCTACAAACACTTGGAGAGCACAGGCTCCTCTGTCAAAGCATTCAACTTCAAATTTTAAAACCATAACCCTAGGGAAGGGTTTTAAACAGTGGCTTGACATGACTGCATCTGCATTTTAGAAAAAGGGATGAGAATGAATAGGAATGAGGCTAGACCAGAAGCAGAAAGCCCAGAAGGTAATCTAGGTAAGAAATGAAGGTTTGAGCTAGAATCACATGTGGAGGGAGAGATGTGACAGAATATAGATATTTAAGAGGAAGAATCAGGGAAGTGGATTTGGCCCAAGGGATAGGGTGTCTGCTTACCACATGGGAGGTCCAAGGTTCAAACCCCCGGCCTCCTTGGCCCGTGTGGTGAGCTGGCCCATGCGCAGTGCTGATGTGCACAAGGAGTGCCCTGCCACTCAGGGGTGTCCCCCACGTAGGGGAACCCCATGTGTAAGGAGTGTGCCCCATAACGAGAGCCGCCCAGTGCGAAAAAAGTGCAGCCTGCCCAGGAATGGTGCAGCACACACGGAGAGCTGATGCAGCAAGATGACTCAACAAAACAAGACACAGATTTCCGGTGCCGATGACCAGAATACAAGCAGACACAGAAGAACACATAGGGAATGGACACAAAGCAAACAACAGTGGGGGCAGGGAAGGGGAGAGAAATAAAACAAATCTTTAAAAAAAAAAAAAGAAAAGAGGAAGAATCAACAGGCTTTGGGGGTAAATTTTGTGTGAAGTAAAGGAGGAGAAGTCAAGATTTCCTCATGGCAATTGTTGTCACAGTGGGGATTGCATAGGCCACAGTAAAATAAGATAGTAAAGAGGTCAAGGGTAAGAGGGACCAAAAGGAAGGAAATACAAAGAAGTGAAAGACGGAAGGATTAAAAGGTTTTGTGACTCAAAAGAATGGCATTTGGGGAGAGAGGTCTAGAGGCAAGTAAAAGCCTGATATTTCAAATTGGAGTTCCAGTAAGCGATGAAACTCCACTAAAATGGCAAGGAGAAGAGAAGAGAGCTGAATGGTAACTGAGTGCGCAGAACCAGGAAACCTGCTTCCTAAGCGAATAGAAGGGAAAGCCAGGAAGCAAACTGCTCCCACCAAAGAACTTCCAAAAGGCCCAGGAACTGATGGCACAGGTGCCTCCGAAAGTTGGGGTGAGATGGGGCTACAAAAAGGAGGATGGGTTGAAAGTTTGCCTAATATGTCATGGGACCTCCAGATCGTCTCACTCTCTCTCTAAGCAGCTGGCAACTGCTCCTCCTTCGTCCCAGCAGTAAACTGGACGTTTACTTTCTGAAATAAGAAAAACAGACAAGACCTGAAGATACTGCCTTTGGAAGTTCCTCAAGAAACAGTCCAACCAGATCAGTAAAGGGCCCAGTTGATAAGCAACTCCCCCACCCAGGCCACGCCCCACCCATCACCACACCCACAGGCTGCCAAGAATCCAGCAAGCCCTCTTATATGAAAGCGAGACCAAAACAAACAGAAAAAAAAGTGACTTAAAATGAACTAAGGAGGGGAGCTGGTGTAGCTCAGTGGTTGAGTGCCAAAACAAACAAAAGACGAAGTCAAAGACTCCTTTCTTCCTTCTTTTCTTCCTCTTTCCTTCCCTTCCTTTCTCTTCCCTTCCTCTTGAATAATTCCCTCCAAAAGCCATTAGGCATACAAGTGGGCGTTGGTGGGAGGCGTCAGAGCTGCAGCAGCAGGATCAGAACTTCTGTGGGGTGGGGGGAGGACTGATGGCAGTGGTGGCCAGGAGTGGGTGCTGGAGCCTGGTCCACACAGGTGTTGAGCCCAAATGGGGTAAAGAGGGGTGGGCAGCAAACTAAGTAAAGCCTAAGGTAATTAGATTAGACCAGGAGATCCAGCATCTAAATAATAGGTGTTCAGGTGAAAGAGAACAGAGAAAATACAGGGGAGGAAATCACCAAATGAATAATTCTAGGAAATTTCCCAAAATCAAAGGACAGGAGTTTCCAGATTGAAATGTGGTGAAAATCGACCCACAAGGCACATCATTAAGGAATATCAGAAAATCAGGGATAAAGAGAAGAAAAGGTTCTAGAAGGGGAAGGGGGGACATAAAACAAACAACATACAAAAGCTTAGTAAACAACATGACTTCAGACCTATTAATAGCCAGTAGAAACTCAGGCCTGGAGGAAAACATCATTCTATAGATGACTCTCAGACCTTGAAATCTAATGGAGTATTCCCTGCAGGGTTTCTAAATTGTTTGGAACTCATGACCCTTGTTTCCTTCCAGTTTCTCCCTTCTGACATAGAAATGTTTATCCTATGACTATCCCTCTGTTGTATACTGAAAGCAAATAACTTGTTCTCTAAGTTTCACCCATCCACAGACAGGGAAATGGTGTCCCAGGACAGACCATACTTATAACCATTTTTTTTTTTTTTTTTTTGAGGTTCAGGGCCTTGGATTGAACCCAGGACCTCGTATGTGGTAAGCTGGTGCTCAACCATTGGGCCACATTGGCTTTCCCGATAACTGATTTTGAGACTTGGTACCTAGTATTCTTCCTGAAATGATTTAAGGCTTTTCGGATATTGTGAGGGAATGAATGTATTTTACATATGGAAAAAACATATCCTTTTGGGTCCGGAGGGTGGAGTGTGGTGGTTTAGAATTGTACCAAACCCAGAAAATCATGTTCTTAAAGCTAACCCATACCTGTGGGTATAAACCCTTTATAAGTAGGACCTTTTTGATGAGGTTACTTCAGTTAAGACATGGCCCAATGTGAGTCTTAGACTCTTACAGGAGTCCTTTATATACAAGATGAATACAGAGAAAGAGAAAGAGAGAAAGAGAGACAGCCATAGAAGCAAGAAGCTGAAATCAGCAAAATCCAGAACAGAAGGGAGAAGTCAGCAGACGCTGCCATGTGCCCTGCCATGTGACAGAGGAGCCCAGGATGGTTGGGCAGCCAGTTTTCAGGGAGAAAGCATTGTTTTGATGATGTCTTGATTTGGACATTTTTCTCAGCTTCAAAACTGTAAGCTAATAAATTCCCATTGCTAAGCCAACCCATTTCATGGTATTTGCTTGGAGCAGCCTAGGAAAAGAAAATAGCACCCAAAACACTTAATGTATTGAGTGAAGAGTTCATGGTTGGCGGAGAGTTTGGACTGAATTAATGATAAGTACTCAGAAAACTAGGCATTCAAACAAGGAAAAAATATAATTATTAACTTCAGGAAAACAAAGTTTTGAAAGGAAGGGAAAATGATATGATTCACTTGTGAATAGCATTTACATAATCTTAATGATGTAAAAATTAAATATTATTATATCCAAAATTATATTGGGAAAATGAGGGAAGGGGCATATAAATTTGGTGGTGGTGGTGGTGGTATGTGTTGAAAGAGATAAATCCTCAACTTCCACAGTGGGGAAGCTAATAGATAATACCCAAAAAAGACAAATCAGTAAGTAGCAATATAGCTGTTACTTAAGATTTGCTGGAAAATACAAAGGAATTAGCTAAAAGAGTACAAAGTGTTGATTCTGGGGAAGCAGGTAAATGCAGTGGGAAGAGCAAGGGACTACTGTTTGTGTTTTTTAAATAAGTCTTGTAGATGCTGTTAATATAGAAAGAAAAACAAAATTAAAAGAAAAGCAAAAAATCTTCAGGCATTGGGGGGAAAATGTTCAAATTGAAACTCTGTTGAAAACTTGGTTAGGGTGCTTTGTTTTAGGAATCTGTCCCCTAGATATTCCTGAAGGCCCACTGACTGGAATCTTTCATTACATGTTGGAAAGTTCTGGCACGCTGTAGGATGCAGAGGAAGGAGTCTGGCCTCAGCAAATCTATTCCCCAAGTGCCCACGACGCATTGAATACATTCCATGATGTCTTACCTCTGGGCCCTTTTTCCAAACGCACTTTCGCTGGTTTTACATGCAATTTAAAAAATACATTTGGGGGAAACAGATGTGGTTCAAGCAGTTAAGTACCTGCTTCCTACATGGGAGGTCCTGGGTTCGGTTCCCAGTGCCTCCTGAAAAAACAGAAACAAACAACAAGCAAAGCGAAAAAACCAACTCAAGGACGCCTATGTGCTCAGTGATTGAGTGCAAGCTTCCTGCACACTAGGTGCTTCCTTCAACCATCAGCTCCTGGTACTTCAAAAAAAAAGGGAACAATACACTTGGTTATTTGGAAAGCAATTTAGCATAGTGAACAAAACTCTAGATTAAGACATGTGAGCCTGGATTGAGGTCTGTTCTCTATTTATGATTAACTATTAATTTATGCAGTCACTGGTTTCTCAATCAATAGAAACAATAACAGTATCCCTATGATCTCAAAGTGTTGATGTGAAGTTTGCACTTGTTAGAATTCTTTTGGTTATAAATGACAGAAATCCACCTCAAGGTTGATGTGTGTGGTTGTGGGATGGGGTGGCTCCTGCAAGCTGAAAAGGCCAGGATTCAGTTATTCAAATAATGCTGTCTGGTTGGTTCAGCTGTTTTCTTTCCTATATTATACCTCATTGTTATCCTGGTTATCTATTTTGAAAAGTTTTATATACACTAAAGAATTAGTGCTTAGAGAATCCCATCCTTGCCTACTTGTTTAACTTATCTACCCAGAACGGCTTTTCCCAAAATTCCCAGAACCCTAGATGAGAGTTCATCTTAAAGGGAAGATGGTGTCAGTTTATTACAAGATGTAGATAATGAGAACTAAAGCAATCGTTCACACAGTAAGCGATATAAAATAATTGTGTTTTTGTTTCCACTCTCAAAGACAGAGCATTGAATTGGGTGGGTCTATTGAAGTAGGGCAATTCTCATGTTTTCATGTTAAGCTTGCTTGCCCAGAATGTGCTACCCTAAAAATACACTTACTCTACCCACATATAAGATGTAAACATATTCTTCACTGTAGAACTGTGCTTAATCTTTTGAGTTCTCTTTTGCAATTTCCTCATCAGTAGGGTGTGTGTTGACGGAACTTGTCCCCCTAGCACCAAACACAAGGAGGTGCCTAAAACACAGATTTTCAAGCTGACAACACTTATCACAGAAGTATCTCCCCCATTTTCCCTTTCAGGAACAGCAGTTAGACCTAGTATCCTGTTGCTTCAGGACATTCCAGAGCCAAATCTCCTCCCAGCTGATCCACACTGCATCCCATAGTTCATTCAGTCTTTTCTCAAGTTATGAAAATAAGAGGAAGAAGGAGGAGAAGAGAATAATTAACATATAGGTCATTTATGACTCTCCGGGTCTCAATTTCTCCCCCCGAATCTATTTCCTTTGTGTTGGGCTGCAAGGTAGCCTAAATTCTTATTTTTACCTCGGTCCTTCATTGTTTGGGTTACCATTTTGTATCAATTTGTATAAATCCCACTACCTCCTTGAAGATCTGTTCTTTTATATTCCTACTCATAAAGATCAATTACTATTTTCTTGACAGCTACTTTATAGGAAACAAAATGTCAGTCCCCGAGGTATTCCTAATTCCAATGACCCATCAATACAATACAACAGCATTAAAAAAAAAAAACTTCACTGAGTGTTTGCAGGAGTTAGTTCCACTGGTGGAAGGTTGGTTTGCACACAGAATTCATAGGCTGGAAGGCAAATACTCATGGATCTCCACATACATTCTGGAGTGCGAACACTCCAGGAAAAGATTAGAAGAGAAAGGGAGTTGGTGAATTAGTGGAAGAAGACAAAGGCTTACTGAAATGTCCTGAGGAGGGGGCAGTGAGGAGAAACCAGAGGGGTAGAGCTAAGGGTGGAATTTAGCAGTCCAATTATAGAGGAATTAGTTGTATTTGTTTATGTTTCCATGGCAACCAAAGTACCTTAGAAACAGGAAATAGGCCAGGTGAAGAAATAAAGAGAAATGCACATCCCTAAATTAAGTCTTTAACTGGACCTCAAGAGAGCAGTTTGCAGTTTCATTGTATTAATCTTTATGGAGATCCCTTGTTTTTACATTTAATACTTTAAATCTTGTTTTTCTTGCAGAACACCTATTTGTCTGGGAAAGCCAAGAACTTGCTGAAGGAAAAGGACTGGAAAATTGACTTCATTTCTATTCAGTGTTGGAATTCTAGAAAATAGACATAGCTAAAAGAAGGCACACCCCCTCTTCATTTTATTTCTTCTAGAAAGTCTAAGACCAGAGGAAAGTTGGTCACAGCCACGTTACTGCTGACATGTTTAGATAAACACACTCTTATCAACTCAGAATTAAACTGCAATCTTCTAGTAAGGAATATATATTTACACTTAGCCTACTCCACCTTTTCTGTGGTTATCCATCCTTCACACTGACACAGGAGTCATACCACACAAACTCTTTAATCGCATTCCATTGCCTACAGAACTGGTCACTCATTAAATGCATTCCGAACCCTCACTGAGCTATTGTTAAATCCTTGTCTATTAGAGTGTTCATCTTCCTTCACTCTCTACTATTCCTTTAAGGTTCATACCAAAGCCATCACCTTAAAGTCTTTTGTTCAGTTATTTCCAAGTCTGTTTCCCCTATTAGAATGGGAGGTTTTAGCCCTGGAAGGATTTCTAGGTGAGAAGGGGCAGCTATTTTATATTCCACTTATGGAGGTCTAATTTTTGTTCATTTTGTCATGATCTTAACAAGGCCTCTCTTGAAAGTAATGATCTATTTGTGGGTCCAAATCCCTTTTCTTTGTCTGGTCCCATTTCTTGAGTGATCTAGGGAAAGAGACCCCAACAAGGAGTCACTACATTCCTGCTACTGGGGAAGATGAGCAGGCAAACAAGTCTTTACACATTGTCATTTTATTGAGAAACCACTTAGCCAACTTCTCTCCAGGATGGCCACAAGGTTCAGGGTTATTCCCGTCCCTGAGTGGGTGGTTTTCATATTTGGGTAGGAGGTGACAATGCTACAAATTTGGAATTAAAAAAAATTGTTAAGTGGAATCTTCTTTTTAATTTCAAGAATTAGCTTTTTCACACTTACCCACCACCTTAGACGACCAAATAGGAACAAACAGGCTGTTTTTTCAGAGCAAGGGAGTCAGCCACCATCACTTGGTTTGATAGAGCCTCAAAGAGCAGGCAAGAAGCGGAAAAGCTCTACGTGGAGAAAGGGGAAAGCTCCAGGTATGCTCTGACTGGAGGTTGTTGGCCTGGGGAAGCTGGAGGCAGGCTAACTGGAAGCGGAGCAATCTACGTGATTGGTTTGGGGAGCAGATTTGGCTTTCTCCGATTGGTCCCGAGTTGGAGGTGGGGGGACAAAAACAGGGAAGCAGGCAGTCATTGACCAAATCCTGACGGTCCTGGGCCCATCGCTGGGTGTGCTGTGGTTTGGCCTCCCTGGCTGGTTGCTGCTGGAGTTCTAGTGTCATGTATGATCTGACCGTCGTCTTGTCTGTACATTCAGTCTCTCAGCTGGGTGAGACCCAAGTTTATATTTTCCTCTGACCTAGTTAGCTTCCTAGCTCCAAATTTTTGTTTCCCCTGGAACAGAACAGCATCCCTGTTATTTCTGTTAAGGATAAAGACGGACATAAGGAGCAGGTATATGAAAAGTAATTATGGGAACAAATACATACTTGTCATTCTAGTGAGGGTCAGGCAGGAGAAAGCAGCAGCCACTGCCTTCTGGTTCCGCCTTTTCTTACAGAACTCCTATTTCCATTAGAGCGGACTCCTCAGAAGCCTTCGCCCTTCTGTGCGGAAGGCCTGCCGACTGGGGCAGGGAGAGGAGAGTCACGGGCCCGGCCCCCGGCCCCCGGGCGCAGCGCCCCCGTGCTGTCCCCGGGGCCCGGTCCCCCGCTCGCCAGCTCCCCCCAGGAGTGCTCGCGGGCCCCGCCCAGCGGCTCCCCCGGGGCTCTCCGGGGTCCGTGGCGGCCCCCCACCCCCCAGGCGCGCCTCCGCCGCCCGGCCCGCCCCCCTTCCGGCCCCCACCCCCGGGCGCGCGCCGGCGCCGCCGGGACACTCGCTCCGCGCGGCCCTGGACCGAGGCGCGCCCAGCAGGGTCTCGGTCGCGGCTCCCGAGGTCCAGCAGCAGCTTCCCGGCCCGTGGGAGAGGTCAGGTCAGCTCTCCCGTCCCCGAGCCGCTGCCCGCACAGGCCGTTCTTGGAACGTGTCCTTGGTCGGGAATAAGCAGATCTCCTCCTGTCACGACCCCTCGATTTTCAGCTGTGTGGGGCGAAGAGAAGGCGCACTCTCCCTAGCTCGCATTCCCCAACCATTTCTCCTCGGCTGTGGAAAAAGAACCCCTCCTTTCTCCTCAAAAGAGAAACCATATTTCCCCTTCAAGTTACTGTCCACTTGGGTCCCCGCTGGTCCCCCTCGTCGGTGGGAGAGAACGGGCCTCCATTTTCTCCTCAGTGGGGTTCCCGGGCGCGGATTCCTCCCGCTGCGAAGCAGGAGAGGCCGTGACGCCGCCGCGCTGTCAGCGGCGGCCCTCTCGCCATCTTGAGTGGAGGAGGAGCCGCGGCCGCCGCCATGCGGAGAGGCAGGGAAAGAGGGAGGGAGCGAGGGAGGGGGCAGAGGAGCCGAGTTAGCGCAGCCCGGGCGGCGACTTCGGCGGCGCCATGAGAGCAGGCAGCGGCGGAGGTAGGGCGGGCCAGGCCCGGGGATCCGGCGACGCGGGCTGCTCGGCCGAGCGGCCCCCCGCGCGGGGCGGAGGCCGGGGCGGGAGGAGGCCGCAGCGAGGGGCCCGGGTGGGGGCGGGCGGAGGTTTCCGAGGAGGAAGGAGCCGCCGCCATTTTGGGAGCTTCGAGTCAACAATAAAGGACCGAGGGTGCCGAACGGGAGTGGCCTCGGCGGTAGGACTCGGGCCCGATCCCGGGGAGTGGGGTGAGGCGGCGGGGCCGAGGCCGCGGCCGCGGGAAGCCTCGGGCCGGCGTGGGGGGCGCGCTGAGGCGGAAGCCTGCGGCCTGGTCTGGGGGCAAGGCGGCCGGCGGGCCGGCAACCGTGTGGGGTGGGGGCGCCTGAGGGGAGTAGAAGATGGGAATTTCTTCCCGGCGGGGCCGGAGCCGGCAGGACTTACTGAAAACGACGAACTAGGGAGCCGTAGGGGGGCGGCAAGGACTAGGGGTGGTGGTTAGAGGGTACGAGGCGGCCATACGGGGGGCGGCAGGGCTATGCAGTCCTGAGGGCCCTCTTAAGAGAACCGGCAGCTGCTGGGTTGGGTTGGGCCTCCTAGGTCGGTAACAAGGGGGTGTTTGTGGAGTCCCCGAGTCTTGGGGGGAAAGGGCGAGGTGAGTTCGGGGCGTCTCTTTGGGGCCTTTTCGGGGGAGTCCCTATTGTTTCTTACCCGCGGAGCCGGTTCCGGGCTCATGTTGCGCAGATACGATTGCGGGGTCCCTTCCCCTCTGTGTTTATGACCGGAGGAAGCTGACTTCAAGAGTGTGTGTGTGTGTGTGTGTGTGTGTGTGTGTGTGTGTGTGTTTGTGTTGGGAGAGGGAAGACCAGAAATTATTGCCTCCCAATTCCGGGGCTCAAATCCTTGGCTTATCTCATTTATCCCTCTTCTCTCTCACCATTCCCTTTAACTCTCTGAATAAAACCCGGTGGCTCCAACTTGTACGGAGAAACTGCGCTGCATTTGCAAACAAAAGCTCTTGATAGGGATGACGCTAAAGTGTTGGGTGTGAAACTGTCAATTGCTAACTACAGTCTGGGAAGTGCTGTAATTAACTCCATCAGGGGCTCCTCCCAACTAGCCAACGTTTCCTTCATGTTTTTGAAAATGTAGAAATATAACTTGCAAATCCAAGTTGAGAAGTGGTAGGAGGAATGTTTCCTTCTCTGAGACAGAAAGCTGCAGTGCAGGACTCAGTTTAATTAAGAGAGGAGCAGTTATCGCACAGTCACATTTAGGAGCCGGGAAGAAATGAGCTCCTATTCTACGTGATGGACAGTGTAACAGTGATCTTTAGAGGTGTTCCCCTTCATCCTCTTAGTGCTTTGCACACAAATAATGTCTCCCTGTGTGAACTACATGATATTGTTGATCGTAATAATGTAAACCTGTCAATACAGGGAACCATTTACTGCCTTGAGACTGAATTTAGGTGTTAACCTTGGCCTGCTTAAGTGGTCAGTCAGATTCAGGGAAACTATAAAAATATACAGCTTTGTGTATGTGGTAATTTTGTGAGTAACCTGATTTTTAATCTAAAAAAAAAAGACATAATCAAGGAGCATTTTCTAGTAAGTTTTAATTGAATTTGAGAATCCTTGGTGTATGGCAAAAATAGTGATAAATCAGCTAGTGTATTTTTGGTAAGAAACATGAAGGAGTTTTTAAAAAAACTTATTATATGCCTTTATTCTCTGGTTTTTGTAAATTTTTATTTCCAAAATTTCAAATAAGAATTCAATTCTGAAACAATTTTAAAACAGATGAGGTTGACTAGTTTAAAAAATATATATGTGTATATATATTAATTAGATTTAATATTCTGGGTTTCTTGGAAGGTTTTATTAATGTCTGTAGTGTGCTTAGCCTTCCACAGATATTTCTTTTACACAGGAAGTTTTATTGTGTTTTCGTTTTTTTAAACAATAATGCTACTTTAAGTTAGGATGTACTTTTTGAAAAATGTTATTAAAATGTAGCTAATAGTTTTTAAGTATTCAGATTTTATTAATGTAATTGTTTTCTTGGCTGTTTTTCAAGCAGCCAAATGTTTGACAGGTAGACCTGTGTATGTTCCTTGACTGCTTCAACTTCTGTTTTAAAGGGCAAAAACTTAAGGGAAAAAGAAGATATACATTTTTCTTCATTTTTCTGTAGTTGAGATTTGTAAGGGCACAAAACTTTTTTTTTTTTTTCTTTCTGAAAGCGTCAAGTTCAAGTCAGAACACTCACTTGCTGTCAGAAGATTAAAAAAATGAATTGGCTTTGCCTTATTCATATGTAGATTTATATTAGGTAAATTGTGTGATACTTCATTGAGTTGTAATGAATTAGGTATAATGAATCATTCACTTTTAGAGGTGGCTTAGGTTTTTAGAGAATTCAGGGAGGAACCTGAAGTGGAGAGATTGTCATTTGACAGCTAATGCTAATTTAGTCATACTATCTTCCTAACTAATCCTCTCTGGGTTACTTTGAACTGAGTATTTGTTTGAGATTGGTCTGAATGTAGATTTGGTGGTAGTTCATCTTTCTCTGTCTGTCCTAGCCTGGCTAAGAGTGTCCTTATATTCTTATTTAATTTAAAGGATTAATGTAAAGGATTCTTTAAAAGGGAAAGTTTTTTCTAATTTTCCTGTGTTTGCTAATTTAGTTTTTTCTTTGTTTCAGATTGAAGTGAGTGAATTCAGATATAATTCAACCTTGTTAGAGGGCTTTTTAAAAATACAAGTTGATTCCGTGCATGAGAGCAAGTTACTGCTGCTTAACATTCAGAGACTTACAGGTGCTTGCCTGCATTGCAATAAAGGACTCAATATATTGAGCAAGACTTATATTTATCTCTTCGTTTTGGAGAGCCTAATAAACTGTTATTACAGTTTCTCTACTGACTTTCAAAAGTTTTAAAGTTTGAAAGAGACATCTTTACAATTAACATGAGCACGGCCAGAACAGAGAACCCTGTTATAATGGGTCTGTCCAGTCAAAATGGTCAGCTGAGGGGCCCTGTGAAGCCCAGTGGTGGCCCTGGAGGAGGAGGAACACAGACACAGCAACAGATGAACCAGCTGAAAAACACCAACACAATCAATAATGGCACTCAACAGCAAGCACAGAGTATGACCACCACTATAAAGTAAGTGTTAGCATAAAAAACACACTTGGGGGGGTCCCAGAACATTTCTGTTTGTTGATTTGTTGTTGACTACTTTGTGTGTGCCTTAATTTAACCATTTTGTTTGTAGAGGACAGGTGACTTTGTTTTATATCCACAAATATTTTGCAATAAAATAATTTTTACTGCCGTCTTAATTAATTGAGGTTTATTCGGTGATGAACCATAGGCACAAGTGATATATATTAATACTGTATAGATTATTTTTAAACCTTTCTGATTTTGATAATTAGCTCAGTGTAGCAATTACTAGGTTTATCTTGTTTTTGCCCATATAGTTTTCCTAGTGTTATAACTGCTTATTACTCTAGGTGAAGCATCAGTTAAAACCAATTTCAAGTTTTGAATTTAAAGACTCACACTTGCCCTAGCCTTCTGAACTACAAGTATATTCACTCTTAGAATATTTTTCTGTAGTTTTATTTTAGTTATTATTTTGCCTTTTTTTTTTTTTTTTTAAGCTTTCTCCTCCACAAAACCAAGACCTAATTATAAGTAGTAGGGAACTCAGGATTTTGAACCTTTGGAAGTGTGCATTTTGAGGGGTGCCAAACCATTTGGCTGGCTCTAAAATCTATAGAATTCTTTTTTTATTTAAAGCTGAAAGTTTGTAGGTTATATGTCATCTTTAAGTACATATTTTAGATAATTTTAATGGTAATTGCCACTAAAAATATAGGAAATTAATATTTAAGACTCTTCACCCTGTTTGAGGTTTGGCTTTTGTTGTTAGGAATCTGGCCATATAAATTGATTTTATCTCTAGAAATCTTCATAAGGTGATAAAACTTTGGTTCACTAAACCTAGTAGTAGTATGTTTTATTATAATCTAGATTTTCTTCCATGTTTAAGAAGTATAGCCTAAAGAAATACAAACCTTATAAACTACCGGATGCTGTATAGGTAGTTTCTGCTATGATTCTCTCTAGTGACCAGAAGAATTAATTCCCAACAGAATTGGTTTGGACACCAGGAAAACTGTCATTAATGCGTGCGCTATTATTTTTAAAGGGGACCCTTTAATTAGTATAGATATAGAAATATTAAATTGTTTTTTTACAAACTAAAATTTAGGCTACTTTTAATCCTTAAGGATGGAAACATAAATCCATGTTACTTTGTAATGACACAGTATTTTCTATATTAAAAATTCTAATTAGAGACTACACTGGCGTTTGCTTCTTTTTTGTTTTTCCAAGAATTAATGGTCTGTTTTCATTTTCTTCTTCAATTGTCAATTCAGATGTCATCTCTTCCATAAAGCCTTCTAAATCCTTTCAGCTGAGAATTCTTCTAATACTCTATCACTTATTTTCTCATTTTAAATTTTTTTTTTTTTCACCTCACAAGATTTAAGTTCCTTGTGAGCAGATTTTGCATTGTGTCTTCTGCATTTTTATTTGCTGATTGTTCAATTTGGCAACGTGGGAAGCTAGCCTACTAGGATGTTGAAATGACATGTTTGCTCAAAAATGTTGATGGTATAGACTGAAGTAAAAGGCTTTTTTCAGTATGCTCGAACTAGTAGTAGATAGTTATCTGTGTTAGAGTAGCTTGGGTTATATGGGTCCTAGCTTTAAGTTAAAAAGTGCTTATCTTTAAAAGGACAGATTCAGATGTTTTGGGGCCCTGATTATATAAGAATAGCTACAATGAAATTAGCAAAAACTATTTTAAAGAATACATATTTGAAAGCATTATTGTCTGCAAATATTTCTTGACAATCTTTATTTTTTTATTTTATTAGAGACATTGTACATTTACAGAAAAATCATGTAGGCAATACAGAGTTCCTACAACTTCTACCCTCCCACGCACACATAGTTTTCATTATTATTAACACTGCATTAGTGTGGTACCTTTGTTACAGTTGCTCAAACAATATTACTGTAATCTGTTTACTGTAGTCCATGGTTTATATTAGGGTTCACTATGTTGTACAGTCTTATGATTTTAATTCTAGTAACATAAAATTTCCCTTTTTAAGTGCATTCAAATATATAATTCATCGGTATTCATTACTCTACAATGTTGTACTATCATCACCACTGTCCATATCCAAACTTTGCCATCACCTCAGAAAGAAACTGTACCAATGAAACATTAACTTTCCATTCTCTACCCTTACCCTGGCCAGCCTCTGGTAACTTGTGTACTAGTTTCTGACTATGAATTTGCTTATTTTAATTTCATATCACTGAGATTACACAGTATTTGTCTTTTTGTGTCTGGCTTATTTCCCTCAATATGATGTCTTAAAGGTTCATCCATGTTGTTGCATGTATGAGAACTTCCTTTTTATGACTGAATAATTCCATTATACATATATATACTACAATTTATTGTTCCATTCACCAGTTCACACATGGACATTTTGGGTTGCTTCCATTTTTGCAATTGTAAATAATGCTGCTTTGAACATAGGCATGCGAGTTTCTGTTGGAGTCCCTGTTTTCTATTCTTTTGAATACATACCTAGAAGTGGGATTGCCAGGTCGTAAGGTAGTTCAGTCCTTTTTGAGGAACTGCGGAACCATTTTCTACTATGGCTGCACCATTTCACATCCCCACCAATGAATGAGTGTTCCTGTTTCTCCATATACTCTCTCTCACTTGTTATTTTACATTTTTTAAATAGTAGCCATTTTAGTGCGTGCAAAATAGTATCTCACTGTTTTGATTGGCATTTTCCTAATAGCTAAAGATGTTGAGCATCTTTTCATGTGCTTATTACAAAGATATACAAAGATGTATATATCATCTTTGGAGAAATCTGACAGTCTTTTTTTATTAAATGCTCTGGATATTAATTTTGTTACTTAATGTTTTAATCTGACCAACAAGATAAGTTTAGTTATATTTTCCTTTTTATTCACTTTCGTGGTTTCAAGCATTTCTATAAGAGGATTGAGAGATATTAATTAACAGCTAATAATGAGTTTTTATTTAAGCACTGTGTGGAGTGTTTTATGTAAATTATTTTATATAATTCTTAATAATTCATTTTATGTATGAGAAAATGGAAATTCAGAAAAGCACCTGGTTGAAGGTTAATAGCACTAGAAGGGAGAGTCAGGACATGTACTCAAGTCTGAAATTTCAGAGCCCTTGGAATTTGGTATATAATCACATAGTGGTATATTCATCACCTCAGTCATGATTAGAGCGTTTTCATTATTTCAATAATAAAAAACCAAACATCTCCTAATTTTTAAATATTGGCAATTTAAATTAGAACACACGTACACACACTATATAGAGCAAACAAAACATAAATGGATTGCCAGTTGTGACAGCTGCATTATACTACATTTTCTCAAGAGGATAGATGCCTTACTCCCTTATATTTTTTATTTTTGATCCTCCATAGATTGTAGTTCCTTGTAAGAATATTTTTTCTAAAGTTGTTTACCTTTGTTAACTATATTCTCATGTCAATGGCAATATTTTAAATTTACTGTGCTTGTTTAGAGCTTAGTTATAATTGAGATTAAATATATTATTAGAATAGTGATGGTGTGAATTCTGGTACTTCAGTTTTACTATATTCTCTCTAGACCTGGTGATGACTGGAAAAAGACTTTAAAACTCCCTCCAAAGGATCTAAGAATCAAAACTTCGGTAAGTTGGTTGCAAAATTCAAGTGGAAAAAATAGTGTGGAACTTTATAAGTGAAGTAGTTACTCATAATGACAATTGACAATGTGTGTTTACTTATAAGTAGGTTGAAATGTTTGAAATTAAATAAGCTACATATAGTGAATTGCCAAACATTACCACCATTCTTTGAAATATTTAATTATTATTTTTATAATTATGTAAGTGTGTATATATATATACATTATGTAAAGTATGTTACATCTTACCTAACTTGGGGAGTACTTTTATGGTTTTTAAGGCATTCTTTCAAACTTCTTTTTTGTTCCCAACAATCCTGTACAATATTCAGGTTAGGTTTTATCCCCAGTTTATGGAAGAGAAACAAAGTTTTCAGAGGTTAGTTCGCAGTAGCCCAGTGTTCTCAACTGGAGGTAGGGGCAGTTTTGCCCCACAGGGGACGTCGAGCAATGTCTAAAGACATTTTTGGTTATCACAGTTGTGGGATGCTATAGGACAGCCCACTACAACAAAAATTTTCTGGCCTAAAACATCAGTAGTGCTACTGAGCTTGAGAAACCCTGACCTAGCCAAGGATATTTGTGACTGAGTGGTTGAGCCAGGATTAGACTTTATATCTTACGACTTTCGATCCATAGCCTTACACAGAAGTATTCCACCAGTCCTTAGACCAATATGACCAGAGGGTAGCCTTTCCCCAAAACATAGTTTTTAAATGGCTTGTATATATTGAAAGGACAATGGTTATCTCCAGAAGTAGTTGAAATACAGATCAAGACAAGTAGTCTACATATATTTTTATTTTAAGATGGGATGGGTAAAGAATTAAAATCTCTCAAAAAATTTTAAGCATGCTAACTACCAAAGGAACATAGTTCTAATTTATCATTTTTGTTGTATATTTTATTTGTATAACTAGGATGTGACCTCCACAAAAGGAAATGAGTTTGAAGATTACTGTTTGAAACGGGAGTTACTGATGGGAATTTTTGAAATGGGCTGGGAAAAGCCATCTCCTATTCAGGTGTGTTTTCCCTTTTAATCACATACATAATGTTAAGTACAAAGCATTACATACTTTACTCTTTTTTTTTTCAGGTACTGGGGCTGGGAATTGAACCTAGGACTTCATGTGGGAAGCCAGTGCTCAACCACAGAGCCACATCAGCTCCCCTGAGTTGATTTTTTTTTTTTTTTTTTCCATTCGTTTGCTTGTTTTTTGTTTGTTTTGGGAGGCACTAGGGCCCAAACCTGGGACCTCCTGTCTGGGAAGCAAGCGCTCAACTACTTGAGCCACATCTACTCCCCAGCATACATACTTTACTTTCATCTGTGGGGATGGTATGATGAACCTATATTTCTCTACGTGTATAGATGTTTATATACATATATATACACACAAGCATATGCAGTCACTTTCATTTTTCAGATCCTTTTAAGAATAAATTATAAAATCATGGCCTTTTATCCCTAAATATTTCCAGTATATATATATATCCTAAAAATAGGATGTTCTCTTTTATAACCACTGTACATTTACTGTCTTCGGTCAATTTAACATCCTCTATCATTTGCATTCCAATTTTCAGTTTTCCCCCGTATGTCATTTTTGGTATTTTTTCTCTTGTTATAAAGAGGATCTAGTTTAGAGTCATCAGGTTTGTGTACAGTTATGTCTCTTTAAACTCTTTTAATCTTGACCCTTGCCCTCGTCTTTTTTTAAGGGGGAGGTGCCTTTTATGACATTCAGAAAAATACAGTACGCGCTTCCCTCCCACCCCCAATTTAATAGAACATTCCTTATTTTGGGTATGTCTGGTGTTTTTTACTCAAGTTATGTGTTCTCAGATGGCATGGTACAGGAGTAATGTTGTGGCCTTCTCAGGAATCACATTTGGAGGTGGACACTGTCCATCTCTTCCTAACTGGTGATGTTCATTTTTATTACCCAGTTAAGCAAGGTGTTGTCTGATTTTCCTATTATTACTACTGCCCTCCCCCCCAAAAAAGAAACTATTAAGTAGTCTGTGGAGAGCACTTTAAGGCCATATAAATATCCTAATCTTTCATCAAAATAGCCTCTTAGTTTTTAAAGCACCCTATGATGATTCTTGCTTGAGCTAATTTTTACTAGGATGACTACAAAATGGGGAGTTTCCAATTCTGTTACTCCCTCCACAGTGTGCTTTATTTCCCCCTTGTTTAGCTCCATTATTAGTATGGATTCATAAATTCCTATGATTTTTTTTCCTTTGATATTTTTGTGCTTAAACTGTCCTTTGGTCAGTTGGGAACCCCTTCAAGCTGGTGCCTGTGTTTTTTTTGATGTGCCCCTTTCATTTTTCTTGTGCACTTCCTTTCTTTCTGCTTTAATATGATGTCTTGCTTATCTTGTCACTACTTTGCTCCAGCTTTGGTATCAGCCGTTTCTCCAAGGAGCCCTGATTCCTGTTGGGGAAGTATTAGTGACTAAGATATGGGCACTAGGTATTATGTTTACTACTTGGCCTGACAGTGGAAAAAGCAAGGATATACATGGATGTGTATGTACACACACATACTAACTTACAAGTATATACATGTACATTATAAACATTATTATACATCTCCAAATTGGTTAAACACATGCTTGTTGCCTTCAGATCAGTTGAATGCAAGCTAATATATACAAATCCTGTGGCATCACTGAGTACTTTCTCATTGAGCAAACACATATTAAATGATCTAGGAGGTATTAGGCACTGGGAATGTTGTGATGAACAAGACAGATAGGCTTCCTGCCCTCACAGTCTGGTGGAAAGGTAATTGTATGTGGAGTCTGAATATAGCATGATGGGCACCTTTCCAGTTAAAATTGCAAAGATACATAGTCATTAGGGGAAAGTGATAAAACTGGGAGCAGTGTTCCTTGTTGCAAGCACAGGGGTAGTGATTGCCCAGAGGTGAAAGTGTGCCTTTGTGGATGAACTGAAAGAAGTTTTATTATGGCTGGGAGAAAGTACAAAAATGAGGCTATGGATCATCAGCTGTATAGACAGTTAGAATTAGATATTAAAAATATTTAGGGAAAAAAAAAAATATTTAGAGGTCTGCTTTTTTATGATGTAGCCTGTGTTAATGCATTTGTCTTAGTTTTCTGATTAATAAGGCAAATACCACATAATGGGTTGGCTTAAACAATGGGAATTTATTGGCGCACAGTTTTGAAGCTAGGAAAGTACAAAATCAAGGCATCATCAAGGTGATGTTTTTTCCCCGAAGATTTTGATGCTCTGGTGCTGGCTGCTAGCTCTCCTTGAGTCTTTGATTTTTCTGTCAGATGGTAATCAGTGCGCATGACTGTGTCCTCTCTTTTCTCTTCTGGATTCCATTGACTTTCAGCATCTTTTTCCGTGTGACTTTCTCATCATAAAGCCTCCAGTAATAGGATTATGGTCCAATTTCATTCCATTGGGGCACACTATAACTAAAAATAACATCTTCAAAAGGTCTTGCATATTGTGGGTTCACACCCACAGGAATGGATTAAGAATAAGAACATGTAATTTTTCTGGGGTTCATAATTCAGTCTACCACACCATTTTATCTGCAAGGAATACAGAGACATGATGAACTCTTCTGTAGGATCTATGTCATTCATCTCCAATACTTAGCCCAGTGCAAGTTCAATTGAATTTTAGAATGCCTTGATAAAATTAAGATAATGTATTTCCATAGACAAACTTGGTCTAGAGTGTTTAAGAGCATTAGCTGTGCAGTCAGATGGACCTGGCTGAATCCAACTCTGTTCCTTTCTAAAGAAAGTTGGTTATTTGGGGTACTTCTCTAAGCCTCAATTTCCTCACCTGTAAAATGTGAATAATAGT
The DNA here is from genome assembly GCF_030445035.2 of Dasypus novemcinctus. NCBI lineage: Eukaryota > Metazoa > Chordata > Mammalia > Cingulata > Dasypodidae > Dasypus > Dasypus novemcinctus. Next base: position 24,933,290 of record NC_080699.1, on the reverse strand, counting down.
ATATACCTTGGGGTTATTATAAAGAATGTGAGGTAATTAATATAAGTATGCTTAGTATCTCGTACATGATAAATGTTCAATAAATGTTAATGGGCTTTTATTTCATTTAGTAGTTCTTTCAAGAAAGGTAATTGGGTTAATTTAGCAGACCTATTTCTTAATGGACCCTAGTATTAAAATTTTAAATTGACTTTACTTGTACTCGTTGGTGAGACATAAAAGCAATTAGCTCTCCAGTAACTTAGCCAGTCTAGCTTTTTCTGTAAAGTAAAAATAAGTAACCTTCCTCACAGGATTTTTAATTGTGATGAGCAAATATAACATGTAAACAAAGTATTTTGAAAAAACAGAGCACCATACAAATACAAAGTATTATTTTAGATACCCAATACCATCATTCATAATTGCCTTTCTTCCCCATTGTTTTGTCCTGAGATTCATGGAAAGCACAAGCTTATGTGTTTCTTAGGATCATTGGGTGTAACAAATGATAATAAATACATGGATTTTAGAACCAAAAAGGAATTTAGAGACCTTCTAGTAAAATTCAACCTCATGGCTGGCTGCCTTCTATTCTTTTCATTCTTGTCTACTTTCTCTCCTTAATTGGTTTTCCTGTTTTGTTTTTTTCTTAAAATGTACTTATTGTCTTCTATAGTACTTGGTTTATTGTTTTATCCAGGCATTCTGCCCCTACCACCTGCCCCCCAAAATAATAGTTTAAAGCCTTGATCAGAGGGGTAAGTCTTCTGTGTGTGAATCTTAAGAGCTGGAACTTAGTTGCAATTTGGCTAGAAGAGTTTTGGAGAATGAGGCACTTAGAATTGTATTCTCACAAAAGAGGATTTTACACTGACAGGCTAGAACCAGATACACTTCAGAGATCTTCCATACATCTCCTTTGGTATAGTCATCTGTGACTATAGTTCTGGGTCTGAGTGTCATGACCAGTAGCATAATTATGCCATTCTAAAGGCATAGCTTTAAGGAACACAGACTTCTTTCGAGGGTCTAAGAAAACCTACTGTTTTATTCTGCTTAATATTGCAAAAGTTCCTATTAACTTTGAGATTATGATTGAGAGGTGGCAGCTCTTGATGCTTCCGGAAACTAGGCATACATACCTTTCAAAGACTTTTTAGATAAGAATTAGGTTAAGAAATGGCCCATAATCCATTAGTGAGGGAAGTATGGAAGTTCCTCACTGTTAGCAACAATACTTCATACCAGGACAAGAATCTCAAATTATTTTGCCAACCAGGTACCTGACAGGATTCAGGAACTGCAGCAGCTCCACCATTTAACATTCCCACCAGTAGTGTATGAGGTTGATTCCTCCACACCCTCACCAACATTTGTTATTATCTGCAGACCTAAGCTTGAACGCTGGTTCTGGCAGTTTTTGCTTTGTGACCTCAGGCAAAATCTCTGAGGATCCATTTTGTCAATTGTAAAACAAATGTAAAATGCCTAACTTGAAAGGGTGTATTAATAACAAAGTATGTAAGTACCTAGCATAATGCCCAGCACATAGTAAGTGTTAAACAAGTTTTAGTTTCCTTCCTCTTTTCCCTCCTCCCTGGCATTTCCCCATGATTACCTTTGGGATTCAGAGCTGTCTAAGCCTGACTTGAATTCTCTTCCTTCATATTACCTAATCTTCTTAGAAAACGGTTATAAGAAACAGCATGGATGTGTTGAATTCTCTGACTGCTAATCATAATGGCCACCATATGGGGCAAAATATCAATGCTTCTTCATGGTGAAATAGGTGAACAGACTGGCCTACTTACTTTGTTACAGCATTATCCTTAAACAGTTTCTGTAGGGCGTAGTCCCTGTCAGAGAGGACAGAGGAATAAAAATGGTTTTAATCCAAGTTAGTTAAGAAGTGAACCAAAAATGGGTTCAGAATTCAAAAATTAGAATACCCACATTCTAATTCTGCCTTGCCTCACTTCATTTAAAATTTTAAGAATCTGACCCAACTAGTCATTGGGAGATCATTGGAGACCATCCCATCACCTTTCTGAATGCTGTAGAACTTAGTAGAATTTGTAGTAGTCCTCAAAAAACCACAGAAGGGAATGAACCCGTGGGGTTCACGGGAGCCTTCAGAACAATTGAAGACAGAGTTGACCTTAAGAAGGTGGAAAGAGATTAAGACCAGAGTGTCAAAGCCAAGATTTTCTTTGATCTGTCCTACCATATTAAGCAGACTATTTTAAGCTGACTGTAGGAAGACGATAAGAGTATTGTCACTGGACCAATTTCACAGTTGTTCAGACAGCTGTGTTTCTCTGATCATATGGACCCTATCTGATCCCTGGGTAGAATGGGTGTCATGGTAGAAGATGGTAGTCATGATGCTTATGACTTAGATGTTTCTCCAATAAGTATAGAGTGCCTAGAATATTTCTTTTGGTTATTTGCCCAGCCAGCCATAGGAGGAATTAATTGAGTGATTATGAATCTGTTTCCTAATTTATTTTCCTGATTTTTTGTGTGGTTTTAGAAATGAAAAACTCCACATCATTTCCTTTAACAGTGAACCAGTAGTTGAACTTTCCTAGTCATCTGTTGTGGTTTAATTTCCAGGTCGGGATGTGGTTTAATTTCTCGGTCGGATAGGTGAATGGACTGGGACTTTTCCTTACTCTAGTTTGTTGCTATCAACAAGATACTTAAAATTCAACAAATAGCTTTTTCAGCCTGTAGGAAGTCTTGTTAAAGATTAAAAATGTCCCTTATTTTTTAAGACTGAGGATTTTGTTTCTTGTTGTGATCTTTCATAGTGAGTGCTAGTGTGAAAATTCTATTTTAACAGTGACACGTGATGTATTTTGAGCATGTGGCATTTTTAAGCAGTAAACGGAACCAGTCTATAAGCCCTTTTTTACAAATATGACTACTGGTAGGGTATATGCTTTAATTTTTACATATTAGTAATGATTAGCAAAACTATGGTTTGAAGCTGAAAGAAAAGGAAAAGGAGTATTTCCTTTATTATAATTGTATGGAGGATTTTGAAGAAAAACTAACATTTTAAAAGTATCTTTAAGGTGTTTTTTTGTTGACTTTTTTTTATCTCTAAGGTTTCTAAAGTAACCTTTACAGGCGGACCATCACCTTCAAATTTAGGAATGTAAAAATGTGTTAGATGTAATTATTAAAAATTATTAGCCTTTTATTAAAGAAATGTTGAATTATATTTGACTTTCAAACTGAAGAGGTTAATTGCAAAACTAATACAGAACCCAGGAAAGAGAGCTCCAATATACCTCATCCACTCACCCAGGTACCCAGATTCACCAGTTAACACTTCACTTAAAAATTATGTTGTTTCTCATGCTTTTAGTTTTTAATATGAGAAGGCTAAGGGGTGGCCTTATAAGACGGAAAAAAGGTTTCCCAAAATCTGTGAAATTTCTAGCCTACATGTTTGATGTAATGGTAGAAGCAGCAGCTTGTACTGAGCTATTGACATTGTCTTTTCTATTCTTCCTTTATGATGAAGGCATGGGTTTTAAAATGACTTGTTAGGGTCCAGTGCTTTACCATAATCACCAATAGATCTGCCACATTCTTGAGTGAAGTTTGAATTTGTGCCTTATTACTACTATTTACTAATTGGAGCCAAATTAAGAAACCTGAATCACCTAGAATTTAATAGCTATTGTTTGTCTCAGAAATGTAGCTACTTCATTGATTCATTATTTAGGCTTTAGAATCACAAGTGAGGAGGCAAATTTTGTTTAGCTAAATTTGGAGTGGCAGAATATAATTTTTTGAATTGATATTTGATCAAGGGATTAGGTACCAGTCTGATTGTTACAGAGAATTGTAGAGACTTTTTTTTTTTTTTTTAAGATTTATTTATTTTTCTCCCCTTCCCTCCACACCCCTGTTGTCTATTTGCTGTGTCTTCTTTGTCTGCTTCTGTTGTTGTCAGCGTATGGGAATCTGTGTCTCTTTTTGTTGAGTCATCTTGTGTCAGCTCTCCGTGTGTGTGGCCCCATTCCTGGGCAGGCTGCACTTTCTTTTGTGCGGAGTGGCTCTCCTTACAGGGTGCACTCCTTGCGCGTGGGGCTCCCCTGCGCGTGGACACCCCTGCGTGGCATGGCACTCCTTGCGCGCATCAGCACTGCGTATGGGCCAGCTGCACATGGGTCAAGGAGGCCCAGGGTTTGAACCATGCACCTCCCATATGGTAGATGGACACCCTAACCACTGGGCCAAGCCCTCTGCCAGAGACTTCTTTTTGTTTGTGTTTGTTTGTTTTTTTAGCAATTTTCATGGTGTTGGCACCTTAATTCTTTTCAGATAAATAATACCCTTCTCAGGCTCTGAGCTTAGAACTGTCTTAAAGGGAGAGAGCTTATTTTCGAGTGACTGGAATGTCTTTTGGATAAGGTGGTACTGTCATTTGTCTTTAGAGATTGCTTTTTCAAACTGTCAGTTTTCTCCATTTGTACTTCTTCACCCTTTTTAATTTCAGTAACTGTTGGGAATCCTTTGCTGTTGTCTGGGAAAGTTGCCCTAGTATGACAAAGTAAGCTAAAATATGAAAATGAGAAGTCATCCTCAGTGAAGTGACCATGGGTTGAGATGAACATTTCATCTCAATTTCAGAACATATTCAGGACAGAAGTTTGTGAGACTTTGGACATTTATGTAATATAGTAAATGTCAAATAGGCCCTTAGGTAAAACTTTTCGAGTCTATTCCTGTTTTTTCTGCAACCTACAGTTTTTCACTGCAGTCTAATTGGTATACTAGTCTCAAAATATCATATGGTCTTTCCTTTGTATTGTTCGAGCTGTTCTTCCTGCTCCTCCCCCTTCTCCCCACCCCACTCCCTTTTTTTTTTTTTTTTTTTTTGAGGTACCAGTGCTGGGAGTTAAACCTGGAGACCTCATGTGGGAAGCTGGTGTCAACCACTGAGCCTCATGGCCTCTGCTGAGTTGGATTTTTCATTTGTTTGTTTTGTTTTTAGGAGGCACCAGGAACCTCCCATGTGGGAAACAGATGCTCACCTACTTGAGTCACATCTATTCCCTTTCCTCCATTTTTAATTGTGAAATATCTTTTTCTCCTTTCACCTCCATATATTTAAATTCTATTTATGGGTCAGCCCAAGTTTTTCCTTTCTTTAAGCTTTCCCTTGTTTGTTATTGATTCTCAGATTCCTTACACTCACACCCACATTCGTACTCAACACACTTTTTATTACATTGGAATACAGGTTAAAATATTTTTTTTATAAGCAGTTATGGTAAATATTGGTTGATAATGATTATGATGTTGGCTGGTCAATTCTGCACTTATTCATGTAAAATGCAAATCTAGAGCACATCAGAGCAACACCAGAGAAGTGTCCCTCTGTGTATTTTAGAGAAGAATTTCCTTGTGTTCTATTTTTATTCAAAAGTCATTTTGCATTGTCTTGTCTCTTTTAGGAGGAGAGCATTCCCATTGCTTTATCTGGTAGGGATATCTTAGCTAGAGCAAAAAATGGAACAGGCAAGAGTGGTGCCTACCTCATTCCCTTACTTGAACGGCTAGACCTGAAGAAGGACAATATACAAGGTTAGTTGGAGAAAAGATTTTGTTTGTTTGTGTAAACTAAAAATTGCAGTTCAAGCCTCGGAGCTAATGTACAAGATACTGATTTTTTTTTCCAGTTAGAATGTACATAATCTGGAATTAATATTCACAGCTTTTGATCTGCTTGTCTTTTAAAGATGATTCCCTGCTTTATTATAAAGAAATTTCCAGTTTTTCAAATTATTTTAATGTGATACACAGTTTTGACAGCATTCCAGAGAAATAGGAATATATTAAAACAATATATCATTTTTAATATTAATATATTATTGCCCTATAGATAGGAAGGCTAAGATCATGAGACATTGAATTATCTGACATTGCTGCTTATAAATCATCAGACTGAATTGTTCCTTACGGCATTTGTGTGCCTGCACAGTTCCTTGTAGAAACACCCAACTTGTTCTCTTTAAAGGCTTGTGGTTTTGGAATTTTAAGTTATTGTAGGGGGGAACAGATGTGGCTCAGCCAGATGGGCTCCCATCTACCATATAGGAGGTCCAGGGTTTGATGCCCAGGGCCTCCTGGTGACGGCAAGCTGGCCCATGTGGCATGCTGGCCTACATGGGAATGCCACCCCGTGCAGCAGTGCCGCCCAGTGTGGGAATGCTGCCCAACTCAAGAAAGCCTCCCTACGCAGGATTGCTAGCCAATGCGGAGAACTGACGCAGCAAGATGACACAACAAGAGACACAGGAGAGAAAATAAGACGTAGCAGAATAGGGAGTTGAGGTAGCGCAAGGGAGTAATCGCCTCTCCCACTCTGGAAGGTCCCAGGATCAGTTCCTGAAGCCACCTAATGAGAGTACAAAGAATATAAACAGACACAGAAGAACACACAGCAAATGGACACAGAAATCAGACAACAGGTGTGGGGGGGAATACATTAAAAATCTTTAATGAAAAAAAAAAGTTATTGTACCCAGGGTAAGCTATAAGCTTTAAGTTTCTTGATGTACAATTGTTGTTTCTTTCAACTTTTCTTTACTTGCACTTCTATGATGTAAATAGAACCTGGGAAAGAGTTTTCCTACTTTGGTGTTTTAGACAGTGAATTTTTTACTGTCAAGCTAATGTAGTTAGGACATCTTAGAAATATTAACTAGATTAATACACTTGGCGTTAACGGTCACCAACTCAACCCTTTAAAGGTTTGCAGCTAAAGAAGACTACAGTCTTTATACGGCAGTATTGCTGAAGGGGATGTCTAAATCTGGAACACTCTAAAAGGTTCTCTTTTTTTAAGGAAGGTTAATTTATCTCTTCAAAATATTCTTTAGGCCTATTATAAAGCTATTATAAATTTTTAATGTGTCTGAATATTCAGATTACAAGAGGCATATTTTGTAACTTTTAAACTCCTAAAATATGACATATTCTTTTTTTTTTTCCTATTTCTCTGTCCTTGATATTTCTAGCAATGGTGATTGTTCCCACTAGAGAACTTGCTCTACAGGTCAGTCAAATTTGCATCCAGGTCAGCAAACACATGGGAGGGGCCAAAGTGATGGCAACCACAGGAGGAACCAATTTACGGGATGACATAATGAGGCTTGATGATACAGGTAGGAAATGATTTATATAGTGTGGTGTAGCTCCCTGGTTATAATTCCAGTCACAGATGCTTCCTTTTGGTAACTTATTAAAAATTAATAAGGAGCAGAGAAATACTGCAGTAGAAAAATTAATAAAGGAAATGAGCACTTCAAAAAAAAAAAAAGAAAAATTGCTAGTAATTCTTGGAAGGATATTCATCCTCTTACTAGTAATTGAAGAAATGTAAACCAAAACAGTAAACTGGTAATATTTGTGCCTGTCTGATTGGCAAGGCTAAAAAAAAAATCTTGTGAGCAGTAATGTGATTTTGTAGAGAAATAGGCTGTTTTACAAGGTGGGAGTATAAATTGGTAAAATCTCTGTAGTGGGCCTTTGTCAGTATACTTCAAAATTATAAATGTATACTCTCAGTATATTTTGGAAAAATAATTGGGCACATGTAGGATCAAATGTATAAGGTTGTTTACTGTAGCGTGGTTTATAGAACGGAAAACTTAGATCAACCAAATATCAGTCAGAGATTGGCTAAATATATTGTATAGTCCAAATGAAATTCCACATAGCCATTGAAGAATAAAGCTGATCTATATTCATTTTCATGGAGAGATATCCTTGATACATTATTGCATGAAAAAGAAGGTAAAGAAATGGCAGAAATAAGATCCAGTTGTATAAAATTATACATTGTATGATAGCTACTATTTGGTTACTTGAATTGATACATTCTTGATACTGCACAGTTCTTTAAAATGATAATCTCATTTGATCCTTGTAACAATCTTGTGAAGACCAATGCTTTAGATCAGAGGCAAGTTGCTGCTGTGTTAGAGGCCTGGTGTTGCTTTCCACAAGGAAGTAGGCCCCCTGTTTGGAACAAGTTATTTAGGAAACTCTAGTCCACTTACTGTAGAGGTGAAAGAAATAAGTGTTCTTTTGACAATCTGAGGTAAAATGGAAATCTATATCCTAAAACACATCTTTGTGCCTGTTTGTAGTTGTATCTCTGCAGCAAAGTTTCTGATAAAAAGTGTTTATGACAAACCTCTACTATATACTTTCTCCTCAAATAAAGTTAATGAGAACATATGTTTTCTAAATCTTGTGTAGTGCACGTGGTGATAGCTACCCCTGGGAGAATCCTGGATCTTATCAAGAAAGGAGTTGCGAAGGTTGATCATGTCCAGATGATAGTATTGGATGAGGTAATAAGTTGATTTGGAAAGATGCTCTTCTGTACTATTCTGTCCTTTGCTTATAACTGCCAGTGAGTGAGGCAAAAGCTGTTTTTGTGTTTATGATCTTCTAATAAATACACAGTTCTTGTTGGTTCAAACTGATATGCTTGTGAAACATGTTTTGCCCTTCAAAGCCAATAGATGATATGGGGTATGTAGGAGTTCAGTCTTATCTCTCTCTTAGGGAGATTAAGAGGAGTTACTAAATAACTTCAAGGCCAAGTTCATTCAAAGTCTCTCTTTAAAAAACATATATCTACCCCCTCATTTAGCATATATAGCTTTGTATTATTTGGATTTTGGTCTCTGTTACATGTACTATGTCACCAAATTATTATTATTTTAAAGATTTATTTATTTCTCCCCACCCCCATCCCCCCATTGTCCACTCTCTTGTGTCCATTTGCTGTGTATTCTTCTGTGTCCGGTTGCATTCTCGGCGGCTCTGGGAATCTGTGTCTCTTTTTCTTGTTGGATCATCTTGCTGTGTCAGCTCTCCGTGTGTGCAGTGCCTCTCCTGGGTGGGCTGCGCTTTTTGCATGGGGCGGCTCTCTTTGCGGGGGGCACTCCTTGCACATGGGACTCCTGTACGCAGGGGACATGTCTGCGTGGCATGGCACTCCTTGTGCATGGCACCACTGCGCATGGGCCAGCTCACCACATGGACCAGGAAGCCCTGGGTTTGAACCCTGGACCTCCTATATGGTTGGCGGACGCTCTATCAGTTGAGCCACATCCGCTTCCCTGTTACCAAATTATAAGTGTCTTTTAGTATTTTATTCAACTCTCTGTCCCCAGAATCTAACAGTATTTTATACAGAAAGCACATCAGTGTTGTTAATGCTTTGAAATAACATTACTTTCCCATTTGGTGTATATTTGAGATAAATAGTTCAAGGTTGTTCATTGTCTGAATCAGATGAGGCTTTTTTCTTTGATAATTAGAGGTAACATTTATTAATTTCTGTGTGCCAGCACTGTAAGTGCTTTGCATGGTTTTTTATTTACTCTTCACAGCAACTCTGTGAGGCTGGTGCTATTGCTACATTAAACTTCACAGTTTTATAGTTAACAGAAACTGAAATACATAAGAGTTGATTAAGTAGTCTCCCAACACAGGTAATAAGTGAAGGGGATAAGTTTTCAACCCAGGTAGTTTGACTCCAGAGCCTATGTATCAATAAATTATTTAAATTTTGTTACAGAAGCAAGGATTATATCTGTCTAGATTTTTTTTCCCTAGAAGATAGAGATTATACACTTTTTCCCCTTGTGAGTTACCGGAAATGTCTCTTGATGCCATTGGACAATATGCAGTGTAAAGGGGAACTTAGTGCTTGCAACAGGAGCATTCATTCCATGGATGCTTTTGTTGGGTGATGCCTTGTTTTTGACCCTATGTTAACTAAAAGCCTTGTACATTCATTTCGTTGTTTTGTAAAGTAGTGTTGTCTTTATACTGCAGGCTGATAAGTTGCTGTCCCAGGATTTTGTGCAGATAATGGAGGACATTATTCTCACGCTACCTAAAAACAGGCAGATTTTACTATATTCCGCTACTTTCCCTCTTAGTGTACAGAAGTTCATGGTGAGTAAACTGTACTTGAAAGCACTGCCATCCTGTTACCTATGAGTATGCTTTTGACCTATAATTCCATCCTGTTATCAGTGTATACTGATTAGTTCAAGGTTTTGTCTTCTTCATTTGATGAATCAAGATTTCTAGTGCATAAATTGATTTTTAAAAAATTTAGAACAGTAATTTGATGAAAGCCTTCATTGTTCATAGCTTTCATATACCACCCCACCACCAACACCCTGCATTGGTGTTGAACATTTGTTATATTTGATGATAGCACATTTTTATAAATGTAATATAAATTAAAGTCCATGGTTTAACTTAGGTTCCCTGTTTGTGTAGTATAGTTCCATGGATTTAAAAAGAAATTTTTTTTTTCTGTTACCATATATATACTCTCACATTGCCCCTTTTAATCATATTCAGATATTTATTTCAGTGCTGTTAATTGTATTCATAATGTTGTGCCACCATTACTACCATCCATTACCAAAACATTTCTGTTATTCCAAAGAAGAACCCTGTTGATTTTAAGCTTTAACTTCCTGTTCCCTGTCGTCATCCCCTGGTAACCTACATTCTAGATTCTGACTCTGTGAGTTTCCCTATTATATTGTTTCAAATCAGTGAGATCATACAGTATTTGCCCTTTTGTGTCTGGCTTATTTCAGCATGATTCAGGGTTCATCCATGTTGTCAAGAGTGTCAGGACTTCATTCCTTTTTATGGCTGAATAATATTCCATTGCTTGTATATACCATATTTTATTTTTCCATTCATAGGTTGATGGATGCTTGAATTGCTGTCATCTTTTGGCAATTATGAATAATGCCATTATGAACATCAGTGTGCACATAATCTGCTCGAGTCCCTATTTTTAATCCTTTAGGTTATTTAGCTAATAGTGGGACTGTCGTGTCACGTGGTAGTTCTATTCTTAGCTTTCTGAGGAACTGCCAAACTGTCTTCTTCCTCAGCATCTGCACCATTTCACATTGTCACCAGCAATGAATGAGTGTTCCCATTTCTCTCTATCCTCTCCAACACTTGTAATTTTCCTTTTTTTCAAAATAGCATCCTTTCTACTGGGTGTGAAGTGGTATCTCATTGTAGTTTTGATTTGCGTTTCTCTGATGGATATTGATGTTAATAACATCTTTTCATGTGCTTTCTGGTCATTCGTATATCTAAAGGGATGTCTTTACAGGTGTTTTGCCTATTTTTCAATTTGGTTGTTTGTCTTTTTGTTAAGTTGAAAGATTTCTTCATGTATATTGGATATTAATCCTTTATCAGATGTAGAATCCAAATATTTTCTCCCATTGTGTAGGTTGGTTTTTTACTTTCATGATTAAATGCTTTGAGGAACAAAAGTTTTTTTTATTTTGAGGAGGTCCCATTTATCTATTTTTTATTGCTTTGGATGTAAAATCTAAGTAACACAGGGGACCTGATGATGCTTCCCTGTTTTCTCCTAGGATTTAGGTTTTTGATCCATTCTGAATTGATTTTTCTATATGGTGTGATGTATGGGTCCTCTTTTTTTTTTTTTGGCTAATGGAGATCCAGTTTTCCCAGCATCATTTTTGAAGGGAATATTCTTTCCCAGTTGAGTGGTCTTTACCACCTTGTCAAAAATTAGTTGGCCATAAATGTGAAGGTTAATTTCTGAACTCATAATTTTATTCCACTGGTCTGTTTGTTCTTGTGCCAGTACCATGCTTGTTTGCATCACAGTGGCTTTGTGATAGTTTTAAAGATCAGGAAGTGTGAGTACTCCAACTTCATTGTTCTTTTTCAAGATGGTATTAGCTATTCAGGGCCCCTTACCCTTGCATATAAATTTGATGGTTGGCTTTTCCATTTCTGCAAAGAAGGTAGTTGGAATTCTGATTGGCATTACGTTGGATCTGTAAATTGCTTTGGGTAGTATTGATATCTTAAAGATGCTTAGTCTTCCAATCCATGAGCATGGAATATCTTTTCATTTATTTAGTACGTCTTTTAATTTCTTTTAGCAGTGTTTTGTAGTTTTCTATGTAAGTTCTTTGCATCCTTGGTTAGATTTATTCTTACATATTTGATTATTTTACTTGCTATTGTGAATGGTATTTTTTTTTCTTGATTTCTTCTGATCTTTTTTTTATGTATAGAAACACTAATTTGTATGTGTTGATCTTTTTTGTTTTGTTTTGTTTTAAAGATTTTTTTTAATTTTTAAATTAATTTCTCTCCCCTTCCCCTCCCCCCCAGTTGTTGCTCTGTGTCCATCCACTTTGTGTTCTTCTGTGTCTGCTTCTACTGTCAGTGACCTGTTTCTCTTTTGTTGTTGCATCATCTTGCTGCATCAGCTCTCCGTGTGCGCGGCGCCACTCCTGAGCAAGTTGGACTTTCTTGTGTGCTGGGCGGCTCTCCTTACGGGGTGCACTCCTTGCATGTGGGGCTCCCCTATGCAGGAGCACCCCTGCATGGCACAGCACTCCTTGGATGCATCCGTGCTGCACGTGGGCCAGCTCCACACAGGTCAAGGAGGTCCTGGGTTTGAACCTCCCATGTGGTAGGCAGCCACTCTTATCTGTTGAGCCAAGTCCGCTTCCCGTAGGTGTTGATCTTGAACCCTGCCAGTTTGCTGAATTTACCTGTTCTAGAAGCTTTGTTGTGTATTTTTCAGGATTTTCTGTATATAGGGTCATGTCATCAACAATAGGGAAGGTTTTATTCTTTCTCAATTTGGATGCTTTTTATTTCTTTTTCTTGCCTAATTGCTCTGACAAGAGCTTCTGGTATATGCTGAGCAACAGTAACAGTGGACATCCTTGTCTTGTTCCTAATCTTAGAAGAAAAGCTTTCAGTCTTTCACCATTAAGTAGGATGTTAGCTGTGGACTCTTTGTATATGCTTTTTATTGTGTGGAGGAAATTTTCCTTTATTCCTAGTGTTCTAAGTGTTTTTATCAATAAACGGTGCTGTATTTTGCCACATCCTTTTTCTTCGTTGAGATGATCGTGTGGTCTTATTAATGTGGTGTATTATATTAATTGATTATATTATGTTGATCCAATCTTGAATACCAGGCATAAATCCCACTTGATCATGATGTATCATAGTACATATTTTGAGTTTAAGCAGTATACTCGCTTTCATTTAAGTATAAGATTCTTCTTTTTTCAGAATTCCCATTTGCAAAAACCCTATGAGATTAACTTGATGGAGGAATTAACTCTGAAGGGAGTAACCCAGTACTACGCATATGTAACTGAGCGCCAAAAAGTACACTGCCTCAACACACTTTTTTCCAGGGTAAGTAATAGGTTAATCCACCACTTACTCCCTCCCCCAGACAGATAATTGTATCAATTTCTCCACCTTAACTGTTTAAAAAAAAAAAAAAAGTCCTTAACTTTCCTGATAGGCATTTTCATTTGTTGATCTGTTTGATGACAAGTCACAGGTGCTTTTAATTTGATTCGACCTTGATTATTATACTCTTGTTGGCAGTTACATGGCCTATATGAAATATCATCTTCTATGATAAAACATATTATCTGCAACTATTAAGTAACAAAAAAAAGTATTCACAGCTTTTACAGCTCTGCATCTCCATTGTGTCGTAAGATTCTAAGCCTTTTTAAGTTTCTTGTTTGTTCCATATTTTTAAGATTTGGCAAACTAAAGAAAGGTTTTATTTTTCTTTCTTGTGCTTTTTTTCCGGTGTTTAGCTTCAGATAAATCAGTCAATCATTTTCTGTAACTCCTCTCAACGAGTTGAATTGCTAGCCAAGAAGATTTCCCAGCTGGGTTATTCTTGCTTCTATATCCACGCTAAAATGAGGCAGGTGAGTGTGAAACTAAAACTTGTACAGATTCAAAAAAAAACGTTTTTCCTAAATATTTCTTGTTTTTTGTTTTAACACTCCTCCAAATGCCCTGAATTTGAGAATGAACTTTTCCTTAACAGCCTAAGTGCCCTCTAGGAGGTTCAATTTTATAATTTATAAAGTAGGGGTAATGCATTCTTAAAACCAACAAGGTCCCTTAGGAACGTTGAGATAATGTATAAATGAGTACTTTATAAACTATCAAGCATGATACAAACCAGATTCCCTTACAGGGACTCTCTAGATTGACACAGTTTAATACAGCAACCTAACCACATGTGGCAATATCAGTTTAACATTAACTGGAATTAAAAATCAGTTCCTTAGTCATACTAACCACATTTCAAGTTCAGTTAGCCACATGTGGCTGGTGAATACTGGTATTGGCCATTGCAGATAGAGAGCATTTCTGTCATTGCAGAAGGTTCTGTCAGACATTACTGCTGTAGATATTTAATTCTGTATATATCTCAGCTAATACATTTTTATCTTTGTTCACCTGAAAAAAGATTGTAATCTCTAAATTTCAGAACTTGATTTAACAGAAAATAAACTCAAAACTATAAAAAGACAACGTTTTTTGTTGTGCTAACTACAACTTTTTGAAATTTCATGGAGAGAATGCAGTTTATATACAGTAATGGATTAAGAACTGGGAAATGTACACATATTTGCTTTTGAGAGAAGCTTAACTTCATGTCTCAGATACCGGAACATAAGAAGGAACCCAGTATGAGAAATTTTCATAAGAAATTAATGTGTTAAGTTGAAGAGATTACTTCAGGATGGAAAACATATTGAAAAGAAAGACCATATTGCAACGTGCTAGTGTCACTTTTTGTTGTTACTTTTCAAAGTGTACAATCGATGGTATTTGGTATAATTACATAACTGCATTCTTCACTTCATTATTAAGATCATTTTCATTATTTCATCAATAATAATTATAATAATCAGACAAATGAGAAAATTCTTCACCTCTCAGTTTCTCTTATGTTTCCCCTGTTATACATAGCTGCTACTTCTGGCTATTCATTTATTTATTAGGCAGTTTTACTGAGATATATTCACATACCATATGATATATTCAAAATGTATAATCAGTGACTTTTTTTTTTTTTCAATATTTTGATTACATAAATGTTAACAGAGTGTATGTAGGGGATTCTCATATGCCCTGCTTCCCACACCTCCCACATTTTCCCACGTTAACAACATCTTTCATCAGTGTGGTACAGTCATCACAATTGTTAAACACATTTTGGAGCATTACTCCCAAGCATGGATTATAATTTACATTGTAGTTTACACTCTTTCCCATTCAACTCTGTAGGTTATGGCCGGATATATAATGGCCTGTACCGGTTGTTGTAATGTCATTCCGGATGATTCCCAGTTCTGGAAAATGCCCCTCCATTATACCTGTTTTTCCCTTTCCCTAACCCCGGAACATCCATGGGTCACTGCCTTCACAAAAATGATATTTCTTCCATTACTAGAATAACAGTAAGTCTGTAGTAGAATAATGGCTTTTCGTAAAATCACAGTGTTGTGCATTCATCACCCCAAAAAAACTTAGAAGTATTTCATTATAGAGTGTCACTTTTGGCAAAAGTCTAGAGTCAATGTGTATGCTTTTGTGTTTGTTTTCTTGGTTTGTTTATTTTTTTTTAAGGAGGTACTGGATATTGAACTCAGGACCTCAAACATGAAAGGCAGATGCTCAACCACTTGAGCTACATCCACTCTTCTGTGCTTGTTTTTTAATTGGAAAGTAGTTTTCTTTTATTGTGTATAATAACCACATTGAGTTTGCTGAACTGCAAAGTTAGAATAGGTTCCCACAAGACCACACCTCACTTCTGACACCTATTACAAGTTCAAGGGGTTTCCAGTTTTGATAATTCACTGGGAGGACTCACAGAAGTCATGGAGATCAGTTTTATTCAGGGTTTATTATAGGGAAAGGATACATTAAAATTAGCAAAAGGAAGAGATGCATCATGCAGAATCTAGGAAGGATCCAAGCACAGAAGTTATGGTTTGTCCTTTCCACATGCAGTCCTAGACAGCATTACTTCCTTCCTGCCACAATGTATAACAATACACAGAGTATTGTCAAACAGGGAAGCTCACCCAAGCCTTTGGTGTCCAGAGTTTTGATTAGGGCTTGATCACATACTGTCCTTGAGTGACTGACCTTTAGTCTTCAGTCCCTCCTAGAGGTTGTGCTACTATCTAGTCTCCATTTCCTTCAAAGGTCAGAATTGATAGGACATAAACAAAGACCCTCCTTCACTTCCCAGTAGCTTAGGGCAAATGCCAGACCTTTTCTGTGTAAGATTAATTCTTTTTTTTTTTTTTTTTTTTAAGTAATAAATATGGTTAAAAGGGGAAGTGTATGGTTGTATTGTAATGAATTTAAAAAATCTATGGAACAGCATTACACAGTGAACCCTAAGTTAACCGCAGGTGTTATAAAAATGCGCTTTCATCAGTCAACAAATGTACCACTCTAATGCAAGGTGTTACTAATAGACTGGTATATGGGAACCCTGTATTTTATAAACCCACAGCTTCCTAATTAAAAAAGTGATAAATGTCTTGGTCATGCCAAACTTTGGGCTTCTTCTGTTTGAAGCATTTAAGCAGTAAATCAACATACATACACATGGTAAAAATTGTCACTTAAAATTCAGTTCAGCATAAAGATAAGTCAGCTTTAAGAGTTAAGGCAAATACTGCATATAGATATGCATAGATATTTAATAGTTGCTTATTCCATGGGAAACAAACTTTATCGTTATTTTTACTTTTTGGTTTTAATTTCTCTATTGGATTGGCTCATCTTTCATTGTGAAAATGAATTTCGAGTATAAAGGACTGATTGGATAGGAGAAACCATGTTGGAAAATTTGGGGCTTTATTTGAGCTTTAGTCTAATCAAATGTATTGCTTTGCTCCTAGGAACATCGAAATCGTGTATTTCATGATTTTCGAAATGGCTTATGCCGCAATCTTGTTTGCACTGGTAAGTATTTTTTATTTCCTTTACCTGTTTTTTTCCTCTCTATATCTTTCTGATTTCTTGGTCCCTATTACATAGTATATAGTCTGATATAGTTCAGTCCATTCTGTCACCACTTTCAGAATTTCTGAAGTTGAGAATGAAATCCTGTTTGAAATTAGGTTCCATATCTGAAACTGCAGAATACTTGTTCTGGCATTCATACCTCATCTCTACATTTTAAAGCAGTTTTTATTTTTTCCTAAATAGTTAAAGCATAAAAGAATGAGCCAACAGAAATTAAGAAACTATGGTTTGGAATTTTTATTGTAGCTTTTTAACTTTTTTCTTAGAAGCAGACTATTCTATAATTTTGGTTTATTTCACTACATGCAGAAAAACAAATTTGGGAGGTGGTCAGGCAGGTAGACACTCAGATCAAAGAAAACACATGGATATTATTGTCCTCCTATCTCTACACTGGGTGTATCATCTTAGTTGTTAAAAAAGTATGGATTTTTAAAGATGATGCTTTAAAATTAAATTACAGTTTTTTCCAGCAGAATATTAAATTTGCTACTTCACAAAAATCACTCAAGGAAAAGGGACTATAAAGTATCTTGCGGGAAACGGACTTTGGCCCAGTGGTTAGGGCGTCCGTCTACCATATGGGAGGTCCGTGGTTCAAACCCCGGGCCTCCTTGACCCGTGTGGAGCTGGCCCATGCGCAGTGCTGATGCGTGCAAGGAGTGCCGTGCCACGCAAGGGTGTCCCCCGCGTGGGGGAGCCCCACGCGCAAGGAGTGCGCCCATGAGGAAAGCCGCCCAGCGTGAAAAGAAAGTGCAGCCTGCCCAGGAATGGCGCCGCCCACACTTCCCGTGCCGCTGACGACAACAGAAGCGGACAAAGAAACAAGACGCAGCAAATAGACACCAAGAACAGACAACCAGGGGAGGGGGAGAAATTAAATAAATAAATAAATCTTTAAAAAAAAAAAAAAAAAAAAAAAAAAGTATCTTGCATACTTGTAGTTTATCTTGTTTCTCTGCCTTACATCTGCTGAAAGGACAGTTATAATATAGCAATTAATTCATACATAAAAATATATTGAAGCACTCAAAATATAAAATATCTGTAGTTTAGTGAGAGAAGATCAGACTCCTAGAGTTTTAAGACTAGGGTCCAAGGCTTAATATTTTGACATCTAGTTATATGACCATCTTGGGCAAGTCGTATTGTCTCCTTTAGCTGATTTTGTCTTCTATAAAATGGGGGTGCTTTGTAAACTAAATTCTGAACCACTTATCTGTTATAGTTTACTCATTTATTCAACGTATATTTATTGAGCACTTACTATTTACCAGATACTTTTGGTACATGCTGCAAAAACACATATACTCCCTACATTTGGGGGAGCCTATATTCCACTAGAAGAAATGGTTCACCGATGAAAGTTTGAGCTACTATATGCATTTAAAATATATAGTCAACTAGAGAATGCCATTTACTATCACAGCAACCCTTTTGGGGAATGGGGATAAAATTGTTCTTGGGATTTATCATATTTAGACGTTGATATAAATTGTTAACTGTTGTTAACTGGCTTGATTTTTAATAATTATTTACAAGGTTGCCCTCAGATAAGTGTCAATATTTTCTCCTCTTGATTTTTTTAGAACAACTTGTAATATGTTATTAAATGATAGTAGTGAATAACATAAGTATAAAATTTATAAGTAAATGTTAAAAAAAATACATATGAAGTGTATCCCTTTCAAGGAGCTATAGTTTAGATAGGGTGGTAAAAGATGAACAATAAGAGTCTAAGGCATTAAAAAAAAAATCTAAGACAGGGTTCTGCAAACTTTTTCTGTAAAGGGCCAGAAAGTAAATAAGTAAATATTTTAGACTTTGTGCCGCATAGAGTTTGCTACAGGTACTCTTGTCATTGTAGCTCAAAGTAGCCTTACATAATACATGAACAGTAAAAATTTATGTGTAGGCATTGGACTAGATCTAATAAGGGAGTGAGGTGTGAATAGTGAGTAACCTAAGTATTTGTGTGAGAGAGAAATAATGGACTGAGGCAGTCTGAGAAAGATGGAATTTTAACTGGCTTTAAAAGCTGACTAAAACTTCAGACATGCAGAAGAGGGAATTTTAAGTTAGGGGACTGGGATGAAAAATGGGCTAAGTGAATATGTTTAAGGAAGTATAAACAAATGAGTTTGGTGGATATGGAAGGTTTGAGGAAGTATGTTAGAGAGGTAAATTAGGGCCAAATTAGAGAATGGGGGACCCTGATGACAAGGCTAAATTCTAGCTGGAGGCAATTTTAAATAATGAGTTAAAAATTTAAAGTAGTTTTTTAGAAATATTAGTCTGACTGGCCATCATGGATCATTTTGTAGAAAGGAACCTGATAGAAGCAAGAAAACCTATTTCTTAGCCTGTTGTATTTGCTTTTATTTACAAGTTTAAAAAAGCCTAAATTAACTAGCGTAGTAATTATGGGAAAAGAATAGAATAAAAGGGATGGCCCTGCTTAGCAAGTTCACCTCAGATTTGTGGTAAATCTTTCTATAGAATGGGATGAATACATTTTAAACAAAGCAAAAATTACTGCTAGTGAATTACCACTTTTTAAATTATTTTGAGTTTATACAATAAACTTCATTAAATGATTGGATATTTTAATTTTTTATTAAATACTAGAAAGTAGACTAAAGAAAACTATGAATTATTCCTGAAACTAATTTATTATGAGTTTATAGTTTACCAGTCTTCTAGTCTTTTCCTGGATTTGCACATTTACCATAGACAATTTTAAAAATCTTCCTTACAGGAAAAAGGGAACTTGTGAGCAGAAGGTTTTTTATGATAATGTATATGGAAGATAATGACAGTAGCTCATAAATGTGTTTCAATAACTGAGTGAAATGAAGAAACTTTGGCTAAACAAGGAATATATGTTAAAGTGTATGGTGGTACCAAGAGGCATGTTAAAATTGAAAAGTATAAAAATTACCTTTTTTTTTTTTTTTTTTAAGATCTGTTTACCCGAGGTATTGATATACAAGCTGTGAATGTGGTGATAAACTTTGACTTCCCAAAGCTGGCAGAGACCTATCTCCATCGTATTGGAAGATCAGGTAAGGAAAAAGAAGATGTTCTTCATGAAAGTTGTTTTTTGAGAAGTGTAATCCCTAAATTTTGTTCCTTTGTGAAACAGAGTACAGCTGTTGTGAGAACAGTGAATTAAACTAATTTAATAGTTTGATATTTAAGACTAATTTTTAATTCTTGGAAAGCATTTTTTGAGAAAAGTTAAAGTAACTTTACTATATACTTAAGATAAAATTATCACATGAGAACTTCTTTGCTCATAGGTGGTAAAATCTATAACTATTATTAATAGGTGATTTTGGTAACTTTTGATGCATATGAGCATCCATTTGTCATTTGAAAAAGGTAAAAGTATGATTTTGGGCTGTGAAACCTGAAGTTATAGGGTCATGTGTGTGTAGATACTGTAAAGAAGCATTTTCATACACATTTTGCACTCAACAGAAATATTAATCCTGTGTGGTTTTGCCACTTAGAGAATTACATATTCATTCTCATAGTTAACTTGTGTTTTTGTTTTTATTTTGGTTAGGTCGCTTTGGTCACCTTGGCTTGGCCATCAATTTGATCACGTATGATGATCGCTTCAACCTGAAAAGTATTGAAGAACAGCTGGGAACAGAAATTAAACCCATCCCAAGCAACATTGACAAGAGCCTTTATGTGGCAGAATACCACAGTGAGCCTGTAGAAGATGAGAAACCTTAACAAGCATGTGCGTACCTCACAGAATATCTGTGTGAGCAGAATATTTAATGAAAGTAAAGAAATCAAGAGCCTCTTTTTCCTGGGGGAAAATTGCCCTCCCCCATGTAAATAGGCTAAAACACCTGTTGGCATAAATGACCATAAAGAACAAATAGCTCTTGAATGAGGTGGTGGTCTCATTAGAGAACTCAGAAATGCTGTTCCTAAATACAGTCTTCTTGAGTAATATGATATGTGAGCAATACTTAAATTCAACTCCCAGAACAATGAAGCAAAAAAGAACCTTTTATTATTTAAAGCCATTCCTCTGTTTTTAGCATTCATTTGTAATTTCTAATAGATACACTAATAAATCAGGTAAAATTGGCAGTATTACCTTATAATTAAATGTATAGCTTGCTGTCTTTTTAAAAATGCCCACTCTGATTTCCTGCACAGCCTTTCATTTCATCTTGCAGTTTTGGGTGACTGTTGGGCTCTGGGAGAAATGCTCAAAACAAGGCTCAATAAAAAGGAATATAGGTGAGCAGATGTGGCTCAAGCAGTTGAATGCCTGTTTCCCACATGGGAGGTCCTGAGTTTGGTTTCTGATGCCTCCTTAAAACAGAAAAAGCAAACAAATGGAAAAACCAACTCAGGGGGCCCATGTGGCTCAGTGATTGAGTGCCAGCTTCTTACATGCAAGATCCTGGGTTCAATCACTGGTACATTAAAAAAAAAAAAAAAAGTGTAGGCTAGTCAGAGCTTTTTTTTAAGGAACATCTGATTTGAGAGGTGGTAATTTCCAAATTGTCATTGAGTTTTTTGCCTGTTTTTATTGCTTAACTTTGTAAAAATTATTCTTTTCACTTCAACCTTTTTTAAAAATTTAAGTGTCAAACATAAATCTTTTAAAAATGATTTTTATTTTCTTCTGACAATTTTATTTTTTTTTTAAAATGTATTTATCACCTCTCCCCCATTTTTTTGCGCTCGCTGTCTGCTTTCTGTGTCCATTCACTGTGCATTCTTCTGTGTCTGATCCTGGGACCTTCTGGAGTGGGAGGAGTGCTCAATTTCTTGTGCCACCTCAGCTCCCTGGTCTGCTGCATCTCTTATGGTCTCTCCTGTGTCTCTTTTTGTTGTATCATCTTCCTGCACCAGCTCTCTGCTTGGGCCAGCTTGCCTTCATGAGGAGGCCTCTGGAATCAAACCCTGGACCTTCCATTTGGTAGACAGGAGCCCAGTCGTTTGAGCCACATCCACTTACCTCAAACATAAATCTTTTAAACAAACATAAAACTAGTCAGCGTTTGCTAGTATATTGGCAGGTTATTGAGTTCATGTAAGGTAGATTTAAAAATAATCGTATAGATGAGTGTTGCCAACAACTAGAACTCTTTATAAAAGTCTGTTTTGCCTAGCAGAAATTCTTTAATCAGTGGAGCCTATAGTAGGCAAGGGCTCAGTGGAAACTACCAGAGACAGCATTTGGGGTGAACTAGGATAGATTGTGATGTATTTTAGTTCATGTTGCTTTCACAAATGTTAATTTCAGGTTTCTTCCTCATCTTTCTTTAGGCTTTTACAAACTACAGAAGGCTCATTCGGATCTGTGTCACATCGTTTGGGGGGGGATGCTCTTCTCTTTGTGGGTTTTTCATCTTCTTTTATTTTGGAACTATATGAAGACTTAAGAGCTCAGACTTTTTTTTTTCTTTTTTTTAACTGGTGAAGAGAAAAAAGCTGAAAAGAAGGAATATACCTTTTTTGTTCCACTTGTTTGCACTGTGTGCTGACTGAACATTAGTTGCACTAACTGCTGGTTTTTAAAAATGTTTTCTGGGAAAGGGGGACAAGGAAGGAGGAGAAAGACGAGAAGGGGAGAAACCCTGAAAAGAGAAGAATCTTGATGAACACACAAGCTTGTCTACAGTTTCAGAATTCTTCAACAGCTGACTTCCGAGTGCATTTCAACTTCTCCCTGATTACTCATCCGTTTTTTAAGCCTGAAGAGCTTATTACTTATTTGTGCGAAGTGCCTTATGCTATGAGACCATTCAGAATATCATCTTTCAGACACAGCCCAAGTTATCAACAGTAGTAATTCTTTTCTTTTTTCTTACCTCTTTTTTTTTTTTTTGGGTTAATTTTTTTTCTTTTCATTTTGATTTTAAGTTGAAGTTTCTCTTCCCTTTCTACCCGAGTACTCAAGCCCAGGGCTGGAAGATGCAACGTATTAGTAATGTTAAATACCTTTTTCTTTTTCTTTATGTGGAGGAGTTGATATGCAACTGCAGTTCATCCGCACTGTAAATACATGTATTTAAAAAGAAAAAAATCCCAAGTAAAAATTTCTTCTGGGCTGAGTAGATACATCATCGCTCCCAAAGGAAAGAGCAGTCTGTCATTGCAGGAGCCATATGACAAGCCTTTGTGCTCTATCACAGAACACTAAAGACTGGTTTACATACGCCTCCATTAGCAGTTATGGCGCTTGATGTGTAGACATGTCATAGCCTCGACCCTCTTTCCTCTGTGGTAAAGCGTGTCCCATAGAAATTGGGTGTGTATACTTGTATAAACTTTGTAAATAAGTTTTTTTTCCCCGGGTTCTTGTGTGTGTGTGTGGGTGTGTGTGTATGTATGTGTATATATATATATACACACACACACATATAAATTTTTTTTTTGATGAAGGTTGCTGGGATTAAGGGGATTAGAGTGATTATGGGAGCAGCTAAAGATGAGAGGGGCTCAGTTTTCTGCAACACTAAATTCTAAAAGTACTTCGCCTCTTACTGTAGAGAGCAGACCTCTATGGGGATCCTCTGTTGGAAAGGGGACCTAGAAGTCTGGGATTCACTGCTGCCACACTGTCTTACCTAGTACCTTCAGAGGAGGTCTACCAGAGAACAAGGAAGCTTCGAAAATCTGTAAGATGTTTTCTTGAGAGGCTCTCAGATTTTTACTTCCCCCTTTATAACAATTTGAGGAACTTTTCGAGCTCTGCAAAAGGGGGCAGGGATTAATCTACCTTGCAGTGTGGGAATTCTGTTGGGTAGCAGTGTGTTTGAGCAGTATATGTATAAAGCATGGATTTGCCTTTGAGTATTAGCCAGTACCAGCTTTGGTAATGTTAGCGGTTCTGGAGCTTACCTTTTGTGGATCTCTTCCTCTATTGTGTAAATGTGTTGCCCTCTACCCACCTTGATACATAAACTTTTGCAGGAATGGGCAACCCCTGAGAGCTGTTAACTTTAATGCTACAGAAAGCTGCTTGCCATCCTCTGCGTTGTGACAAGAATTATCTGTCATTTTGCATTGTAAATTGCTGGCAAATGCTTTACAGTCAGTAGTGTTGCTTTAAATTGTGCCCCTCCCAACATGCTTGATGTTTGGCCTGATCTCCAGGCAAAAGGAGTGAGATGAATCAAAACCAGTGAACTTTTTTGTTGTTGTGTTTTTGTTTTGTTTTGTTTTGTTTTGTTTTTTGTTTTTATGTTTTTAATTCCCTTTTAACCTCTATAAGGTTGATCAGGAGGCATCTGGAAGAAATAAAAGCAAAAAACAAAATAAAAAAATTAATTTCCATATTGTTTTCAAAACCCTAAAATATTACAGGAATAAGTCCTGCATTTGCTTTCATGCTCCAGTTACCTGGATAAGGAAATAAGTTATTCAAAGTTTCTTTTTTGACTCTGCTTAATTCTAAGCAAAACTGTTTAAGACTCACCCAAAATTCCCAGATGATCTTTAATCCTGCAGATGCCTTCTGATCAGACATAGCCCAAACTCCTTACCAACTGTAGCAAGAGCTGCACAGTACAAACTTTTAAAAAAGCAAGCTCATTTATTTGGCGTACAAACCACATATGTCCTATCCAACTAGTGTTGGTTACTAAATGCAAACCCTAATACGGAAATAACTTTTCCCAGGGAGGGGTTGGGGGAGGGAATTTTAAAAGGCATCAAATTTTGACCAAAAAAATCTTGTCCTTGTACTGATGCAGCTCTTTTCTCCCACCTACCCACCTCTGGCAAGATTAGAGGGATCGTTCATAAAATAAAAGCAAGAAAGGAGTACAAATTAATTTTGTATCTCGCTGGAGAACATGTGGGTGACTAAACGGCACAGTCTTTTCTCGCCAGCCTTGGACTGTGCTCTGCCTAGTGCCACATGCTTGCGGGTCCCTCTTAAAGCACAGACTTAAATTTGAAAGTATTACTGAGGTACAGCCTCTGATGAGGAGTGGCACTTATACTATCTGGGGCACCACTATTGGACATACATTGTCTTGTAGAGGCAGTTGTCCAGTTCTGGTGCTTGACTGTTGAATAGGAATTGTTAAATGGAAAGATGCTCTAAAGACTAGGGTAAAGCCTGGTCGTTTTTTTTTTTTGTTTTGTTTTGTTTTGTTTTGTTTTTAATCCCCCTTACAGTAAGGAGCATTGTTACTGGAAGTTGTTTTCAGATTCTTTCCAAAATTCTATTTTTTAAAAAGTAATGCTAATATTTTTCCAGTGGTCCATTAGGATGAGAACTAGTCCCTATTTTTCATATTTAAACTACATCCAACTCACTGTTTGGCCTGTGGTTGTATAGTTGTGGACTGTTACACACCTTGCTGCCTCTTGGCCTTTCTCTCCCCACAGGTTCTTTCAGTAGGAAAGAACGTTTCATGCCCTTCCTTAGGGATAGGATAAATTGATTGTAAAATTATCTTTCATGGGAAGAGTAAGGGAGAGGAAAATCAAAACATTTCTCTAAATTATTTTCAAGCTAGTCCCAGCATCATAATATAGGTTGGCCCCAAAGGCTTGGGGGGTGGGGGGAGTATCAATAATTGTTTTCAGAATGAGATGAGAGCATCTTTCCTTTGCCATGTGCTTTGTGTATGATACCATCATGCTTGGATTAGAACCAGACTACTTGACACAAAGCCTTGAATGTATATTGGAATCAAAACATCTCATTCTGATCACTTGATTTAATTTTTTTTTTTTTTTTTTTTTTACTAGGGGTGGGAGGGAGGGTACTGTGCCCCAAAAGGGAGGGTGTCTGCACTAAGGATTTAGAAACACTTTGGAAGCTCATAACCTCATCAGAAACTTCCTTTAGCCACACTCCTGCCCTTACAGATGAGTAACAAAAAGATGAAATAAGTTCTTGGGAAGTAAGCCATGTTATTTTAATTTGTTACTTTCAACATGCTGTGTATCTTAAAAAGTTCTTGTGAAATTTTCTGGCAAAAAAACCTTTGTCAAGGAAAATTATTGGCCTCATAGGAGCGGAAGTCAGTCAACTTTCGGGTAAACTTAAGTGGACTTAGGTAAACTCAAAGTTCTCCTTTATCCCTAAAGGTAGTTTAAGAAAAAAAACTCTCAAAGAAAATTCACTTGCCTTTCTGATCTAAAAACTCATCTTTGGGGTACAGAGTAGTGTCCAAAGGTTATAACAGTTCAAGAGGTCAGAGGGAGCTAGCTTGGCACCTGGACTCTGCCCCTCCTCCATAGCTGTCAGATTGCAACACAAGTGTATTTAAATTCTCCAGTAGACAATGCTGGGCAGGGCAAGGGAGGGGTAGGGTTGGGTTATTAAGATACAGGCTGCTGTATTTTAACCAGTGGTTGTGGGGGAGGGGTGCCTGGAGAAAAAGTCGCTGTTCCCTTTACTAAAATAAATGAAACTTGGGAAAAAAAATTACTTTTTGTTTGGTGAAAAAGGGAGAGTTCCAGTGTCCCTAGCCACAAGGGATCAGTTCCACTGAGGAGTGAACAGTGGGAACTCAAAATTTGGAAAACATTTGGGGAAGGGGAAAATTGGCTTTCTGTTAATTGGCAAATGTTCCAGTGGGGCTATGTTTTTGTTGGGATGTGTTGTTGTATGTACACGTATATGGGCCTGAATCTGCTAAGTTTATAAAGTTCAGAAAAGATGGTTGGTAAAATCTTGATTTTTGTTGATTTATCTCAATAAAAACCCACTGGAACTCCATATGTGTTTGTGGTATGTCCTTAGCAGCAAGCTCTTTAGGAATCCCTGCTTTTGAGAATATTTTACTAGTCATTTACTTTACAGTGATGGATGGTCAGATATTCTCAGCACTACTTCTGGGAGCCCAGTTGAATAAAATATGAGAGCACCTTTATTCTGCCTCAACATTATTCCAAGTTACACTTTGTCAGTTTTTGTAGCTTAAGTAGAAAGCTGAAATGGTCAGCTGGGAAGGAGTGAGATGGTGGCCAATGATATGTCCAGAAGGGATTATGAGCTGTTTCAGAAAACTGATATGAACAAATTTTGTATGCCGAAAACAAAATACTAATGAAAGAAATTAGGCCTGAGTACATGAGCGAGGTTCAGATGCTTAAGAAAGCTGGCACACCATCCCACCCCACTCGTACCCACCCCCCATCTCAAAATAGGTATCTCTCTCAAAATATTGGGAAGTAGACTTGGCTCAACAGATAGAGCGTCTGCCTACCACATATGAGGTCCACAGTTCAAACCCAGGACCACCTTGACCCATGCGGAGCTGGCCCACGCGCGGTGCTGATGCATGCAATGAGTGCTGTGCCATGCAGGGGTCCCCCCGCATAGGGGAGCCCCATGTGCAAGGAGTACACCCCATAAGGAGAGCCACCCAGATGAACGAAAGTCCAGCCTGCCCAGGAGTGGCGCCGCACACATGGAGAGCTGATGCAGCAAGATGATGCAACAAAAAAAGGGACACAGATTCCTGGGCCACTGACAAGAATAGAAGAGGACACAGAAGAACACACAGTGGATAGACACAAGAGAGCAGACAACTGGGGGGGAAGGGGAGAAAAATAAATCTTTTAAGAAAAAACATCTGCAAGATCTGGGAAGTGGATGTGGCTCAAGTGATAAGACCTCCACCTACCATATGGGAGGATCCAGCTTCAATCCTTGGGGTCTCCTAGTGAAAAAGGAGAAAGCGTGCCTGCACTATGAACCAGTGCCCGTGCAAGTTCCTGCGTGGTGAGCCAAGTGCCTGTGCAAGTGTATCGTGCAGCAAGAAGACGCAACAAAAAAACGGGTGAGTCAAAGCGAAGCACAGCAGAGACCAGGAACTGAGGTGGCACAATTGACATGGGACCTCTCTCCACATCAGAGGTCCCCAGGATCTAATCCCTCTGAATCCTAAAAAGGAGAAAGATGAGAAGACAAAGAAGAGAAATAGAGAATACACAGTGAATGGACACAGGAAAAATATATATGTATCTGCAAGATCTATATGCTGAAAACTACAAAACACTGATGAAAGAAATCAGGCCTAAATAAATGAGATATGCCACATTCATGGATTGGAAGACTATATTAAAATGTTAGTTCCCTATAAATTCAGTGCATTTCCAATAAAAATCCTAGCAAACTTTTTTTTGTAGAAACTTACAAGCTGATTGTTACATTTATATGGGAAAGCAAACTGACCTAACAATTTTGGGGAAAAAAATTGGATGACTACCTGATTTCAAGGCTCATTATAAACTACAGTAAACAAAAAAGTGGTATTGAAAGAATGATAGGTACATTGCTGGAAAAGAATAGCCCATAGATAGGTGTACACAAATATAGTCAATTGAGCATTGACAGTTGGAAAGGCATGCCACTGGAGAAGGGATGGTCTTCCCAAAGTGCTGAAACAATTGTACATCCACATGGAAAACACACCACCACCTCTCTGTACCCTTTCCAGTCACATCTCACACCTAAAACAAAAATTACTCAAAGTGGATCATAGACTTAAATGTAAAATTATAAAACTTGTGGGAGAAAAAAAGAGAATGTTGGTGACCTTGGTTGGGTTTGACAACTGTGCATGTATTATGAAGAAGACAGATGAGCAGTGCTTAACAATCTCCTCTTGGGAAGCGCATGTACTAGGTGAGATGTGGACACAGAACAAGTGGTGTCTTAGAATAATAGGAACTACAATTACTTAGTTAAATCCAGAATTTAAATGAGATTGTCCAAGATTAAAGGATTGCACATGGTGGAAAAGTCTTCAAATTCAATTCACCATGCTAGTCTATGATGAATCTACAAAAGGTTTAGGGAAACAGTACCAAGCACTCAACAGAGCTGGAAATAGTGCTAACTAGAAAACCTCTAGATTCTTGAGGCAGTGGGTAGAATACTCTGAAGGGTTTTGCCTTAATAGTGGTGAATAGACCTAGAATAAATACAGATGTGGTTCCATCTAACATCTTAAAAAGCAAGACTCAAAAAACAAAAAAAAGCAAGACTGAAAAGGATCAAACTGCACTCAAGTATCTAACTGCAAACCAGAAAGATTCAAGAATGTTCATCAGATCTAAGCCCCCTCTTGATGTAGAGGTGGACTGGACATAACGACCCCAGGGTCCACAGGATGGAGGAATAGAATATGGATTAGAGTGAACTTACTGGTGTTCTGCTGGGTAACTATTGTGATTAGTAATGGAAGAAATTGTATTGATAAGAATGTGTCACGGTAGTTGCTGATGGTAGGGAGAGGGAAGAAGAGATATGATGTGGGGGCATTTTCAGAATTTGGAGTTGTCCTGGGTGGTGCTGCAGGGACAGATGCTGGACATTGTGTGTCCTGTCATGGCCCACTGGGTGGACTGGGGGAAGAGTATAGACTACAGTGTAGACCACTGTCCATGTGCTGCAGCAGTGCTCCAAAATGTATTCAACAGGTGCAGTAAATGTGCCACGATGATGGAAGAAGTTGTTGATGTGGGAGGGTGGGGTGAGGGGGTGGGGGGTATATGGGGACCTCATTTTTTGAATGTAACATTTAAAAGAAAAAATATATATATATATATATATATAAATGCTCATAGGAATTAAAAAAAAAAAAATCCAGCACCCAGCAAGGTAAGATACACAGTTCATTAAAAATTACAGGGGGAAGCAGATGTGGCTCAACTGATAGAGCATCCACCTACCATATAGGAGGTCCAGGGTTCAAACTCAGGGCCTCCTGGCCCATGTGGTGAGCTGGCCCACACACAGTGCTGCTGTGTGCACAAGGAATGCCATGCCACACAGGAGTATCCCCTGAATAGGGGAGCCCCACATGCAAGGAGTGCACCCCGGAAGGAGAGCTGCCCTGCACAAAAAAAGCACAGCCCTCCCAGGAGTGGCATCACACACACGGAGAGCTGATGCAGCAAGATGATGTAACAAAAAGAGACAGAATCCCAGTGCCACTGACAAAAATGCAAGTGGACACAGAAGAACACACAGCGAATGGACAAAGAAAGCAGACAACGGTGGAGTGGGGCGAGCAGGGGAGAGAAATAAATAATAATTTTTAAAAAATTACAGGGGGAAGCAGACATGGCTCAACTGATAGAGCATCTGCCTACCATATGCGAGGGCCCAGGGTTCAATATACCGGCCTCCTGACCCATATGGTAAATTGGCCCATGCACAGAGCTATTGTGTGCTAGGAGTGCCGTGCCTTGCAGGGGCACCCCCACGTGGGGTTACCCCACTTGTAAGGAGTGCACCCTGCAAGGAGAGCCACCCCACGTGAAAAAAACCACAGCCTGCTCAGGAGTGGCACCGCACACACGGAGAGCTGACACAGCAAGTTGATGCAACAAAAAAGAGACACAGTTTCCCAGTGCCACTAAGGGTGCAAATGGACACAGAAGAACACACAGCAAATGGACACAGAGAGCAGACAATGGGGAGGGGGAGGGAAAATAAATCAAATAAATCTTTTAAAGAATGTGATGTGACTCTGATTGAGGGTTGCCTTCCCACATAGGAGGCCCCAGGCTCAATCCCTGGCCCCAGTACCTCAAAAAAATTAAATCAGAGAGCTGATGTGGCTCAAGTGGTTGAGCACCTGCCTCTCATATGGGAGGTCCTAAGTTTGGTTCCAGGAGACTCCTAAAAACAAAACAAACAAGCAAATAAATGAAAAAACTAACTCAGAGAATCCAGTATAGCTCAGTGGTTGTGTGCCAGCTTCCCATCTATGAGGCCCTGGGTTCAAATTCCAGCCCCAGTACCTAAAAAAAAAAAAAATTATAGGCATCCAAAGAAACAGAAAAATGTAACCCATAATACAGAGAACAATCCTTCAGAACTGTCAGACATGTTAGAATTATTAGACAAGGATATAAAAACAGTAATAACTATATTATATATATTCAACAAGTAGAAACATGGAACATGTAAGAAAGACCCAAATCAAACTTTTAAAGCTAAAAACTGCAATGTTGGAGATGAAAAGTATCCTAGAGAGGATTAATGACAGATCAGATATTTCAGGAAAAAAAAAAAGATTTGTGAATTTCAAGGCCTTTCCAAAATGAAAACTTTTAAAAATATTTAATGAACAGAGCATCCATGAGCTGTAGGGCCAACTTCAAGTTGCTTAATATATGTGTAACAGCCTGCAATAAGAAGAAGGCCTAGAGTAGCATTGTGCCTGGGGGTTTCCTCCTGACAGCCTTCATGTTACTCAAATGTGGCCACTCTCACAGCCAAACTCAGCGTGTAGATGCGATGCATTCCCCCCAGCGTGGGACACGACACCCGGGGATGAGCCTCCCTGGCACCGAGGGATCACTACCACATACCAGCTGAAGAAGCAACTAGAAAATGACCTTGAATTAAAGATTCAATGCGGAACAGCAGAATATACCTGTCTACATATAATAACATGACTTCGGGAAGCGGTTTGACCTAATGTAAGGGGGAAATGGAAAGGAGAAATGAGATTATAAGGCTGTGAGTCTCTAAAAAAGAGTCTGGAGGTTGTCAGAAGAATACCCCTATGTACAACTGAACAGAGTCTAAGAGACAGATAAGGTAGATACAACCCCAGGTATTGGTTCTTTTGAGGGATAAAGAGACCCACCGGTTCTATGGTCATGGCAGAAGGGGTTCACTGCCATGACAGATGGCCCTTCTTTGGAGCTGGTGTTTCTGCGTGATGGAATTGGACTCAGAGGGGATCTCTTTTCACAAGACTTGCATGCTACTTTATTGGAATTGTAGTTGGTTCTGGGTTTAAGATATATGTAGGGGATTTGAATCTCTGGACTGATAATATGACACCCAGGCCCAGAGCCTCAACAGACTTCAGCTCCTACACTTTGATTTATTGGACTTACTCCACTCAGCTAACATGGAGTTGAAGAAGGTCAACCACCACAACATGGAGCCTAGAGTGTCTACAACTAGAAGCAGGAGGAGTGCATCCAGTACCCATGTGGAATCTAAGCCCTCACTTGACATAGGTGTGCAATGGACACAACCAATCCAATGTCCACAGAGAAAATGTGGAATGGGTGTGGGAACGGTAGCCATGGGGGCTGCTGGGTGTGGGGAACGGGAGGAAGAGATGAGATGTGGAGGCGTTTTCGGGACGTGGAGTTGTCCTGGATAGTGCTTCACGGACAATTACGGGACACTGTAGATCCCCCCAGGGCCCACTGGATGGAATGGGAGAGAGTCTGGGCTATGATGTGGACCATTGACTATGGGGTGCAGTGATGCTCAGAGATGAACTTTACCAGGTGCAATGGATGTGTCATGATGATGGGAGAGAGTGTTGCTGTGGGGGGAGTGGGGGGCGGGGGCAGTGGGGTTGAATGGGACCTCATATATTTTTTTAATGTAATAATGTAATAAATAATTTAAAAAAAAAAAAGAAATACTGGGAAAAAAATATATATATATATGTGTAACAGGACTTCCCAAAGGAGAAGGAGAGATGGGGAAAATATTTCAGGAAAGAATGGCTGAAAATTTTTAATATGATGGATACTATAAACCCACAGATCCAAGAAGCTCAGTGAATTTCAAGCATGAGAAATACAAAAAAAACTACAAAGTATATTATAATTAAATTGCTCAAAATCAGTGATTAAGACAAAATCTTTTTTTTCAAGATTTATTTTATTTTTATTTATTTCTCCACACTTCCCCCCCCCTCATTGTTTGTACTCACTGTCTGTTCTCTGTGTCTGTCTATTGTGTGCACTCTGTGTCTGTTCACCTTTTTAGGAGGCACCGGGAACCAAACCTGGGACCTCCCATGTGGTAGGCGGGCTCCCAACTGCTTGAGCCACATCCTCTTCCCAAGACAATATTTTAAATAAAAGCAGCCAGAGGAAAAAAGACATCTTACATACAGAGGAAAAAAAGATAAAAAATGACAGTAGATACCTTGTCAGAAACAATGCAAGGAAGACTATAGAGCAATCTCTTTAAAGCACTGGGGGAAAAAAACTGTCAATTTAGTATTGCATACATATGAAAATTCATTTCCAAAATAAAGGCTAAATGAAGATATATTCAGCCATACAAAGGCTGAAGCAATTCATCAACAGCAGACCCATACTGTAAGGAATGTTAAAGGAAGTCATTCAGCCAAAAGCAAAATGATATCATGGTGTTTACATGGTAACCTCATAGGTAATTAAGGTATTTTTCTTATTATTTTATTATCTTTAAAGGACAATCGACAGTTTAAACAAAAATAATAAAAATGTGGTGTGGGGTTTGTAACATGTATAAAAGTAATATGTAAGTCAATAATAGCAAAAAGGAGAGGAGATATAGAAGTATACTGTTATTAGAATCTTTTTTTTTTAAGATTTATTTTATTTATTTCTCTCCCCTTCCCTCCTATTGTCTGCTCTCTGTGTCCATTCGCTGTGTGTTCTTCTGCATCCGCTTGCATTATCAGGTGGCACTGGGAAACTGCATCTCTTTTTTGTTGCATCATCTCGCTGTGTCAGCTCTCCATGTGTGCGGCGCCACTCCTGGGCGGGTTGTGCTGGGGCAGCTCTCCTTGTGGGGCACACACCTTGTGTGTGGGGCACCCCTACGTGGGGGCACCCCTGCGTGGCACAGCACTCCTGGCGTGCGACAGCACTGCACATGGGCCAGCTCACTACATGGGTCAGGAGGCCCTGGGGATCGAACCCTGGACCCTCCATATGGTAGGCGGATGCTCTATCAGTTGAAAAATCATTATAAAATTGGTTAAGAAAGATCAAACTATGCTACCTAAAAGAAACTTACTTTATGTGAAAGGCACAAATAGATTAAAAGAAAAAGGACAGGGAAGTGGCTGTGGCTCAACCAGTTGGGCTTCCATCTACCATAGGGGAGGCCCTGGGTTCACAAGCAGGGGCCTCCTTGTGAAGGCAGGCTCACCTGCACCCTGCAGAGATCCGCCAGCCCACAAGCGCCACGGAGCACCACCTGGCCCACAAGCGCCACGGAGAGCCGACTCAGCAAGGTGACACAACAAAAAAGGGAGACAAGTAAAAACACAGAAGAGCGTGCAGTGAATGGACACAGAGAGCAGACAGCAAGCAAGCCACAAGGGGGAGAAATAAATAAAAATAAATCTTTAACAAAAAGAAAGTTATATGTCGGAGTTCTTTGTATGGGTTTCGTTAATTCTCTGTTGTTTTTCTATCCTTTATTTCATTTATCTACACTCTAATCTTCTTTGTTTCCTTCTTTAAGCTAGCTTTTTTTTTTAAAGATTTATTTATTTATTTAATTCCGCAACCACCCCCCCCCCCATTGTCTGTTCTCTGTGTCTCTTTGCTGCGTCTTGTTTCTTTGTCCGCTTCTTGTTGTCATCAGCAGCATGGGAAGTGTGGGCGGCGCCATTCCTGGGCAGGCTGCACTCTCTTTCGCGCTGGGCGGCTCTCCTTATGGGGCGCACTCCTTGCGCGTGGGGCTCCCCTAAGCGGGGGACACCCTTGCGTGGCACGGCACTCCTTGTGCGCATCAGCACTGCGCATGGGCCAGCTCCACGCGGGTCAAGGAGGCCCCGGGTTTGAACCGCGGACCTCCCATGTGGTAGACGGACGCCCTAACCACTGGGCCAAGTCCGTTTCCCTTTAAGCTAGCTTTGTGTTTAGTTTGCTCTTCTCTTTTTAGTTCTTCAAAGTGTGGAGTTAAAGTATTGTTTGGGATCTTTTTTCTTTTTTTGAAATAGATTTTCAAAGTAATAAGTTTGCCTTTTGATGTGTCCTGTGGCAGTTTGAGATTATTTTATGAATCCCAAAAAGAGAGGGATTATGTATGTAAACTAAACTATTCTTCTGCGTCAGATACTCTTTGACTATATTGGATTCAGTTGAAGGGTTCTTGATGAAATTACCTGTTAAGATTAGGGCTTCGTTCCATGAACTAGAAGAGATGTACATTCCTATTGCAGGGTGGTGGGAATGTGAGGAAGCATGGGAAAAATTCAACTAATGTAACCAGTGGACTGTAGTTAACAGCAATACTGTAATATTCTTGCATCATGCCAAAGATGTACTGTGTTAATAATAGAGGGATATGGAAACATGCCAAATGTATTGTAGGACCATAGTTAGTAAAAATAGTCCGATGATATTATCTCATAATCTGTAACAAATGTTCTATCTACCATGCTGTGGTGTGTTGGTGAAGAGGTGTTGTACAGGAATTCTACACATGTGCACGATTGTTTTCTAAGTTCACAACTTCTATAATAAAAATATATTTTAAAAAATAATAACAGGGTAGGTTGGGGGTAAAACACACCAAATGTAAAATATGAACTATAGTTATTAGTAATACTTTGACATGGGTCTTTCATAATCTGTTACAAATGCTTCACAACAATGCAAGGTATTGGGGGTGGGGTGAGGTATGGGAGCCCTGTAGGATGTTATGCATGTTTATAAGTTCACAACTTTCACTATACACTTATTGTTTATGTATGAATGATATATTTCAATAAAATAAAAAAGATTATGGCTTTGATTCAACCACGTCAGTAAGGTGTGACTCAGGTAGAGTCGCCACTCCCTTGATGGGCTGATATAAATGGACACTCAGGAAGAAATCAGGAAGAGAGAGAGCTCTGTCATTTTTTAACTTGCGACCCTGGGGATAGATGAGCCATTAGCCTGATTGTTTGCAGCTGTGAGAGAGGAAGCCGTGAAAGACAAGCCCCTATGTCAGCCTACAGCTAGGATCAGCAGGAAGCTGAACCCACAAAGCCTTAAGAGAAAGAGGAAGTCCAGGAAAGAGAAACCAGACAGAGATCAGTGACCACCTTGCTTCAACACATAGCAACTAACTTTGGTGAGAAAGAAACAGTGAGTTGGACTCTTTAGGACTTTGTAACTGTAAGATTTCACCCCTAAATAAATACCCTTTTAAAAAGAACAACAGATTTCTGGTATTTTACATCAGCACCCCTTTGTCAGACTAATAGACATCCCATAGTTTTCTTTTGTCTCTAAAAACTTTCTAATTTCCCTTTTGATTCTTCTTTGACCCACTGACTGTTTAAGAGTATGTTGTTTAATTTCCAAATATTTATGAGCTTTATAGTTTTCCTTCTGTTATTATGTAGCTTCATTCCATTGTGGTCAATGAAGATGCCTTGGATGATTTCAGTTATTTTAAAATTTATCAGGACTTGTTTTGTGATCTAACGTATGATTCTGGAGAATGATCTGTGTGCACTTGAGAACAATGTGTGTTCTGCTGTTGTTGGGTGGAATGTTCTAGATAGGTCTGTTAGGTCTAGTTGCTTAATAATGATGTCCAAGTTCTCTATTTCTTTACTGACCTTCTGTCTAAATGTTCTATTATTGAAAGTGGTGCATCAGTGTCCAACCATTATGTAGAACTATTTCTCCCTTCAGTCTGCCAATGTTTGCCCTATGTATTTTGAGTCTCTGTTGTTAGGTGCATATATGTTATAATTGTTATATCTTATTGCTTAATTGACCCTTTCATCAATATATAATGGCCTTTGTCTCTTGTAACAATTTTTGACTTAAAGGCTATTTTTTTCTAATATTAGTATAGCAACTCCAACTCTATTTTTGATAGAATTTTCATGGAATATTTTTCCATCCTTTCACATTCAACTTATGTATGTCTTTGGATCTAAGATGAGACTCTTGTAAACAGCATATAGTTGGATAATGCTTTTTTATACATTCTGACAATCTCTGCCTTTTGACTGGAGAATTTAACCCATTTACATTTAAAATAATTACTGGTAAGGCAGGACTTACTTCAGCCATTTTGCCATTTGTTTTGCACATATCTTATACCTTCCCTCCCCAATATTTTTAAAAATATTTTTTAAAATGTTAGAATATTTTATTTTTAGTTACCATGGAGTTTAGATTTAACATCCTAAATCTATAGCAATTTACCTTGAATTGATACAAACTTAAATTCTTTTTTTTAAAGATTTATGTTTTTTATTTTTATTTATCCCCTCCTCCCCTTGTAGCTTGCTTCCTTTCTGCTCTTTGTGTCCATTTGCTGCATGTTCTTATGCTTGTCTGCTTGTCCCCCTGTGTTGCATCATCTTGCTAGGCCAGTTCTCCACAGGCGCAGGCCATCAGCTCTCCGTGGGCATGAGCCATCATCTCTCCATGGGTGTGGGCCAGCTTTGCTTCACAAGGAGGCCCTGGGATGTGAACCTAGGGCCTCCCATATGATAAACGGAAGCCCAATTGATTGAGTCACAGCTGCTTCCCAATACCAACTTAACTTCAATGGCATACACAATCTCTATTCTTATACCCCTCTGCCCTGTCCCTTTATGTTGTTCTTATCACAAATTATATCTTTATAGTTTGTGTGTCCAGTAACATAGATTTGAGATTATTTTTATGCATTTTCATATCATGTATGAAATTAAAGTGGAGTTGCAATCCAAGAATACAAATACTGGCATTCATATTTACCCATGCCTTTACTATGGATCTCTATTTTTTCATATGTTTCAACTTATTGCCCGGTGTCTTTTCCTTTTATCCTGAAAGACTCCCTTAAAATTTGAAATGTGATTCTAATGTGTCTTAGTGTGGATCTCTTTGTGTTAATCCAATTTGGAATTTGTTGAGCTTTTTAGATGTGTATATTTATGTCTTTTATCAAATTTGAGGAGTTTTGAGCCACTATTTCTTCAAATGTTCTTTCCTTTTCTTCTTTCTCCTTCTGGGACTCCCATAATGTGCATATTGTTATGTTTGATAATGTCCCACAGGTCCTTTAGACTCTGTTCACCTTTCTTCATTTGTTTTCCTTTCTGTTTCTCAGACTAAAAAATTTCAATTGTCCTACTGGATCAGTTCACTGATTCTTTCTTCCACTCACTCAGATCTTGTGTTGAAACCCTCTGGTGAATTTTTTTTTTAAAGATTTATTTTGTTTTCTCTTCCCCCTCCCCCATTTTCCATTGTTTTGCACTTGCTGTCTGCTCTCTGTTATGTGTTTGTCTTCTTTTTTTTTTTTTTTTTAGAGGCACTGGGAACTGAACCCAGGGAGGTGCTGAATGGCTTGCGCCACCTTCATTCCTGCTTGTTGTGTTTCTTATTGTGTTTCTTCATAGTTATTCTTCATTGCATCATCACATTGCATTATCTAATTGCATCAGCTTGCTGGGAAGCCCATTGTGTCAGCTCACAGTCTTGCTCTTCTTTAGGAGGCACCAGGAACTGAACCTGGGACCTCCCATGTGGTAGGCGAGGGCCCAATTGCTTGAGCCACATCCACTTCCTACTTTTATGAATTTTTATTTCAGTTATTGTAATTTTCAGCACTATAATTTCTGTCTTGTTCCTTTGTAAAATTTTTATCTCTTTATTGAATTCCTTCTTTTGTTCATTTATCATTTTCCTGATTTCCTTTATTCTTTGTCCTTATTTCTTTTATCTCATTGGCCTTATTTAGAAAAGTTGACTTAACATATTTTTATTTTAAGATTTAATTTATTTTTATTTCTCCCCCCCCCCCCATTGTTTGTGCTTACTGTCTGCTCTCTATGTCTGTTCACTGTGTGCTCATCTTCTTTTTTAGGAGGCACTAGGAACTGAACCTAGGGCCTCCCATGTGGGAGAGAGGTGCCAAAAGCTCAAGCCACCTCTGCTCCCACTTATGTCTCTCATTGTGTTTCCTTGTTGTGTCTCTTTGTTGTGTCAGTTTGCTGTGCCAACCTGTCATATCAGCTCACTGCCTTGCTTGTCTTCTTTAGGAGGCACTTGAAATCGAGCCTAGGACCTCCCATGTGATAGGTGGGCACCCAACTGCTTGAGCCACATCTGCTTCCCTGACTTAACATCTTTGATTAGTAATTTCAATGCCTGGGATTCCTCAGGGATACTTATTTTGTTACTTTTGAATTGGCAATTTTGTTTTTTCTTTAATGCCTTATATATTTCTTTTGGTTGAAATCTGGATATTTGAATATTTTAATGTGTCGACTCTGGAAGTCAGATTCTCTCCCTATGATTTGCTGGGTTTGTTTTGTCTCCTCATTGAAAGCTGTAGCAGTCTGTCTGTTTAGTGATTTTTCCAAATGATTTTTGCCAAGACTGTATTCCTTGTCATGTGTGGTCATCGAAGTCTGTTCCTTTAGCTTATGTTCAACCAATGTTTTGACTGAGATGTCTTTGAATGCCAAGAACCCTTTAAAGTTGCCTGTTTACGGAAGCGGACTTGGCCCAGTGGTTAGGGCGTCCATCTACCACATGGGAGGTCCGCAGTTCAAACCCCAGGCCTCCTTGACCCATGTGGAGCTGGCCCACGCGCAGTGCTGATGCGCGCAGGGAGTGCCGTGCCAAGCAGTGGTGAGAATGGCGCCGCCCACATGGAGAGCTGACATAGCAAGATGACGCAGCAAAAAGAAACACAGATTCCCGTGCTGCTGACAACAGAAGCGGACAAAGACGATGCAGCGAATAGACACAGAGAACAGACAACCGGGGTGGGGGGGAAGGGGAGATAAATAAATAAATAAATCTTTAAAAGAAAATAAAATAAAAAAGTTGACTGTTTAAAAATTCAGGATTTGCTTATTTGCTGTAAACTTTTGGCTGTTTTTCAGAATTCTGATAAAGTTGGTTTTGAGAGTTTCTGCTTTATTTATTTATTTATTTTTGGCTTATTTTTTTTATGTTTGTGTGGAGGGATGTGTGTTTGGAGCTGCCTGCCTCATCATTTTGCTTATGTCTCTACCAAATATTTGAAATCTAAATTTTAAAGTATGGTAATATAATACATGTAGACATGAAAAAGTAAATTTAAGTATATTGTGATAGGCAGACCCTAGAGTGGCCCCCATGATTCCCATTCCCTGGAGTTCATGTTCTGTATACTCCACTCCCTTTTGGTGAGGGTGGGACATATGACTGGCTTCTGATCAATAGAATTTGACCAGAAAATGGTCCAAAATCAATTGAACTAATCAAGAGAGAGATTATCCTGGGTTGGCCTAAGTTAATCAGATGGAAGCCTTTTAAAGAGGATCCAGGGAAACAGATTTGATAGAGCGACCGCCTACCACATGAGAGGTCCAAGGTTCAAACCCTGGGCCTCCTGACCCACGTGAAGCTGGCCCACGCACAGTGCTGATGCAAGGAGTGCCCTGCCACACAGGGGTATCCCGCACATAGGGAAGTCCCACGCACAAGGAGTGCACCCCATAAGGAGAGCCAGCCCGCATGAAAAAAAGTGCAGCCTGCCCAGGAGGGGCACCACACACACGGAGAGTTGACACAACAAAATGATGCAACAAAAAAGAGATGCAGTTTCCTGGTGCCACTGACAAGAATACTAGCAGACACAGAAGAAAAACAAAGCAAATGGACACAGAGAGCAGACAACGGGGGGAGGGGGAAGGGTAGAGAAATAAATAAAATTAAAAATAAAAAAATAAAGGTTACAAAAAAAAGAAGATCCAGATCTTCCTTAAAAATCAGAGACTCTCTCTCCATAGCTGGTTTTGAAAGAGTAAGTGTCCATGCTGTGAGAGGGCCCAAAGAGAGAGCCATGTTTCAAAGAACTATGAGGCTGGCATTACTCTGATACCAAAGCCAGATAACTACAGCACAAGAAAAAAAATTACAAACCAATATGCCTTATGAATATAAATACAAAAGTCTTCAACAAAATACAAGCAACCTGAATCCAACAGATATTAAAAGGATTATACACCATGACCAAATGGAATTTATCCCAGGAATGAAAGGATGGTTCAACATAAGAAAATCAATGTAATATACCACATTAATAGAATGAAGGAAGTTTAAAACTATGACCATACATAAATAGACCCACACACCTTGGACAACTGAGTTTTGTCAAGAGGATAGTGTCTCAACAAATAGTATTGAGAAACAGGATAACCATATGCAAAAGTATAAAGTTGGATCCCTACTTCATAACATATACAAAAATTAGCTCCAAATGGAGCAAAGACCTAAATATAAGAGCTGAAACCATAAAACTCTTTTAACATAGAAGCAAATTTTCATGGCTTTGGATTTGGCAATAGATTCTTAGATATGACACCATAAAGCACAAGCAACAATAGATAAATTCAGCTGCCTCAAAATTAAAAGTTTCTGTGCATCAAAGAAGATTATCAAGAAAGTGAAAAGACAACCCACAGAATGTGATAAAATAGTTGTAAATCATGTTTCTGATTAGGGTTTACTATTCAGAACCTATAAAGAATTCCTCCAACTCAACAACAGAAAGACAAACAACCCAATTTAAAAATGGACACATGAGTTGAAAAGACATTTTTCTAAAGTAGATATACAGGGAAGCGGACTTGGCCCAGTGGT
This sequence comes from Dasypus novemcinctus, assembly GCF_030445035.2. Classification (NCBI taxonomy): domain Eukaryota; kingdom Metazoa; phylum Chordata; class Mammalia; order Cingulata; family Dasypodidae; genus Dasypus; species Dasypus novemcinctus. Next base: position 24,891,977 of record NC_080699.1, on the reverse strand, counting down.
TAGGGCGTCCGTCTACCACATGGGAGGTCCGCGGTTCAAACCCCGGGCCTCCTCGACCCGTGTGGAGCTGGCCATGCGCAGTGCTGATGCACGCAAGGAGTGCCCTGCCACGCAAGGGTGTCCCCCGCGTGCGGGAGCCCCACGCGCAAGGAGTGCGCCCTGTAAGGAGAGCCGCCCAGCGTGAAAAGAAAGAGCAGCCTGCCCAGGAATGGCGCCGCCCACACTTCCCGTGCCGCTGACGACAACAGAAGCGGACAAAGAAACAAGACGCAGCAAATAGACACCAAGAACAGACAACCAGGGGAGGGGGGGAAATTAAATAAATAAATAAATCTTAAAAAAAAAAAAAAAAGTAGATATAGAAATGGCCAATAAGCACATGAAAATATGCTCAACATAATTAGCCATAAAGGAGATGCAAATTAAAAACACAATGAAATACCATTTCCAATCCACAAAGATGGTTACTTTTTTAAAAATGGAAAATAAGTAGCAGCAAGGATGTGGAAAAATTGGAACCTTTGTGTATTGTTGGTATTAAGGTAAAATGGTGCAGCCACTATAAAAGTAACATGGCAGTTCCTCACAAAGTTAAATATATAATTACCATATGACCTGGCAATTCCACTCCTGGGTATTTACTCAAAGAAATCGAAAACAGGGAATCAGATACTGTATTAGTCAGCCAAAGGGGTGCTGATGCAAAATACCAGAAATTGGTTGGTTTTTATAAATGGTATTTATTTGAGGTAGGAGCTTACAAATACCAGACCATAAAACATAAGTTACTTCCCTCGCCAAAGTCTATTTGGAGCAAGATGGCTGCCGACGGCTGCGAGGGTTCAGGCTTCCCAGGTTCCTACGTTCCTGGGGCTTGCTTTTCTCTGGGTTCAAGGTTCCTTTCTTCCTGGGGCTAGCTTCTCTTTCCTCTGTGAGCTGACTTCCCAGGGCTCCAGCTTAAGTCTTTAGCATCAAACTCCAACATCAGAAACCCTCAACTCTGTCCTTTGCCATGCCTTTTATCTGTGAGTCCTAACGCCTTAATCACAACTCAATCATGCCCAGGTACAGCTCACATCACAAGCATAATCCAATATTTATTTTGGGAATTCATCAATTATATCAAACTGCTACAGATAACTCCACAGCAATGTTGATAGCAGCATTATAGTCACAATAAGCAAAGGTAGAAACAACCTCAGTGTTTATCAACAAAAGAATAAATGAATAAAATGTGGTACATACACACAATGGAGTATTATTCAGCTGTAAAAGGAAATGAAGTTCTGGTACATGCTACAACATGGATGAGCCTCGAAAACATTGTGTTGACTGAAATAAACCAATCACAAAAGGAAAAATATTGCATGATTCTACTTACATGTGTGGTAGATTGAACTATGTACCCCAGTTCAGACATGTTCTTAATCTGTATTCCTGTCAATGGAAACCCATTGAAATAGGATTTCTTAAAGATGTTAATTTTAGTTAAGGTATGGCCCAGCTGAATGAGGCTGGGTCTTGATCCCTATTACTCAAGGTCTTATAAAGAGTAACACACCAGGAGAAAGAGAAAGGAAAGGAATTGCCACACGACATGGGCAGAGATACAAGCCAAAGAGCCGCAAGGATCACTGGCAGCCGGCACCAGAATGTTACAGACTTTGGAGAGAAAGCATCACTTCGCTGACACCTGGGTTTTGGATCTCTCTAGCCTCAAAGCTGTGAGCCAATAAATTCCCATTGTTTAAACCAAACCACTGTGTGGTATTTGTCAAAGTAGCCTGGCGAGCCAAGACATACAAAATATCTAGAATAAGCAAATCCAGAGAGAGACTGAAAGCAGATTAGAGGTGACCAGGGGCTGGCAGCAGGAGGGAACGGGGAGCTGTTGCTTAGTGGGTGTCTGGGGGTGATGGAAAAAGCTTTAGTAATGGATGATGGTGATGGTAGCATAACTTTGTGAATATAATTAAGGCCACTGCACTGAATTGTATACTTAAAAAATGGTTAAAATGGGAATTTTTATGGTACATATATATTGCCACAACAAAATAAAAAAAAAAAAATTTTTTTTTCTAGAAGAAGAAGCTGGAAGCAGTAGTACTAACGCACAATTCCTGAGCAGTATAATTAAAATTGAGCCTACCCTAAATGGGTTTTAGAGGAACTGCATAATATTGAAGACAGAGATGGTTTTTAGAGGTGGATTGCCTATGGATTACTTCAGAGGAAAACAAGTAGAAAGCAGAGGGAAGACAGAAGTCAGCGGAGTTCTCAACGCTATGCGCTGTCAAAAAACAGCTCTCCCTCCAGAATTCAAACTCCCCTAAAATACAATTCAAGGATGTTTTAGCTTTTTATTGCTGTGTAACAAACCACCCTGAAACTTACAATAACCACCACCATTTATTCGTTCACAATTACTGAATGTGAGGGGCCTCAGCTGAGCTGGGGTTGGGCTGGCTGGGGGCCGGCTGGGCCTCTCCACCTCTGTCCTCTCTCCTCTCCAGGTCCCTTCTCTTTACGTGGAGTCTTTCTCTCCAGCAGGGCAACTGTACCCAGCTAGGCTGGGCCCTACCATGGTGAAAAATGGGGTTGGCAAGGCTCACAAAGCCGTATCATAGAGCTGGCACAGTGTCATTTCTGCCAGATTCTACTGGTCACAGCAAGTCATAGCATCAGTCAGGAATTAAGGGGGGGGGGCAGTAACCTCGACCTCTTGATGGGGAGAGCGGCGTTTGCATTACAGGGATGGAAGAAACTGTTGACGTCATCCCTGAGGACAGGCCACCACAAGTGACGGTGAATTAAAGGCATTTCCAGACAAAACCTGAAGGGTTCTCCAAGAGCATATCAGTGAGAGAACTGCTGAAGCATTTATTCTAAGCAGAAGGAAATTAACCTCAGAAGGGTAAAAAGCAGTGAATGAGGAGCAAACAAATTAGTGAGCAATCAGGATAAATCTATAGGAACACATTGGGAAGTGGACGTGGCTCAGCTGATAGAGCGTCTGTCTACCATATGGAGGGTCCAGGGTTTGATCCCCAGGGCCTCCTGACCTGTGTGGTGAGCTGGCCCATGCACAGTGCTGCTGTGCGCAAGGAGTGCCATGCCATGCAGGGGTGCCCCCGCGTAGGGGTGCCCGATGCCCAAGGAGTGTGCCCTGCAAGGAGAGCTGCCCCACGTGAAAAAAGTGCAGCCTACCCAGGAGTTGCGCTGCACACACGGAGAGCTGACCTCAACAAAGAGACAGTTTCCCAGTTCTGCCGGATAATGCGAGCAGACACAGAAGAACACATAGCTAATGGACACATTAGAACAGACAACGAGGGGGAAGGGAAGAGAAATAAATAAAACAAATCTTTTTTTAAAAAAACCACTGATAGTGGAAAACCATGATGACAAAGTTATGATTAACTGCGGGTCTGAAACCAAGGTGGACCTTAAATGCTGTGACAATATGTTAAGATGGAGGAGGGTTCCAGTCTTTCACCTTCCAGGTAGTAGTTTCTGATTAACTTCGGACTTTGGAAGTCAGTGTGCAAGTGAAAAATGTAGACTCAAGCACTAAAGAGTAGGAATGACATCTGTAACTCCTAAACCAATGAAGCGAACAAATAAATGAGTACATGAATAAATAAAACTAGAAAAAGTAGGGAAACGGACTTTGGCCCAGTGGTTAGGGCGTCCGTCTACCACATGGGAGGTCCGCGGTTCAAGCCCCGGGCCTCCTTGACCCGTGTGGAGCTGGCCCATGCGTAGTGCTGATGCGCGCAAGGAGTGCCGTGCTACACAGGGGTGTCCCCCGCGTAGGGGAGCCCCACGCGCAAGGAGTGCAGCCATAAGGAGAGCCGCCCAGCGCGAAGGAGGGAGCAGCCTGCCCAGGAATGGCGCCGCCCACACTTCCCGTGCCGCTGATGACAACAGAAGCGGACAAAGAAACAAGACGCAGCAAAAAAGACACAGAAAACAGACAACCGGGGGAGGGGAGGGGGGGGGAATTAAATAAATAAAAAATAAATCTTTAAAAAAAAAAAAAACTAGAAAAAGTAATAAAAAGACTCAACAGGAATAGGAAACAAGGGAAGGGACCAAGGGTATGTGCCATCCAGGGGCTTGACCGGCCCTGAGCTCTGTGGTAACGGGCTGGTAAGGACGTCCTCTCTCGAGCCCCTGGAACGTGTCCACTCTGTGGCCTGCGACCTGCACAGTGGAGTGGCAGGAAAGGTCCCCTGGTCACCTCAGTTGCTGAAATGGAGTCAATCAGGATGTCTCTGCCCATTAACAAAACAGCTGCTACCCTTGGTGGACCATCTGCGTACCTGAAATGCATCGTCTCAAAGCGTCACCATAACCCTTTAAGAGAGATGGTATTATCCTCACTTTACAAATGAGGAAACTGAGGCTCAAAGAGATAAAATGACTTGCCAGCATCCATAGAGACCAAATGTGGCAGAACCAGGATTCCAAAGAGGGTCTGCTTCTCTGATATTTGTGCTCAGGATCTCAAGCAGCTGGGCCTCTGTCTTGGTGGCCAAAGGGGTGAGAGATCATGCAGATCCACCGGGCTCTGTGGATCAGGGCAGCGGCCCCTTTGGTGCCTGAGTTCCTGTAGCCGTGGGTGGCACTGACTGGGGAAAGTGAGTGGGAGGTGTTGGACTATAGAGGTTTCACCGCAGTGAAGGACTGGCACGTTAAAGAAGAGGCTTGTTCCTTGCCTTCCTTTTTCTTATTTTTTTTTACACTATTTCTCACCACAACAGAAGCTGGTTATCTGCAGGTGTGCGGCTGTTCTAAGAGAACGAACCGCACACGCCTTGGGTTAGAGCTGCCTGGGGCAGTCAGAGCGCAGACCTGCCCGCCCCTTTGCTTCTCCTCCACCCCACAGCCTGCATCACAGGCTGGCTTCTCGGGCTGGGTGCTGCTCTCCAGGCCCCAGTCCAGACACAGGTGCCTTTTCACCTCCTGAGCAAAGAGGGCCTAACACATAGGCTGGCGGTCTCTAACAATTAGAATTATGTTATTATGAAATACAGCGTAATACAGGAAAGTGCGAAAAATGTGTGTGGCGGTGTATATAGAGCACTTGACTTTGCCCAAAGAGAGGTGTGGGCTTTACCCTCAGCCTCTGGCAGGTGACCTCTAAGCCCTTGGGATGAAGGCGCATGTGACTGGAGTGTCTTTGTTTAGGGATGGGGGCCGGCCACACCAGGTAGGAGAACAATGAGATTTACGGTGGGACCTTGGGTCACGCTGTTTGAGCTCCTACCGCTCGCCCTCCAAGGGGCTGGAGCCCCAGATCAGCCATGTGGGAAGTCAGTTGTGCCTGGGGATGGAGTCCCAGTAAGAACTCTGGATGCCAAGGCTCAGGTTGGCATCCTCCGTGGTGGGCAATACTCTGTGTATATTGTCACCCACTGATGTGGGAAGTAACACTGCCCCCGACACCCCGGGATGAGGTGACTGGAGGCTGTGTTGGGAACTCTCCTGGACCTCCCCGTGCACTCCTTCCCTCGGCTAAATGTAATCTTTACCCTTTCCCCACAATAAACCGTAACTGCGAGTGTAACAGGTTCCAGGGAGTTCTGTGAGCCCTTCCAGCAAATTATTGAACTTGAGGTGGTCTCGGAGGCCCTCAAGCTTGCAGGTGGTGTCAGAAGTGAGGGTGGTCTGTGGACTGCGGTCCCTTTAGAGTTAAAAGGTGGTTTAAGGAAGCGGATTTGGCTCAATGGATAGAGCGTCCGTCTACCACATTGGAGGTCCATGGTTCAAACCCCGGGCCTCCTTGACCGGTGTGCAGCTGGCCCACGTGCAGTCCTGATGTGCACAGGGAGTGCCGTGCCATGCAGGGGTGCCCTCGTGTAGGGAAGCCCCACGCGCAAGGAGTGCGCCCCGTAAGGAGAGCTGCCCAGCGCGAAAGAAAGTGCAGCCTGCCCAGGAATGGCACCGCACACACAGAGAGCTGACACAAGATGATGCAACAAAAAGAAACACAGATTCCGGGTGCCGCTGATAAGAATACAAGTGGACACAGAAGAACACACAGCGAATGGACACAGAGAGCAGACAACGGGGGCGGGGGGAGGGGAGAGAAATAAATAAAAAATAGATCTTTAAAAAAAAAAGGGCGGTTTGACAGGTCATTGTAAACAGAGCTGCCCCTGGCAATCCGCTCAGGAAACAGACTGTTGCCAGCACCCCGGAAGCTGGATGTGTCATTTTCCAGGAGACAATCACACACCATCTTGGCCTCACCGCTTCTAGGAACTGTTTGCACAAAAGAGCTGATGGGAAATCCCAGGGGTCTGAAACTGATGACCGCCCTGGGCTCTGAGAAAGGTGCTTAACGTTCAGCGTCACCTGCTCGTCCGTCCCTGGGAGACCTGAGGCAGACATGCTTGTTATGCTCGCAGCTCCACATTTCCAACAAGAGTCTCCATTTCCCAAGAGTAACCACCTCCTGACTTCTCTCATCATCACTTCCCTGCTTTTCTTTAGAGTTTTGAAGTCCAGCCTCATCATGTAGTTAAGTTTCGTCTCATCTGAATTTGGTATGAATGCAATCATACTCTATGTGATTCTTCTTTTTTTTTTTAGGCACGGGAGTAAGGAGTTTATTGAAAACAAGAGAAGAGTACGTAGTCCTAGACTTGGCGTGTGAGCATGCTGCAGGGTGAGTCACTATGTGATTCTTTTGTGTGTAGCTTTTTTCCCTTGAAACTGTGTTTGTAAGATTCATTCAGGTAACTGTGTAACTATATCTTCATTTCTATTTCTCTTATTCTACTCTGTGGACATAACCTTTATTTATCCATGGTCACTTGTTTCCGGTTTCTGTAGTTATGCTGTGGCTATTCATGTGATAGGTATTCTTGGTGCACTCCTGTGGAGTTTTTAGGCTATAATCTCAGAAGTGAAAATTGGTGGATCATAGAATAAGTTTGTCTTCAATTTTAAGAACATTGAACTGTTTTTCAGAGGTTTACCTCCAACTCTAATTTTTCAAGTGCCCAACTCTTTTCCAAAGTGGTTTTACCAAATTATACTCTTTCCAGCAGCATGTGAGAATTCTTTTTGCGCCACATCCTTGTCAGCACTTGTATTCTCAGACTTCTTAATATCATTGCTAATCTGGTAGGAATGCGATGTTGTTTGTTGTGGTTTTAATACGCATTTTCAAAATTTCTAATGAGAGTGATTAACTTTTTGTCTGTGTATTGACCATTTCCTCTTTTTTAAAGTACCTGTTTAAGATTTTGACCATTTTTCTATTGGGTTATCTTCCTGATTCTTACTGTTGTTAGCATCTTTCTCTCTTTCTCTCTACCCACTCCTTTCTCTCTGAAAGAAAAATATCTGACTAATATGGAGATTAGTCCTTTGTTGGTTATATGTATTAAGAGATAGCTTCTTTCATCATCACTTATCTTTTTGCCCTCTTCCTGAATGTGTATTTGAATGCTAAAGTGAGATCTACTCTTCTCACCAGGAGCTGGATTGGGGTGAGGTCAGGCAGGCAGGAGTACTACAATGTTACTGGGACCATAGACCATGGCTAGAAATTTAATGGGAATGAAGGGAAATGTACTGACCAGAATGTGTCTCAAGAAGAGATGAGTAGGGAAACGGACTTTGACCCAGTGGTTAGGGTGTCCGTCTACCACATGGGAGGTCCGCGGTTCAAACCCCAGGCCTCCTTGATCCGTGTGGAGCTGGCCCATGCGCAGTGCTGATGCGCGCAAGGAGTGCTGTGCCACACAGGGGTGTCCCCCGCGTAGGGAAGCCCCACATGCAAGGAGTGCACCCAAAAGGAGAGCTGCCCAGCACGAAAGAAAGTGCAGCCTGCCCAGGAATGGAGCCGCCCACACTTCCCGTGCCGCTGACGACAACAGAAGTGGACAACGAAACAAGACGCAGGAAAAAGACACAGAAAACAGACAACCGGGGGAGGGGAGGGGAATTAAATAAATAAAAATAAATCTTTTTTTAAAAATATTTATTTATTATTATTATTTTTTAATTACATTAAAAAAAATATATGAGGTCCCATTCAACCCCACCGCCCCCGCCCCCCACTCCCCCCACAGCAACACTCTCTCCCATCATCGTGATACATCCATTGCACCTGGTAAGTTCATCTCTGAGCATCACTGCACCCCATAGTCAATGGTCCACATCATAGCCCAGACTCTCTCACGTTCCATCCAGTGGGCCCTGGGGGGATCTACAGTGTCCCGTAATTGTCCGTGAAGCACTATCCAGGACAACTCCACGTCCCGAAAACGCCTCCACATCTCATCTCTTCCTCCCGTTCCCCACACCCAGCAGCCCCCATGGCTACTGTTCCCACACCCATTTCACATTTCCTCTGTGGACATTGGATTGGTTGTGTCCATTGCACACCTATGTCAAGTGAGGGCTTAGATTCCACATGGGTACTGGATGCACTCTTCCCGCTTCTAGTTGTAGACACTCTAGGCTCCATGTTGTGGTGGTTGACCTTCTTCAACTCCATGTTAGCTGAGTGGAGTAAGTCCAATAAGTCAAAGTGTAGGAGCTGAAGTCTGTTGAGGCTCTGGGCCTGGGTGTCATATTATCAGTCCAGAGATTCAAATCCCCTACATATATCTTAAACTCAGCACCAACTACAATTCCAATAAAGTAGCATGCAAGTCTTGTGAAAAGAGATCCCCTCTGAGTCCATTTCCATCACGCAGAAACACCAGCTCCAAAGAAGGGCCATCTGTCATGGCAGTGAACCCCTTCTGCCATGACCATAGAACCCGTGGGTCTCTTTATCCCTCAAAAGAACCAATACCTGGGGTTGTATCTACCTTATCTGTCTCTTAGACTCTGTTCAGTTGTACATAGGGGTATTCCTTCTGACAACCTCCAGACTCTTTTTTAGAGACTCACAGCCTTATAATCTCATTTCTCCTTTCCATTTCCCCCTTACATTAGGTCAAACCGCTTCCCGAAGTCATGTTATTATATGTAGACAGGTATATTCTGCTGTTCCGCATTGAATCTTTAATTCAAGGTCATTTTCTAGTTGCTTCTTCAGCTGGTATGTGGTAGTGATCCCTCGGTGCCAGGGAGGCTCATCCCCGGGTGTCGTGTCCCACGCTGGGGGGAATGCATCACATCTACACGCTGAGTTTGGCTGTGAGAGTGGCCACATTTGAGTAAAAAAATAAATCTTTAAAAAAGAAAAAAAAAGAAGAGATGAGTAGAGCTCAGAAGGATCTGTTAAAGATGACATTCAGCTGTAAGCCACAGAAATCTGAAAAACAGTGGCTTAAACAACTATGGAGTTTGTTTTTCTCATACGACAGGAGTTCAGGGCCGATGTTGTAACACCAAAGTGCCACTGAAGACCCCTCCCTTTCTTTCATTCCTTTCTGCCATCTTAAGCATGTAGTTTTTGGCTTCAGGGTTAATGCCTCTTGGTTGCAAGAAGGCTGCTATAGTTCCAAGCATCTCATCTATGCTCAAGGCAGGAAGGAGGGGGAAAAAGGCAAAGGACAAAAAAACAAAGCCAACTTCCCTTCCCCTTTTAAAGAGTTTTCCCAGAACCCTCTTTCAGTGACTTCCACTTACATCTTAGGTCCCTGGCCACCTGTTTGGGGGTTGAGTCATGTCTGCCATAAGCCATGTTCAAGTCCTAACCCCAGTTCTATGAATATGGACTAATTTTTAAATTGAACTCTTGAAGATCCTCGGAGACAATGCCAGATTGAATCAGGATGGGTCTTAATCCAGTATGACTGGAGTCCTATGAGCAAAGGAAATTGGGACATGAAAGTCAAAGCACAGGAGGAGACTGAGGAAGACAGATGGCCATGTCACAAGGCAGAGAGTGATGATGGCCAAGCACCAGGAGAATGCAGCCGACTTCGGAGAAGGCACCATCTGCTGAGGCTTTGATTGTGGCCTTCTCCCCTCCAAAATGGGAGCCAATAAATTCTTGTTCAAGCCAACCGGTTTTGATATGGTGTTTGTCATAGCAGCCTTGGAAAGCGAAGACACCGCCCTAGCTGAAGGGACCCTAGGAAATAAACTGTTTTGTTTTTTTTCCCCTTTTTCACAGGTCATTTTACCACCCTGAGAATACATATTGAGAAGGAACCTGGTAGTTCTTCCTGAAATCAGTTAGGGTGTGAGCTATGAGGATAGTGGGTCCGCTAAGCCCCACTGTGGGGGTGCAAGTTTGGGGCCAGAGGCGAAGCACTTGGGACTAGGAATGGTCACAGCTGTGTCTCCTGTGGCCCCTTTCTCAGCCCTTCACATGGTCTGCAGCTTCACCTTGAAATCAAAGTTGAATAAATACATCACATGCTCAGCCTGTCCCACGGATGATGTACCTGCTTTGTAAATGTATTAAGAAAGATCAGGGCCGCAGACTTGGCGCAGTGGTTAGGGCATCCGTCTACCACACGGGAGGTCCGTGGTTCAAACCCCAGGCCTCCTTGACCCGTGTAGAGCTGGCCCATGAGCAGTGCTGATGCACGCAAGGAGTGCCCTGCCATGCAGGGGTGTCCCCCGCATAGGGGAGCCCCACGTGCAAGGAGTGCGCCCCGTAAGGAGAGCCGCCCAGCGCGAAAGAAAGTGCAGCCTGCCCAGGAATGGTGCCACACACATGGAGAGCTGACACAACAAGATGACACAACAAAAAGAAACACAGATTCCTGGTGCTGCTGATAAGGATAGAAGCGGTCACAGAAGAACACACAGTGAACGGACACAGAGAGCAGACAACTGGAGGGGGGAAGGGGAGAAATTTAAAAATTAATTAATTATTTTTTAAAAAGTGAAGTCCTCAATTTATATGCAAAAGACCCAGAACTGTGGAGTGCCTTGCCCTGGGGCACACAGACTCAGTCAAGTCCTCCACCCCTCTCCCAGATCTGCTTATAAAACATCTCTTTTTTAGTTTCTTCTTCTTTTTTTAATGGTTAGTTGTGGGTTTTTTTGTCTTTATTTTTTTAACGTTACATTAAAAAAATATGACGTCCCCATATACCTCCCACCCCCCTCACCCCAGTCCTTCCATAACCACAACCTCCTCCATCATCATGAGACATTTATTGCATTTGGTGAATACATCTCTGAGCACGACTGCACCTCATGGTCAATGGTCCACACCATAGCCCACACTCTCCCACAGTCCACACAGTGGGTCATGGGAGGACATACAATGTCCAGTAACTGTCCCTGCAGCACCACCCAGGACAACTCCAAGTCTTGAAAATGCCCCCACATCACATCTCTTCTTCCCACTCCCTACCCTCAGCAGCTACCATGGCCACTTTCTCCAAATCAGTGCTACATTTTCTTCAATTACTAATCACAATAGTTCCAGAATAGAATATCAGTAAGTCCTCTCTAATCCATACTCTATTCCTCCGTTCTGTGGGCCCTGGGATGGTGATGGCCACTCCACCTCTATATCGAGAGGGGGATTAGATTCCACTTGGATGATGGATGCAATGTAAAACGTCTCTTGAGAGCTTTGCAAACAGGGCTAACTCCATTGATCGCAGGCCCTGCGTGGGAGAAGGGCGTGCAGCTTGAGTTGGGGTCACCTGGCTGCCATAATTTTGGCTGATCATCAGGCAAACCTGCGTGGCCATGCAGTGGAATTCCTGGGCTGGCAGGGAGATGCCCAGGAGTCTGGGGGTGGCAGGAGCCCTGGCCCCATGCCCTGTTCCCAGGGGAGGAGAGGAAGCCACTGTGGTTGAGGTGAGAACAAGAGGCTGCGCAGCCTGGGGGTGCAGAGGCCCCATAAGCAGCTGCAGCAGGCTGGGGCAGGGAGTGGGGCACCCTCCACTCCCTTTTTGCAAAACTTGCTACCATCTGCAGAAATGCAGAAACAGGTGAAGGCTGGGAGCTCTCTGGAGCCTCTCGGTGTGTGCAGCCGGCCCTTGTTGACTCATCCCCAGCCCCATTTCTCAGGCAACTGAGGGTTAAAATAGGGGTTTTCGATCCGCAGGTGGTAGAGGTTTGGGCAGAGGAGTAGGGGGAGGGAAGCTGAGGCTGGGAGGAGAGGGCAGAGCTGCCACGTGCAGGCCCTGCCAGTGGCCGAGCTCAATGAAGCAAGTCACATGGGGTCAGCCCTCCTTCCCCTCTTGCCCAGCCCACAGCTCTCCCACCTCCCGACTGCGCTCCCTGCAGGCCCTGCCCCGACTCCCTGCAGGGTCCTGCCTGCCTCCTAGCCCTCTGGGGTCCCTTCTGTTCTGGGGATGGCCAGGAACAAGGTCTGGAACTCCAGGAGAGTGCTTGCTCCATCACAGCAAGGCACCTGGAGAAGCAGGTGTCCCAAACCCACCCAGCACCCCGCCCTACCTCCTCCACCGCTCACCCACTGTGGCCAAGCCTCCTCCTCTGTCGCCTTAGTGTGGTTCTCCGTAAGAGGAGGGGCTGGCCTCAGTGAGCCTGTGGCCTCCTGCAAACTTCACTTTCTCCAAGTCTACTGACACAACTCTCTGACGTCAGTTTCCTCCTCTGTAAAACAGGCTGATATTCTGCTCGCCCGCCCCACAGGACTGACTGGGCTTCGGGCCTCTTTCCCTCCTTGGGTCGAGGAAGACACAGGCTCCTGGTCACCCTGGGACAGGGCCTACAGAGATTCAGGGACCTGCCTGGGCTGGGGTCTAGGTCTGGCCAAGTCACCTTCACCCCGGACCCAGGAAGTGGCTTTCCAGCTGGCCCAGAATTGGATCCGCACCAACTTTGATGTCTACTCTCAAAACTCGGCCATGTATGAGAAGGTGAGCCTGCCTGTGCCCAGCGCACCGGGCCACCTTCCTGGCGGGGCAGGGGCACCTGTCAGGCTTGGGGAAGCCCAGGGCCATGCAGCCGGGGGCAGTGGCGGCGCCCAGTGGACACTCTTGGGCACTACAGGGGCGGGAGCTGCAGGCCAGAGCAGCTCCTCCCAAGAGGGTCCCCAGTCCTTGCTTCCTCTCGTGGCCTGGGCGGGGAGGGAGGCTGGAGCAGGCACTGCCAACCCCACGGCTCGGCCTCTTGTCCCCAGTACAACATCAGCAGCTGTGGACGTCCGGGTGGAGGAGGGGAGTATGAAGTTCAGGTGAGTGGACCGGGTGAGCTGGCAAACCCCACAGGGAGCTGCTGAGCTCTGCTAGCCTCTCCGGGCCTCAGTTTCCTCACCCGTATGTCCATGGGGAGGAACCTGAGCCGACTCCTTGGCAGCCCTGGGGTTGGGCGGGGCAGGGACACCCTGGACAGAGATCCCACCCCCCCCCAAGGGCTCGGGGGCTCCCCCCAGGTCTTGCCCACAGGCCGTGTCTCTCTCCAGGAGGGGTTTGGCTGGACCAACGGAGTGGTCCTGATGCTCCTGGACCGCTACGGCGACCGGCTGCGCTCAGGGACCCGGGCGGCTCTCCTGGAGCCCCCCTGCCTCGCGGCTGCCCTCCTGCCCGGCCTCCTGCTCAGCCTCCTGTCGCGGTGACCGGCCCACCGCCCCCTGCCGTCACTTGCTCATCTGGCTCCAGCTCCTGCCTCTTCCTCCTCCGTCCCCAGGCACCCCCTGCCCTTCCTGCTCCCTGTGCTCACACTGGAACCTGGAATAGGGTGGAAATCCTGCTTTGGGGCAACAGCCAGCCCCCCTCCCGCGAGTGCCCAGCCCATACCCCACATGTCCTGAACCCCCAAACACGGACATACTCCAAATGCTTTATTGTTCTGCTGAAATGCTTACAAATACTGAAAAACACCCAGCCTGGGCCCAGGCAACCGTGGGCCCCAGCGCTGGGAAGGGCAGGGGAGGTGGGCGTAGTGTTAAGGCGTGCGGGGCGGAGGCCAGGCGGCTGGAGGCCTGGCGGCTCTGCTCTCCATCTCCATCACCCTCCAGGGCTGGCGGGAGGGCGGCCGGGGCCTCAGCCCTGCCCTCTGCGGCTCCCTCTTCTGCTCAGCCTTCTCAGGGAGCATCTGAGCCACCCTCTTTCCCTGCCAGCCTGGGCAGAACCTCAAAAGTGTACATAGCTTGGTGATCACCCTCAAGACTGATAATTTGCTGGAAGGACTCAGAGAACTCCCAGAAAGCTGTTATACTCACAGGTATGTGTTACTACAGTGAAAGGACACCAATTAAAATCAGGCAGGGAAGAAGCTCATGGGATAGAGTTCAGGAAAGTTCCAAACACAGAGCTTCCAGCTATTGTCTCCTAGTGGTTGTGGATTGTTAAATTCTTGCAGCAACAATGGGTGACAATATGCATGGAGTATTGCCAACCAGGAGCTCACCTGTGCCTTGGGGTCCAGTGGTATTTTTACTGGGGTTATGTCTTGCAGACATGGGTAACTGTGTGCAAGGCTGGCCTGAGTTTCTACCCCCTTTGGAAGTCAGATTGATACCATGTAACCAAAGTCCCCACTGTTAATCTCATTGTTGTTAACATGGCTGGCTCAAAGTCCCCAAGTGGAAAAGACATTAATCAGGCAGGACATTCAAAGGGCTTAGAGATTACCTCTCAGATCTCAAAGCAAAGGCCAGACCTCTTTTTGGACAAGGTTAATTATTTACCACCCTTGGGCCTCGTGGCGCCCTCGCCCAGCCATGTCTGCTCTGGTCTGTAGACCTCCCGGCTTCATCCCTCTGGCTCTAAGCAAAGCGCGAGTGGGAGGGAGGGGCTAGGTGGAGGCCACAGGCTGTGCAGTCCCTTCCCCTGCCGTGTTGGCCTGGGCTGGAGAGATGATGGCTCAGACCCTAGATGGGGCCCTCAGGCTGAAATAAATGGTGGGCTGGACACTGAGCCAGGGCCAGGGGCCATAACCATGGTGATGGAACAGTCTCTGTGATGACCATCATGATGAGTCTGCAACAACTAGAGGGGCTGGGGCCTCAAAGGATGACCCACTGCTTTCTCTGGCCCTTAAGCAGAAGAATAATAACAAGAATGCATTTTAAAAGAAAGGAAAAACAGACGGAATAATATTTGAGAATAATGTCACCTGAGTTGTTATCCTGCTCTGGATGTGGCTCTGCTCAGCCACCAAGGCACTTGCAAGGGAGCTGAGGCAAAAGGGGCTATTTGGAAGATTCTGGTACCATCTTGTGTCCTTTATAGGGCTGGGGGAGCAGGTGCCAGCTCAGAGTTGAGAGGCCCCCTCTATGATAGCTCCATAGCCCTGTCCAGGGTGGGCCTTGAGGTTTACTTCAGGTTCTGAGCTCCCAGGAGGCAGCAGAGCCCTCTCCCCACCTTTCATATCCTGGCTAAAGGACTAAAGGCTAGACTCACAGAACTCTGCGCCTTACAGAATATCACAAAAACATCCTTGTACAACCCCGCCAGGCACGCTTTCCTCTCCCAGGGGCCTCTGGGAATGCTTCCATGAGGCCTGGGGCCCACCTTGGGACTCCATCTCCAGGGCGAGCAGAGCAGAAGGTGACTGGGCATGGGTCCTAGAGCTTAGCTGAGGGTTCAAAGAGGCTGACAGCAGTCCAGGGAGATCCACAGAGTGAGCCTCTTTCAGCATCTTCTCCATCTCCTCCGTCTTCCCAACAGCCAGACCACTCACACTGGGGGAGGGACAGGAAAAAGTGGTGTGTCAAAGAGTTGAGGAGGTGCTTGGAGGAGCTGGTGGGCCCAAGTGGGTTACAGCATGTCTATGAGGACAGAGTTGGCCCCAGCAGGCATAGCTGGAGGGCAGGCCAAGTTTCCCCCATGGAAATGCTGGTCTCCATGCTGTCTGAGCTCTCCAGGCTCAGCATGTCATAGTTGTGCTTGCTCTCATTGCCATGTTGCTGACCAGCTGGCAGGTGGTGCATGAGGAGATTCATAGATTCAGTGAAGATACAGGCTAAACTGTAATCTGGCTGGTTTGTAGGAGTGAACTGGACAGAAGACAATTGGCAATACCCTTCCTGGGGTCTGAACAAATGTCAAATACTAACCTCTAGAACTATCCTTCAATTTGTTTTCCAGGGAATTTTTTTTTTAAGTTAGACCAATTAGCCATCAATTAGTGGAGGTGAACAGTTGGTGTAGCCACTATCAGAGACTGTCAGCTAAAAGATAAACAATATATAAAAATGAATCAAAATGAAATTCTGAAGTTGAAAAATACAATGACTGAAATGAAAAATTCACTGGATTTGAACTGGAAGAAGAAATTAGTGAATTTAAAGAAAGATCAATAGAGATTTGCAATCTGAAGAACAGAGAATAAAAAGAATGAAGAAAAATGAAAAGAGTTTCAGAGAAATAAGGGACACCATTAAGTGCACCAATATATGGTAACGGGAGTACTAAAAGGCCATGAGGAACAAAGGAGCAGAAAAGACATATGAAAAAATAGTGGCTGAAAACTACAAATTTATTGAAAAGCAATAACCTACACCGCCCTGAAGTTCAATGAGCTCTGGATAGGATCCACAAAGAGACACATCACTGAAAAATGCTCAAAATCAAAACTAAGGAGAAAATCTTCAAAGCAGCAAGAGTAAAATGACTCATCACTTAGAAGTGAACCCAAATAAGATTAACAGCTGTTTCTCAGCAGAAAAAATGGAGGTCAAAAGGCAGCGAGATAACATATTCAAAGTGTTCAAAGAAAGGAAAAATAAAAAACCCTGTCAACCAAGAATCCTATATCCAGTAAAGCCATCATTCAAAAATGAAGGTGAAATAAAGACATCCTCAGATAAACAAAACCTGAGAGAATTTGTTGCCAGCAGACCAGCCATAGAAGAAATACTAAAGAAACTTCTTCAGGCTAAAGCAGGTAAGCCCAGATGGTAATTCAAGTCCACAGGAAAAAATAAAGAGCACTGGTAAAAGTTAAAACGTAATTATAAAAGGCAATGTGGGAAGCGGACTTGGCTCAACTGATATAGCATCCGCCTACCACATAGGAGGTTGAAGGTTCAAACCCAGGGCCTCCTGAGCCATGCGGTGAGCTGGCCCATGTGCAGTGCTGATGCACACAAGGAGTGCACTGCCATGTAGTGGTGTCCCCTGCAGAGGGGAACCCCACGCACAAGGAGTGCACCCAGTAAGGAGAGCCGCCCCGCATGAAAAAAGTGCAGCTTGCCCACGAGTGGCACCGCACACCCAGAGAGCTGATGCAGCAAGATGATGCAACAAATAAAAAGAGACACAGATTCCTGGTGCCACGGACAAGAATGCAAAATGCAAGCAGACACAAGAAAACACAGCGAATGGACACAGAGAGCAGACAACACGGGGGCTGGCGGAAAGAGAGAGAAATAAATCTTTAAAAAAAAGAAAGATAATGTAAGTGAATCTTTTTCTCCTTTCTTCTCTTAAATGATTTACAAAGCACTTGTGTAAAATAATATTTACATAATGTGTTGTCGGGCCTAACATATAGACATGTAATATATTTTCAAGATATTTGCCAATAATAGCACAGAAAGTGGATAGGAGCAATTCTGCAATTGCTAAGGAAATGAAAACAGATGGCAAAGTAATAATAACAATGTCTTGTTGGATTTTATAACATTAATATATATAATAATACACATAGAAAAAAATACTACTACAAAACGGGGAAAGGAAATGGAGTTATAACAGGAGAAATGTGTCTATATCTCATTGGAATTAACTACTATAAATATAAAGCTGTTCTGACAAGATGTATATAAATCCTAGAGGAACCACTTCTTTAAACTCAAAAAAATATACTGAAAAATCATTAAAGAGATTTAATTACTTTATTAGAAAATACTCATTTAATGTGAAAGAAAGCAGGAAAGAGATATAGAGGAACAAAAAAAGACATGAGACATGGAAATACAAATAATGTTCTTTGATCACAATGGATTAAGAACAGAAATCAGGCGGCGGACTTGGTCCAGTGGTTAGGGCGTCCTTGACCCATGTGGAGCTGGCCCATGCACAGTGCTTATGCGCGCAAGGGGTGCCCTGCCACGTAGGGGTGTCCCCCGCATAGGGGAGCCCCACGCGCAAGGAGCGCGCCCTGTAAGGAGAATTGCTCAGCGCGGAAGAAAGTGTAGCCTGCCTAAGAATGGTGCTGCCTACATGGAGAGCTGACACAGCAAGATGACGCAACAAAAAGAAACACAGATTCCCGTGCCGCCAACAACAACAGAAGCGGACAAAGAAGACGCAGTAAATAGACACAGAGAACAGACAACTGGGGTGGGGGGGAAAGGGGAGAGAAATAAATAAATCTTAAAAAAAAAAAAACAAATCAATAACAGAAAAAAACTGAGTAACTCATAAATATATGGAAATTAAACTACACATTCCAAAATAACCCTGAGTCAAAGAGAAATCACTGGGAGAATTAGAAAGAAAAGATAGACTATCAGGATATACCTATAATCAATGAAAAGATTGATTCAGCAATCAAAAACTACCTACAGGGAAACAGCTGTGGCTCAATCGATTGAGCTCCCATCTACCATATGGGAGGCCCTGGGTTCGCATCCCAGGGCCTCCTTATAAAGGCAAGCTGGCCTGTACCTGCGGAGAACTGACAGCCTGCGCCCATGGAGAGCTGATGCAGCAAGATGACGCAACAAAGGGAGACAAGGAGACACGGAAGAAAGTGCAGCAAATGAACACAGAGAATAGACAGCAAGCAAGCCACAAAGGGGAGGGGATAAATAAACACATAAAAAATAAATCTTTAAAAAAAACCCAGATGTACTCACCACTGATTCTACCAAATATTTAAAGAATGATTAATACTAGTTCTTCACAACTCTTCCCCCCTCCCCAACAAAGAACACTTCTCAATTCATTGTATGAAGTTAGAATCATCCTGATATCAAAACCATTCAAAGACATCATAAAAAAAGAAAACTACAGGCCCATATATCTTATGAATATGGATGCAAAAATACTCAAGAAAATCCGAGAAAACTGATTTTCAGGCCATAAAAAGAGAATTATACACCATGACCAAGTATGGTATATTCTAGGAATGCAAGGTTGGTTTAATACTTGCAAATTAATTAATGACATATATCATATCAAGATGATTTTTTTAAAATCACATGGTCATGTCAAAAGATCAGAAGAAACATTGGGCAAAATCCAACACACTTTCATGATAAAATTATTCAACAAACTAGGAATACAAAGGAACCTTCTCAATCTGATAAAGGGCATCTATGAAAAACCTACAGCAAACATCTATTCAATGTCATGACTGGATGTTTTCCCCATAATATCTGGAAAAAGACAGGACTGTCCACTCTAACCACTTCTATTCGATATTGTTTAGCCAGAGCAATTAGGCAAGAAAAAGACATCCAGATTGAAAGGGAAGAAGTAAACCTCTTTCTATTTGCAGATAACATAATCTTGTATATAGAAAATCCTAAGAAATCCACTAAAATACTACCAGAATTAGAAAACAAGTTCAGCCAGGTTACAGGATACAAGACCAATATACAAAAATCATTGTATTTCTATACAATTACATGAACAATCCAAAAATGAAATGAACAAAACCATTCCATTTACAATTGTATCAAAAGAATAAATACTTAGGAATAAATTTAACAACAGATGTACAAAACCTATACTTAGAAAACTATAAAACATTATAGAAAGGAATTAAAGAAGATCTAAATAAATGGAGAATCATTCCATGTACATGGATTGGAAGATTTGAAAAGCTGTTTCTAAAAATCACACAAAATTGTATGGAACCCAGAATAGCCAAAACAATCTTATAGAAGAACAAAATAGGAGGACACACACTTCCCGATTTCAAAGCCTACTACAAAGCAACAATAATCAAGATAGCATGGCCTGGCATAATAATAATAATAATAATAATACAGGGGAAGCAGACTTGGCCCAGTGTTAGGGCATCCATCTACCACATGGGAGGTCCAAGGTTCTCCTTGACCTGTGTGGAGCTGGCCCATGCACAGTGCTGATGCGTGCAAGGAGTGCCCTGCCACGCAGGGGTGTCCCCGGCGTAGGGGAGCCCCACGCGCAAGGAGTGCACCCGGGAAGGAGAGCTTCCCAGCGCGAAAGAAAGTGTAGTCTGCCCAGGAATGGCGCCGCACACACGGAGAGCTGACACAACAAAGTGACGCAACAAAAAGAAACACATAAGGCGGCGGAATTGGCCCAGTGGTTAGGGTGTCCGTCTACCACATGGGAGGTCCGCAGTTCAAATCCCGGGCCTCCTTGACCCGTGTGGAGCTGGCCCACGCGCAGTGCTGATGCGCGCAAGGAGTGCCCTGCCATGCAGGGGTGCCCCCTGCGTAGCGGAGCCCCACGCACAAGGAGTGCACCCCGTAAGGAGAGCCGCCCAGCGTGAAAGAGAGTGCAGCCTGCCCAGGAATGGCACCGCACACACGGAGAGCTGACACAACAAGATGACGCAACAAAAAGAAACACAGTTTCCCGTGCTGCTGACGACAACAGAAGCGGACAAAGAAGACACAGCAAATAGACGAGAAGAACAGACAACCGGGGTCGGGGGGAAGGGGAGAGAAATAAATAAATCTTAAAAAAAAATAAAAAGACATATGGGAAGAAAGAGAGCTATGTCATTTTTCAATCCTCCAGTTCCCTAGGGAGAGATGAGCCTTTTGCCTAATAGTTTGCAGCTGATGTTGGAAAGAGACCAGAACAGCTGAGACTGATGTAGAAGGCTGGGAAAGAAACCAGAACAGCTGAGGCTGATGTAGAAGGCTGGGAAAGAAACGAGCCCTATGCCAGGAGAGAGAGGACTGGGCGCCCGGGGGGAAGGAGACCCTGGCAGGGATCAGCGACCATCTTGCTGCAACATGTGGCGGCTGACTTTGGTGAGAAAGCACCCTTGAGTTGGACTTTTTACAGCCTTGTAACTGTAAGCTTTTACCTCAAATAAATACCCATCATAAAGCCAACAGATTTCCATCAGCACCCCCTTGGCAGACTGATCCCGGAGCCAAGACCATTTAATGGGGGAAAGAAAAGTCTTTTCAACAAATGGTGCTAGGACAATAGGGATGTCCATATGCAAAAATATGAAGTTGGACTCTTATCTCACACCATATAAAAAAATTAACCCCAATGGATCAAAGACCTAAATATTAGAGCTAAAACTACAAAACCCTTAGATGAAAACAGAGATTAATCTTCATGAATTTGGATTTGGCAAAAGATTCTTAGATATGACACCAAAAGCATGAGCAACAAAAGATAAAACAGAGAAATTGGACTTCGTGAAAATTAACGTATTTTTTGCATCTAAGAACACGATCAAGAACGTGGAAAGACAACTCACAGAATAGAAAAAAATTGCAAATAATATACGATAAGGGACTTGATCTAAATCTGGAATATATAAAGAACTCTTATAACTCAATAGTTTAAAAATCCAATTTTTAAATGGGCAAAGGATCTGAAGAGAGTGGCATTTCTTTAAGGAAGATAGACAAATCATTCATAAGCACAGGAGGAAATGTTCCATATCTTTTGTCATCAAGGAAATGCAAATCAAAACCACAATGAGATACCATGTCACATTCACTAGGATTGGTATAATGAAAAAGTTAGACAATAATACAAACTGATGAGGATGTGGAGAAAGCAAACCCAGCATACACCACTGGTTAGAAAGTGAACTGGTGCAGCCACTTAGGAAAACAGCCTGGCAGTTCCTCAAATGATTCAACATAGAGTTATCATCTGACCCAGCAGCTCTTTTCCTGGGCATATACCCAAGAGAAATAACCTATGTCCACCGAAATAAAAAAAGGTAGACCCGAGTGTTCATAGCAGCAGAATTCACAATAGCCATAAGCACTTCCTTGTAGATAGGTATGAAGCCCCACGCCTGGGACAGAAGCTCAGGCCATTCTGTTTGAAATGTCAAAGGAAAGCTGACCTCCCGAGGCCGGAGGTCTTGGGGCACCCAGCAACTGGCATCAGTGCCTAGACGTGTGGCCGAATCCTCTCCCTGGCCTTCAGGGACCCCCACCACACGATGCTGCGCGGAAGGTCCTGAGCAGGTGGCACCAGTTAAGACTGAGACACAGAGGAGGAGGAAAAGGGGCCGGTGACCGGGGTGGGGGGCTGGCCCGTGCCCTGGGCTGTGGGAGAGCAGGGGGGCACGCAGGCCGCGTGCAGGCTGGGAGCCTGGGGCCTCAGGCGGCCACGCCTCACGGCCTGAACTTTGGCTGCCCTGGGTAGGCGGGCGAGCCAGGCTGTGCCCTACAGAAGTCAGGGGTGCCTGGACTTGCTAATCAGTCTCAGGCAGCAGCGGCCATGGCAGGGAGGACCCGGGAGCTGTGCCTGCTGCTCCTGCTGGGGCCCTGCCTGGGGCAACAGGCGGCCCTGTCCCCGCCCTGTGAGAGGTAAGGGTGGGAAAGAGGGGGACGCTGGGGTCCAGAAGGCTGAGAGGAGAGCTCGAGTTCTGTGGTCAGCCCTTCAGAAAGAAGGGAAGGGAGAGGAGGGGAGAGGAAGTGAGAGGAGGGGAGCGGAGGGCAAGGGAGGGGCAGAGGGGAAGGACGTTGCGCCCCCCTCACAGCGGGCCCTGCGCCGGGCACGGGACCCCCGGGGCTGGGGAGGATGGCGCTGCCCACGGCTGGGGATGGCCGCTGACCAGAGCCCCTCCCGAGACCGCCTTCCCTCCGGCAGATCCCTGGCCGGTTCAGGGCTGCTCTCAGGATTGTTCTTGCAACTTCCCCCCAGTGTCCTGAGCCTGGGTGTGAGGGGGGGCCTGCGGGCCTGGAAAGAGCCCCCGGGTTTAAGGCCTGACCCTGTCGGTGCTGATTTATTGGGTGCAAGCCCGAGAGTCTGCGCTGGGGGACTCTGTCTTGGACTTGCCCTCCCAGGGTGTGTCCTGAGGGGAGAGAGGCCGCTGGCAGGCAGCCTGGGGCAAAGGACTGCCTGCCTGAAGTCACTCAGAAGAGCACCGAGGGAGGGGAGGAGGTCTACGTCGAAGGGAGCGGGGCGGCATTCACCCCAACTCCTGTAAACTAAATGGGGAGTTCCTGGGGCCTCTGGCAAGCCCAGGAGCAGCAGGCTCCCCGCAGGCTCGCAGAGAGGACCCAGCGCCTCCCGTTTGCCTTGGCCTGGTCTTGCTAGGAGGGCTCAGCTCTGAAGGAGACCACCAGCCAAAGCAGAGCCAGTTTCCAAAGAGCGAGAGATGCTTTGTGCCTTCGTTTGTTGGTTTTGATTAGCTCCTGCCATCTAAGAAAATCTCTGTCACATCACTAGTTGTATGCAAATTTAAGGGAGACCCAGGGACTAAATCCCAGAGTTAACACTCTAAAACATTAAAATGTACAGTGTGCAAAAAGAGATTACAAGACAAAGAAATAGGAAATGATAGCCCATCAAAGGGATCAGATAAAAATGCAGAAACCATCCATAAAGAGGACCAGATTTTATTTATTTTTGTTAAGGTTTATTTTATTTATTCCTCCCCCTCCCCGATATCTGTCCTTGCTGTCTGCTCTCTCTGTCCATTGCTGTGTGCTCTCTGTGTCTCCTCATCTTCTCC
This sequence comes from Dasypus novemcinctus, assembly GCF_030445035.2. Classification (NCBI taxonomy): domain Eukaryota; kingdom Metazoa; phylum Chordata; class Mammalia; order Cingulata; family Dasypodidae; genus Dasypus; species Dasypus novemcinctus. The sequence continues at coordinate 24,868,508 of NC_080699.1, read as the reverse complement.
TTAGAGAAGAGAGAGGCACTCAATCACTCGAGTCACCTCCGCTCCCTGCTTTGTTGTCTCTCTTACTGTGTTCCTTCTTTTGTCTCCTTGTTGCATCATCTTGTGTCAGCTCACCATGCCAGTCCATCGTGCCAGCTCAATTTCTTGCTCATCTTCTCCAGGAGACACTGGAAATCAAACCTGGGACCTCCATGGGGTAGGCAGGAGTTCAATCACTTGAGCCACAGCTCCTTCCTAAGGACCAGATTTTAAACTTAACCAGACAGAGACTTTAAAATAATGATTCTTAATATGCTCAAGGAGATAAAGGAAAATATGGAGAAAGTACAATAAATGGTGCTGGGAAAATTGGATGTACTTGTGCAAAAGAATGATGGTGGACTCCTCCCTCACACCATATACAAAAATCAAGTCAAAATGGATCATGTACCTAAACATAAGAACCACAACTATAAAACTCCTGGAATAAAACATAGGAAGGCATCTTCAGGACCTTATGTTAGGCAATGGTTACTTATACCCCAAGTACACGCAAGAAAAGAAAAAACAGGGAAACGGACTTTGGCCCAGTGGTTAGGGCGTCCGTCTACCACATGGGAGGTCCGCGGTTCAAGCCCCGGGCCTCCTTGACCCGTGTGGAGCTGGCCCATGCGCAGTGCTGATGCGCGCAAGGAGTGCCCTGCTACACAGGCGTGTCCCCCGCGTAGGGGAGCCCCACGCGCAAGGAGTGCACCCATAAGGAGAGCCGCCCAGCGCAAAGGAGGGAGCAGCCTGCCGAGGAATGGCGCCGCCCACACTTCCCGTGCCGCTGACGACAACAGAAGCGGACAAAGAAACAAGACGCAGCAAAAAGACACAGAAAACAGACAACCGGGGGAGGGGAATTAAATAAATAAATAAATAAATCTTTAAAAAAAAAAAAAAAAGAAAAGAAAAAACAGATAAATGGGATTTTATCAAAATTAAAATCAAAAGACAATCTAGGTGGCGGACTTGGCCCAGTGGTTAGGGCGTCCGTCTACCACATGGGAGGTCCGTGGTTCAAACCCCGGGCCTCCTTGATCTGTGTGGAGCTGGCCCATATGCAGTGCTGATGCGCACAAAAAGTGCTGTGCCACGCAGGGGTGTCCCTCGCGTAGGGGAGCCCCACGCCCAAGGAGTGCACCCCGTAAGGAGAGCCGCCCAGCGCGAAAGAAAGTGCAGCCTGCCAGGAATGGTGCCGCACACTAGGAGAGCTGACACAAGATGACGCAACAGAAAAGAAACACAGATTCCTGTGCCGCCTACAACAACAGAAGTGGACAAAAGAAGACGCAGCAAATAGACACAGAGAACAGACAACCGGGGTGGGAGGGGAAGGAGAGAGAAATAAGTAAATAAATAAATCTTTTTTTTAAAAAAAGACAATCTATTCTAGGGAAGCGGACTTGGCCCAATGGATAGGGCATCCGCCTACCACATGGGAGGTCTGCGGTTCAAACCCCGGGCCTCCTTGACCCATGTGGAGCTGGCCCATGTGCAGTGCTGATGCATGCAAGGAGTGCCGTGCCATGCAGGGGTGTCCCCCGCGTAGGGGAACCCCTCACACAAGGAGTGAGCACCGTAAGGAGAGCCGCCCAGCACAAAAGGAAGTGCAGCCTGCCCAGAAATGGTGCGGCATACACGGAGAGCTGACACAACAAGATGACACAACAAAAAGAAACACACAGATTCCCGGTGGTGCTGATAAAGATAGAAGCGGTCACAGAAGAACACACAGCAAATGGACACAGAGATCAGACAACTGGGGGAAAGGGGAAAGGGGAGAGAAATAAATAAAAAATAAATCTAAAAAAAAATAAAAAAGACAACCTATTCTATGGGAGATAATATTTGGAAATCACACATCTGATAAGGGTTTAATTATCCTGAATATATAAAGAAATCCTACGATGCAACAATGAAAAGACAACCAGTTTATAAAATGGCAAAAGACTTGAATAGATATTTCCCCAAAAAAGATATATAAAAGTCCGGAAAGCACATGAAAAGATGTTCAACATCATTAGCCATTAAGGAAATGAAAATCAAAACCACAATGAGACACCATGTCACTCTCAGTAGAACGACTATTGTTAATAAAACAGAAAATTGTAAGTGTTGGAGAGGATGCAGAGAAACAGGAACACTCATTCATTGTTGGTGGGAATGTAAAACGGGGCAGCCACAGTGGAAGGCAGTTTGGTGTTTCCTCAAGAAGCTAAGTATAGGGGAGCAGATGTGGCTCAAGCAGCTGGGTACCTGCTTCCCAGATGGGAGGTCTGAGGTTTGGTCCCCGGTGCCTCCCAAAAACAGAAAAGCAGACAACAAGCAAACAAATGAAAAACCAACTCAAGGGAGCTCAGTGGTTGAGCACCAGCTTCCCACATGCAAGGTCCTAGGTTCAATCCCCAGCCCCGGTACCTCAAAAAATAAAAAAGAATAGAATTATAATATAACTCAGCAATCCCACTCCTAGGTATACTCTCAAAGATTTGAAAGCAGGGACTCAAACAGATATTTGTACACCAATATTCATTGCAGCATTATTCACAATTGCCAAAAGATGGAAGCAACCCAAGTGTTCATTAACCAATGAATGAATAAATAAAATGTGATTTATACATACCATGAAATATTATTCAGGGGGAAGTGGATTTGGCTCAACTGATAGAGCATCGCCTACCATATGGGAGGTCCAGGGTTCAAACCCAGGGCCTCCTGACCTGTGTGGAGCTGGCCCACGTGCAGTGCTGATGCACTCAAGGAGTGCCGTGCCATGCAGGGGTGTCTCCCATGTAGGGGAGACCCAAACGCAAGGAGTGCACCCTGTAAGGAGAGTTGCCCAGTGCGAAAAAAGTGCAACCTACCCAGGAAACCTCTGCACACACGGAGAGCTGATGCAGCAAGATGAAGCAACAAAACAAGACGCAGATTCCTGGTGCTGCTGACAAGAATACAAACACACACAGAAGAACACACAGAGAATGGACACAGAAAGCAGACAACAGCGGGGGGGGGGGGGGGCGGAGAAGGGGAGAGAAATAAATAAAAAATAAATATTTTTTTAAAAAAGAAGAAGAAGACATTGAGCTAGTACAAAGAAGAATTTGAAATCCTGAACAGATAAGTGACAGAGCTCATGGGAATGAAAAACACAATAGGTGAGATCAAAAACACATTTGAGGGCTCAAGTGATAGAGCTTCCACCTACCATATGGGAGGACATGGGTTTGCTCCCTGGGGCCTCCTAGTGAAAAAGAAGAAGAAAAGAAGCATGCCTGCGTGGCGAGCCAGGGCCCTTGCGAGTGCTCACATGGTGAGCCAGTGCCTGTGCAAGTGAGTCACGCAGCAAGATGATGACACATCAAAAGAGAGACAAGGGGAGAGTCAAGGTGAAGTGCAGCAGAAACCAGGAACTGAGATGGCACAATTGACAGGGAACCTCTCTCCCCAGCAGAGATCCCCAGGATTGAATCCTGGTGAATCCCAGAGGACAGAAAATGAGAAGGGAAGACAACACAGACAGTAAAAACAGCAGAGCAGGAGGAGGAGAAGGGGGGATAATAAATAAATAAATCTTTAAAAAGAACACACACACATTCAAGGCATACAACAGCAGACTCAAAATGATAGAAGAAATAATAAGTGATACTGAAGACAGAACAGCTAAATTTGAAGACTGAAAAGAACAGAGAGAGAAAAGAATGGAAAAAATTGAGCAGGGACCCAGAGAGTTGAATGACAACACAAAACACAACAACATACGTGTCATGGGAGTTCCAGAAGGAGAAGAGAAGGGAAAAGGGGCAGAAAGAGTATTTGAGGAAATCATAGCTGAAAATTTCCCAGCTCTCATGAAAGAAATGAACTTACATGTCCAAGAAGCACACCGCCCCCCAATCTGAATAAATCTGAATAGACCTACTCCAAGACCATACTACTCAGAATGTCAAATGCCAAGGAAAAGGGAAAATTCTCAGAGCAGCATGGGAGAGGCAAACCATTACATACAAGGGGTGCCCAGTGAGACTTAGCACAGATTTCTCTTCAGAAACCGTGGAGGTGAGAAGACAGTGCTATGATACAATTAGGATACCAAAAGAGAAAAACTGCCAGCTGAGAATTCTTTGTCCAGCAAAATTGTCCTTCAAATATGATGGTGAGTATAAAATATTCACAAACAAACAGAACCTAGGAGAGTTTGCAAAAAAGAATCCACGTTTGCAGGAAATATTAAAGGAAGCCTTAGAACCTGAAAGAAAAGGACAGGAGAGACAGGCTTGGAGGAGAGTATAGAAGAAAGAAGAGCAGGAAGGATAACCAAAAAAAGTAAAAAGACAGAAAAAATTGGACATAAAAAAAACAAAGAATAAAATGGAGGAAGTATATAATACATTTCCAGTAATATCATTGAATGTGAATGGATTAAACGCCCCAATCAAAAGATACAGGCTGACAGAATGGATAAAAAAACATTAGCCGTCATATGTTGTTTACAAGAAACCCACCTAAGACCCAGAGATATAAACCAGCTGAAAGTGAAAGGTTGGAAAAAGATACCATGCAAACATCAGCCAAAAAAGAGCACGGGTAGCTATACTAATATCAGACAAAACAGACTTTAAATGCAAAGAAGTTATAAGAGATACAGAAGGCCATTATACATTAATAAAAGGGGAAATCTACCAGGAAGATAAAATAGTCATAAATATCTATGCACCTAGCCAGGATGCCCCAAAATTCATGAGGCAAACTCTGACAAAACTGGAGGGAAAAATAAACATCTTTACAATAATCGTTGGAGACTTCAATACCCCACTCGTGTCATGAGATAGAACAGCTAGACAGAAGATCAACAAGGAAACAGAGAACTTGAGCAATATGATAATTGAGTTAGACCTAACAGACATACACAGAACACTGCAATCAAATTCAGCGGGTTATACTTTCTTCTCAAGTGCCCATGGGTCTTTCTCCCGGATAGACCACCTGTTAGGGCACAATACAGATCTCAGTAAATATAAAATTACTGAAATTATACAAAGCAACTTCTCAAATTATAGTGGAATGAAACTGAAAATCAATAATAGGCAGGTAAAAGGTAAATTCATAAATGTGTGGAGGCTGAACAACACACTCCTAAGTAATCAGTGGGTCAAAGAAGAAATTGCAAATGAAATCAGTAAATATATTGAGACAAATGAAAATGAGAACACAACCCATCAAAACCTATGGGATACAGGGAAGACAGACTTGAGAGGGAAATTTATAGCCCTAAATGCCTATATTAACAAAGAAGGAAGAGCTAAACGCAGAGATTTATTTTTTTTTTAAATAAGTGCCAATTCTTTTTTTTTTTTTTTAAGATTTATTTATTTATTTAATTCCCCTCCCTCCCCCAGTTGTCTGTTCTCTGTGTCCATTTCCTTGTCCGCTTCTGTTGTCGTCAGCGGCACGGGAAGTGTGGGCTGCGCCATTCCTGGGCAGGCTGCACTCTTTCGCACTGGGCGGCTCTCCTTACGGGGGCACTCCTTGCGCGTGGGCTTCCCCTATGCGGGGGACACCCCTGCATGGCAGGGCACTCCTTGCGCGCATCAGCACTGCGCATGGGCCAGCTCCACACTGGTCAAGGAGGCCCGGGGTTTGAACCGAGGACCTCCCATGTGGTAGACGGATGCCCTAACCACTGGGCCCAGTCCGTTTCCCTAAACTCAGAGATTTAAATTAACAACTAGAGAAACTAGAAAAAGAACAGCAAACCAATCCCAAAGCAAGCAGAAGAAAAGAAATAATAAAGATTAGAGCAGAAATAAATGAAATTGAGAAAAAAATAATAATAGAGAACATCAACAAAACCAAAATCTAGTTCTTTGAGAAGATCAATAAAATTGACAGACCCCTAGTTAGACTAACAAAGAAAAAAAGGGAGAGAATGCAAATAAATACAATCAGAAATAAAAGGGGGGAAGTTACAACTGACCCCACAGAAATAAAAAGAATCATAAGAGGATATTATAAGAAAATATACCAACAAACTAGGCAATCCAGATGAAATGGACAAATTCCTAGAAATGCACAACCAACCTACATTGACCCTACAAGATACAAGAACTTAACAAACCAATCACATTTAAGGAGAATCGAATCCATCATCAAAAATCTCCCAGTAAAAAAAAGTCCAGGATCAGATGACTTCACAGGTGAATTCTACCAAGCATTTCAAAAAGAATTAATACCGGGAAACGGACTTTGGCCCAGTGGTTAGGGCGTCCGTCTACCATATGGGAGGTCCGCGGTTCAAACCCCGGGCCTCCTTGACCCGTGTGGAGCTGGCAATGCGCAGCGCTGATGTGCGCAAGGAGTGCCATGCCACGCAAGGGTGTCCCCCGCGTGGGGGAGCCCCACGCGCAAAGGAGTGCGCCCGTGAGGAAAGCCGCCCAGCGTGAAAAGAAAGTGCAGCCTGCCCAGGAATGGCGGCGCCCACACTTCCCATGCCGCTGACGACAACAGAAGCGGACAAAGAAACAAGACACAGCAAATAGACACCAAGAACAGACAACCGGGGGTGGGGGGGAAGAAATAAATAAATAAATCTTAAAAAAAAAAAAAAGAATTAATACCAATCCCGTTTAAACTCTTCCCAAAAATTGAAGAAGAGGGAAAATTACCCAAAACATTTTATGAATCCAACATCACCCTAATACCAAAGCCAGATAAAGATTCTGCAAGAAAAGAAACTTACAGACCAATCTCTCTAATTAACAGATGCAAAAATTCTCAACAAAATACTTGCAAATCCTATCCAACAGCATATCAAAAGACTTACACATCATGACCAAGTGGGATTTACTCCTGGTATGCAAGGCTGGTTCAACATAAGAAAAGAAATCAACGTAATATACCATATTAACAAACTGAAGGAAAAAAACACATGATCATCTCAATCAGTGCAGAAAAGACATTCAACAAAACCCAGTATTCTTTTTTTATAAAAATACTTCAAAAGATAGGAATAGAAGGAAAATTCCTCAATATAATGAGAGGCATATATGAAAAACCCACAGCCAACATCGTACTCAATGGGAAAAGGTTGAAAGGTTTCCCTCTAAGATCGGGAACAAGACGAGAATGCCCACTGTCACCACTGTTATTCAATATTGTAGCAGAAGTTCTAGGTAGTAGACAAGAAAAAAACAAAGGCATCCAAATAGGAGAAGAGGAAGTAAAACTCTCACTGTTTGCAGATGACATGATCCTGTACTGAGAAAATCCTGAAGTATCCACGTCAAAGCTACTTGAGCAAATAAATGAGTTCAGCAAAGTGACAGGATACAAGATCAACATGCAAAAATCAGTAATGTTTACATACACTAGTACTGAACAATCTGAGAAGGAAATCAAGGGAAAAATTCCATTTTCAATAGCAACAAAAAGACTCAAATACCTAGGAATTAATTCATCCAAAGAAGTACAGGACCTATATGCAGAAAACTACAAAACAATGCTAAAAAAAAATTTTAAAAGACCTAAACAAATGGAAGAACATTCTGTGTTCATGGATTGGAAGAAAAAATATCATGAAGATATCAATCTTATGCAAAGCGATTTATAGATTGAATGTAATAACAATCAAAATCCCAACAGCTTACTTTACAGAATTAGAAAAGGCAATTACCAAATTCATTTGGAAGGGAAAGTGTACCCAAATAGCCAAAAGCATTCTAAAAAAGAAGAGCAATGTGGGAGGAATTTCACTGCCTGACCTTGAAACATATTACAAAGTTACAGTCATCAAAACAGCATGGTACTGGTATAAAGATAGACACATCAATCAGTGGAATAGAATTGAGAACTCAGAAATAAACCCTCACCTATGCAGTCAATTGGCTTTTGACAAATCTACAAAGTTAATTTTAATGGGACAAAACAGTCTCTTCAACAAATGGTACTGGGACAACAGGATATCTACAACCAAAAGAGGACCCCTGTCTCACTTCCTATACAAGAATCAACTCAAAATTGATCAAAGACCTAAATATAAAAGCCAGGACCATAAAACTACTAGAAGAAAATGTAGGGAAACATCTTCAAGACCTTGTAGTAGGTGGTGGTTTCTTGGACCTTACACACAAGGCACATGCAAAAAAAGAAAAAAATAGATTAATGGGACCTTCTCAAAATTAAACACTTTTGCACCTCACAGGACTTCATCAAGAGGGTGAAAAGGCAGCCAACACAATGGAAGAAAATATCTGGAAACCACATATCCGATAAATGCTTAATATCCAGAATATATAAAGAGATGTTACAACTCAACAATAAAAAGACAAACGACCCAATTAAAAAAAGGGGAAAGTTATGTATGGGGGGAGGTTTGGGGAGAACAGATGAACATGGGAGATTGTCAGGTATGTGGCTGAAACTATAATGTTGAGAAAACTCTTTAGAAAATATAATAAGGAAGGGTTACCTGTTTAAGGTGCTTAATAGGGGGGCATCTGGCACAGGGGCAGGCTTCTAGGGAGTGTTTGAGTGCTCATCTTGTCATAGTATGTTACATCATTGGGTGGAGACCCATACAATGTGTAGGAAGGTGTACCCCCATCCTGGGGAGCCTGATGTTCTCAAATATAGAGAATTGTGTCTCTCAAGAGAATTGATGGCTCCCAATGGGGTAGGACAGTCTAATGTGTCAAGCCCTCAGCATTGTTGCAAGTATCTGTGAATCTAGTCCTTCAAGCAATGAAGCTTGGTTGTCACTCTGGGCCCTGAGGGGAGGGGGAGAGAGGAATAGAATAGATGGAAGCAGGGTAACTGGGGGGCAATGGAAGAGCTCCACAAGGTCATGCAATGATGGATATAGGACATGTTAAATTTCACCAAAAATGTATAAAGTCTATAGGTTAAAATGTAAACCATAATGTAACTAAAAATTTAGAAAATTGTACAGTCTAAAATATAAACCATAATGTAAACCCAAATGGAACCATGTTTGATAGCTATGTTTCAATATCTGTACATCAGTTACAGCAAATATAGCATGAACATGTAAAAAATCCTTGCTGGGGAACGGGGGAAAGGGCTTGATATTGCATATATGGCAGTCCCCTATATTGTATATGTGACTTTACTGTGGTCTAAAACTTTTTTGAAGACAAAATTAAAAATTACCAAAAAAAAGGATGTAAACACTAAGGAAGGAATGAAAGAAATTTTCTTATGGGACCTCATATTTTTTGAATGTAATATTTTAAAATAAAATAAAATAAAATAAAATAAATTTTCTTGCCACTGTACATACAGGGCAACAGTTATTACAGTGATAAAAGGCAAAACATCAAAAACAAAGTTTTATGATATTTTTCATTTTTTAATACCCCAATTTATTTTTTACTCTATTTTAGTTTTTCTAAATTAGTATGTATTCTACTTCTAATCTTTAAACCTATCATTACTATTTCATCTTCCTACTAATCAAATTTGGCAATATATTAGGCTTCATTTTTTAAGAAGTTTCGGACCACAGAGAGGTTCAACTAAGACAGGAGAGGAACACTGGTGTGGGGTGTTATCAGTGGAGGACACATGTTTGGGAGGGAGTTCTCCAGGGCGTGTATATAGGATATATAAAAATGTTCAGATATTCATTTGGTATTTTCATAGTAGTTACAGTTGCAAATGACAACTGAGGGAGTGCTGAGTTCCTAGCCAGGGAAGCTCTGTCACATTCCCCAATAGACCAGCAACAATCCCCCAAGTGCAAGGGCAAAGACCAGTGAAGAAGGATGGTCCAATGATGAGCCCTTGATACTGATGACTATGCTTATTAGCCTGTGTGCCTGAAATTTCAACTAGACCTAAAGCTGAAGGGTACCTAAGAGTTACCTCCTGAAAGCCTCCATGTTGCTCAAATGTGGCCACTCTAAGCCAAACTCAACATGTAAATGCATTACCATCCCCCCAGTGAGGGACATGACTCCCGGGTATAAGCCTCCCTGGCGCTGAGGGATTACTACCAATCGCTAACTGGTGATGCAGCTAGAAAAAGACCTTTAGGGAAACGGACTTGGCCCAGTGGTTAGGGCGTCCGTCTACCACATGGGAGGTCCGCGGTTCAAACCCCGGGCCTCCTTGACCCGTGTGGAGCTGGCCCATGCACAGTGCTGATGCGTGCAAGGAGTGCTGCGCCACGCAGGGGTGTCCCCCGTGTAGGGGAGCCCCACGCGCAAGGAGTGAGCCCCGTAAGGAGAGCCGCCCAGCGTGAAAGAAAGTGCAGCCTGCCCAGGAATGGCGCCACCCACACTTCCCGTGCCGCTGATGACAACAGAAGCAGACAAAGAAACAAGATGCAGCAAATAGACACAGAGAACAGACAACCAGGGGAGGCGGGGAATTAAATAAATAAATAAATCTTTAAAAAAAAAAAAAGAAAAAGACCTTTAATAAAAGGGGGAGATGGTAAATACAAATGAGTTTATATGGCTAAGAGTCTTCAAAAAAGACTTGGGAGGTCATCAGAGGGGTCACACTTACACATGCCTCAGCAGGATCCCAGAGACAGTCAAAGTAGATACAATCCCAGGTACTGGTGCTCCTGAGGGTTATGGAGACACACAGGTTCTATGGTCATGGTAGATGGCTCTGGAGTTCAGTGCCTTGTCAGTGGGCCCTACTTTGTAATTTGTGTTCCTGAGTGTGATGGAGTTGGACTCAGCTGTGACCTTTCTACACATGCCTCTTTTGTCACTTTTACTGAACCTGTGGTTGGCACTAAGATTGGTATATAATTGGGTGACTTAAATCTCTGGACTGGCCATGTGCCAACTGGGCCCTGAGACTCAGCAGAGTTGCAACTCCTACTCTCCGGTTCATTGTACTTACCCAGGTCAGCGAACAGGGAGGTGAAGATGGTCAACTACCACACCAGGGAACCAAGAGTGCCAACTACTGTACACAGGAGAATTGCATCCATTAACCATGTGGGATCTAAGACCCGTCTCGATATAGAGGTGGAGTGGAAATTATCATCCCAGGGTCCACAGGATGGAGTAATAAAATATGGATTAGAGTGGACTTATTGGTATTCTACTCTAGAACTATTGTGACTAGTAATGGAAGAAATTGTAGCATTGATATGGAGCAAGTGGCCACAGTAGTTGCTGAGGGCAGGGAGAGAGAAGAAGAGATGTGATATGGGGGCATTTTTAGGATTTGGAGTTGTCCTAAATGATATTGCAGGGACAGATGCTCGTCATTATATATCCTGCCATAACTCACTGAAAGTACTGGGAGAGAGTGTAAACTACAATGTAAACTATTATCCATGTGGTGCAGCAGTGCTCCAAAATGTATTCACCAAATGCAATGAATGTGTCACAATGATTAAAGAGGTTGTTGATGTGGGAGGAGGGAGTGGGTTGGGGTGTGGGGTATATGGGAACTTTATATTTTTTAAAGTAACATTTTTTTGTGATCTTTGTGTTTTTTTATTTATTTTATTTATTTCTCTCCCCTTCCCCTTCCCCCCCCCCCCCCGCCCCAGTTGTCTGTTCTCTGTGTCCATTTGCAGCGTGTTCTTCTTTTTGTCTGCTTCTGTTGTTGTCAGTGGCATGGGAATCTTTTTTTTTTTGTTATTGTTGCATCATCTTGCTGCATTAACTCTACGTGTGTACGAAACCATTCCTGGGCAGGCTGCACTTTTTTTCGCCCTGGGTGACTCTTCTTACGGGGCGCACTCTTTGCGCGTGGGGCTCCCCCATGCGGGGACACCCCTGCGTGGCAGGGCACTCCTTGCGCACATCAGCACTGCACGTGGGCCAGCTCCACACAGGTCAAGGAGGCCTGGGGTTTGAACTGCGGACCCCACATGTGGTAGATGGACGCCCTATCCACTGGGCCAAGTCTGCTTCCCATGATCTTTGTATCTTCAAAAAAATACAATTAAAAAATAAATAAATAAATAATATAATTTTTAAAAATGGGCAAAAGACTTGAATAGACATTTGTCCAAAGAAGAAATATAAATGACAAAAAATAATAATAATACATAAAGAAATGCTCAGGAAGCAGATTTGGCTCAACTGATAGTGTCTACCTACCACACTGGAGGTCCAGGGTTCAAACCCAGGGCCTCCTGATCCATGTGGCAAGCTGGCCCATGTGCAGTGCTGATGCGTGCAAGGAGTGCCATGCCACACAGGGGTGTTCCTCGCATAGGGGAGCCCCACACGCAAGGAGTATGCCCTACAAGGAGAGCTGCCCAGCCTGAAAGAAAGTGCAGTCTGCCCAGGAGTGGTGCTGCACACACGGAGAGCTGACACAGCAAGATGACACAACAACAACAAGAAACACAGATTCCCGGTGCTGCTGATAAGGATAGAAGTGGTCACAAAAGAACACACAGTGAATGGACACAGAGAGTAGACCACTGGGGAGGGGGGAGAAATAATTTTTTAAAAATAAATAAATAAATAAAGCCTTTTAAAAATAAAAATAAAAAGGTAGGATATCGTGATGCCCTCCCCCTACTTCACTGCCTTGGTGCAGAGCCAGCCCACACCCTCAGTGCACAGATCCCTGAACCTGGTTCTGCAGGGAGCAGAGTAACCCTCATGCACACACGAGGCGCATGCGTGTCTGGCCTGACTGGTGGTGGCCCGAGGGGCTCAACGTCCCAGAACTTGCCTGGCATGCAGGTAGAAGGTAGCTCACTGAACTCCCCCACAGAATTCTGGGGGAGACCAGTCAGGTCTTGCTGCCTGGGGCAAGGGGTTGCAGGTTGTAGGACATATAATTCTGTACCCAGGACCGTGAGGAAACTGTTTCCTAGGCAAGAGGAGATATTTGTATCCGTGTAAATGGGGGCGTTACTAGGACCACACGAGCATTTCTGCACACAGGCCTAAGACAAGCCATGTGCAAGGATCAGAGAGACCCCTATGCTTTTGCATTCATTGTATAGCTAAGCCCTGAAGGAGAGCACTTCCACAGATCAATCTGCAAAGACTGGGAAATATTTATTTTTCTCTTCCCCTTCCCTTTCTCTTTCCCTCTCTTCTTTCTCCACCTCCTCCTCCTTCTCCTCCTTTTCTTTTTTGTTAGCTCCTGGCATTCAAGAAATGCTCTTGCATAACACTAACTGGACGCAAGTTTATGCAACAGATGCCTCAGAGTCTAAATTCCAGCAATAACACATTAAAATAGCAAAGTGTCCACATCTCAAAAAAAGATTATAAAACATACAAAGAAACAGGAAACAATGGACCAGGCAAAAAAGAAAATTAAAGCATTAGAAACCATCAATGAGGAGGACCAGACCTGAGACAGATCAGACAAAAACTTTAACAAAATGGTACTAAACATGCTCGAAGAACTAAAGGAAAACACGGGTAAATATCTAAAGAAAATCAGGAAAACCATAGATGAACACAAAGAGAATAACAATAGAGAGATAGAAATTATGAAAAGGAAACAAATAGAGCTGAAGACCACAGTAACAGAAATTAAAAATTCCCTAGAGGGGTTCAACAGCAGATTTGAGCTGGCTGAAGAAAGAAGTGATGAACTTGAAATAAGACAATTAAAGTCATCCAGTCTGAGGAGCAGAAGGAAGAATGAATGAAGAAAGGTGAACAGAGGGTAGCAGATGTGGCCCAAGCAATAGAGTTCCCACCTACAACATGGGAGGTCCCTGGTTCAGTTCCTGGTGCCTCCCAAAGAAGACAGCAAGGTGGCATGATGGGCAGGCATGGCAAGGTGACACAACAATATGACATAACAAGATATACAAGAAGAAAAACATAATGAGAGATACAACAAAGCAGGGAATGGAGGTGCCTCAAGTGATTAGATAGCTCCCTCCCACACCAGAGGTCCCAGGTTCAGTTCCCAGTGCTTCCTAAAGAAACAAGACAGACCTAGCAAGTGTAAACATGAGGGGGTGGGAGAAATAAATAATGAAAATAAAATAAATCTTTTTTTAAAAAAGTGAACAGAGCTTGAGGAACCAGTGGGACACCATCAATAATACCAATATATACATTGTGGGAGTCCCAGCAGGAAAAGAAAGAGAGAAAGGGGTGGAGAAACTGTTCAAGGAAATAATGCCTGAAAATTTCTCAAATTTAATGAAAGAAATGAATATACAAACCCAAGATGCACAAAAATTACAAACAGGATAAACCCAATAGACCCACACTGCAGCATATTATAATCAAACTGTCAAATGCCAAAGATAAAGAGAAAATTCTGAAAGCTCCAAGCAAGAAGCAACATGTCATATACAAGGGAACCTCAATAAAATTAAGGGGGAGCAGATGTGGCTCAAGAGATTGAGCACCTACTTCCCACATGGGAGATCCTGGTTCAGTCCCCAGTACCTCCTAAAAACAAAACAAAACAAAAGCAACAACAAACAAACAAAAAACCAACTCTGGGGAGGTGATGTGGCTCAGTGGTTGAGCACTGGCTTTCCACATACAAGGTTCCAGGGTTCAATCTCCAGCCCTGGTACCTCAAAAAAAAAAAAAAGGATTATTGACTTCTCATCAAAAATCATGGAGGCAAGAAGGCAGTGGATAATGAAAGCAAAAAACTGCCAACTAATGATTCTATATCCAGCAAAAATAGTCTTTCAGAAATGAGGGAGCGATTACAACATTACCAGATAAACAAAAGCTGGTGGATTTTGTCACCAAGAGATGCTACAAGAAAGATCTTCAGGTTTAAAGGAAAAAGAAATAAATAATAAATTAAAGCCACATGAAAAAATAAAGATGTCCAGTAAGGGTAACAACACATATAAATATAAATGTCAGTACTAATGTATTTTTGGTTTGTAACTCCACTTTTTACTTCCTACAGGATGTAAAAGGCAAATCATAAAATGTAATGAGAAATCAGTGTTTTTTTCACTTATACGTAATTTGTGGCAAGAACTACATAAAGGTGAGGGGATGTGGGGCTATGGGTACATGGTTTGTGTGTACTATTGAATTTAAGTTGATACCAAAGCAATCTGGGATTGTTACAGATTTAGGATGTTAGATTTAAGCCCCATGGTAACTACAAAGAAAATATCAGGGAATATGCAAGCTCATAGAGACAAAAACTAGAGTACATGTGACTGGGACAAGGGGCAGTGGAAGTGGGGAGTTGATGCGTTATGAGTGTAGGGTTTCTGATTGGGGAAATGGGAAAAAGTTATAATAATAAAAGTTGGTGAGTGTACCACAAGTTAGTAAATGTGATTAAGCCCCCTGAATGGTATGTTTGGGAATGGTTTAGATGGGAAGGTTTATGTTGTATATGTTCCCACAATAAAAAAGAAAAAAAAGAAAGAGGAACTAAAGAGAAAATGACAATTAAAAGCAATATATAACCCTGTATGGGATTGAACAGAGATGGAAAGAAGCCTCTAAAGGACATTATTTTCATATGAGGACATTTGACAAAAATGGAATATCCTTGTTCTTAGGAAAGGTACAAGGGTTCAAGGAGCATGATGTATACAAATACATTCAAGTGTTCAGAGAACGGATTGATAGATACACAGATAGATGAATAGATAGATGAACTGAAAGAATGATGGATAGATAGCTAGAATAAAATAAAAAATCTGGAAAAATGTTAAAATTGGTGGATCTGAGTATATTGTAGTTCTCTATATAGGGTTTGTATTATTTTGTAACAGTCCTATAAGTTTGAAAGTATTTTGAAATAAAAAGTTTGTTTTTTTTTAAGTAAACCTGAGTTAGGGGACAACTTGTGGGGGTGAGCAGAGAGTGTTTAAGTTGGGAAGGAAAAGTGTCTCTGAGAGGATGACGTTTGAGCAGAATTGTGGAAGGAATTATCTGTGCACAGATCTGGGAGAACACTGTCCAGACAGGGAAATTATAATGCAGAGGCTCCAAGGCCACCTTCAAGGACCAGGAAGAAGGCCAATGTGGCTGGGACAGAAATGGGAGCAACGGGTTTTGCAGAAGGGTGTCCAGGGAAGAGGGTATCAGGGTTTGGGGTCCAGTGGTAGTACTGGGGATGGTGAGAAGCCATTCAATGTGAAATATAATTTGAAGGCTGAATTGATAGGACTTGATGATCAATGTGGAATATGAAGGAAACAGATGTATTGAGGATAATTCATAGGTCCTTAGTAATTGTAATGTGAGTTCTAAGAGAGGCTGTTTGAATAAGTCTTTGTCAAGCATTAGGCTGGCTGCCAAATGTATGGAAAGAGGACCGTGTTAGGGGTCCCCAAGACCGCCCTCAGGTTCAATGAGTCCCTAGAAGGACTCACAGAACTTGAGCTGTTATGCTCAAAATTACGGTTAATAAAGTGGAAGAATACAGAGTAAAATCAGCAAAGGTAAAAGGTACATATGGCAGAGTCCAGGACAGACCAGGTGCGAGCCTCTGGTTGTTCTGTCCCAGTGGATTTATGTGAACAGCCTTTAATCCTTTCAGACACTGTGTGTGACAATACACACAAAATATTGCCAACCAAGGAAGCTATCCCAGCCATGGAGCCTGGGGTATTTACTGGGGATTGTTTGTGTAGGCTTGGAGCACCTGCCTGGCCAACCCTAGTTACATTGTCTCCAGCCTCCCCAGAGGTGAAACGGATAGCGCACGACCCAAGACCCTAGCATAAATCGCATTGTAAGCATAAACTATCCGGCCTGGTCCAAGGCTTAGGTAAACAGAGATACTCTTATCAGTCAGGGTATTTAAGGGATTTCACATTTGTCTCCCAGAAGCTGGTCATGAGCCAGACCTTTCTTTGTAATACAAAGGGTTTAGATACTCCAAATCTGCCATGTCAACCCTTTGCTGCCCAAGCCATCCTCCTGGCTTTTGGCCTAGGCTCTTTTACAGCAAACCCATCGAATTTGAGCATCTACATTTAGAATAGCACGTGTTATTTTTAAGATTTATTTTATTTATTCCACCCTCCCCTGCAACTGTTTGCGCTCACTGTCTGCTCTGTCTGTGTCCATGAGCTGTGTGCTCTCTGTGTCTGCTCATCTTCTCTTTGGGAGGCTCTCAGTCGCTTGAGCCACCTCAATTCCCTGGTTTGTTGTGTCTCTCATTGTCTTTGCTCTTTGTCTCTCTTTGTTGCATCATCTTGTTGTGTCAGCTTGCCATGCCTGCCCATCATGCCAGCTCGCTGTCTTGCTGGTCTACTCCAGGAGGCACAGGGAACTGAACTGGGGACCTCCCATGTGGTAGATGGGAGCTCAGTTGCTTGAGTCACATCTTCTTCCCTAGAATAGCATTTATATAATGGATACAGCAAATGTATCACTATAACTATGCCTAATATTTGGAGGACCCTGTTTGGGGTAAGGACAGATTTACAGAAACAACGATCCATTCTATAAAGCCATTGCATATATTTTCATTTTTGTGTGCTAATTCAATTACTCGTTTTCCTCCTTGATCTGCTGCTGTTTGTACTTTATGATAAACTTCTGTGGAACTATTTAGCATAGAAATTAGCCAAATCCATTTCTTCAGGCCAGTCCATTTTCCACTGGGAGGCTTTTATTCAAACTCCCAGTACATTTGATCATCGATATCAGTATTTTACATTTATGTAAACTGCCATTTACATAAGGCAGTTCAATATCACCAACAATGCCCATGTTACACCATACCATATATGGTTGTGGTATAATTCAGTTCTATTACAGAACAAATTAGTAGGAACTAGAGACATTTGCTATGCCTTCTCAACAGAATCAACTCTTTGCTCACCTATCAGATATTATTAATATTACACTAGGTCTCATTACAATTGACCACAATTCAGTTATTTCTCAGTTACAACTCAGTTGGAGGCTAAGCCAGTCACCTTGTCTTAGTTCAGAGGCTTGTACTGAGATGGGTTTCTACTGTGTGCCATTATAGGACAGGGCCAACCTCTCCTATTGGGAGGACATGGATGATATTCAGAATAATTCCTATCTCTGCTAACTGTACTACAGGATGTGTCTCATTCTGGTCTCTTCTTAGGATGAAGGCAAATAAAGTACGTCAGTACACATCAGGTGCCCCCAGAGTTCTTCCATAGGTTTGGGGGACTGCATTAGTCACCCAAAGGGCTGCTGATGGAAAATACCAGGAATTGGTTGGTTCTTATAAAGGGTATTTATTTGGGGTAGGAACTTACAGATACCAGGCCATAAGCATAAGTTACTTCCCCCACCAAAGTCTATTTCCATGTGTTGGAGCAAGATGGCTGCCGACATCTGCCAGGGTTCAGGCTTCCTGGGTTCCTCTGGGCTCAGCTCCTCTGTTTTCCCCACAAGGTCAGCTGTAGACTATGAGGCTCTCTAGGCTTTGCCTCTCTCCACAAGGTCAGCTGTAGACTATCAAGTGAAGCGCTCTGTCTCTTTCACCAGGGCTCCAGCTTAAGACTTCAGCATCAAACTCCAACATCAAAACTCCAACATTAAGAACCCTCAACTCTGTCCTTTTCCATGCCTTTTATCTGTGAGTCCCCACCCTTTGATGGTGGGGACTCAGTGCCCTACTGGCACAAGAGGTTTACATGATTACATAATCAAGGAAACCCATGAATCCAATATAATCTAATATGCCCAGAGGAAAAGATCGGTTTACAAACATAATCCAATATTTCTTTTGGAATTCATCAATAGTATCACACTGCCACAGGGACCATAAGATCCTCATAGATGGACCCTTTGCACCTCAGCAGCTGGGAGGGAGGGACATGACCCCACGGGAACGTGGCCTCCATCTTTACTAGAACAGTCAAGAGTCCCTGTTGGGTCAGGGCCCTTTCCCAACACCAGCATTATTCAGCTCTACGTGTTGACTCTGTCTGACTCACCTCACTAAAGCATCGCCACCTTTCCAGGCTGACTCCCATCCCTTGCCTTCCTCCTGCAAGAGAGCTCCTTCTAATCTGCTTCTTCTAGTTAATAAATCTTTTTCCTCTGACTGCCTCTCCTCATTAAAAGCAAATTCAGCTTGTCCCACAATGCCCATACTTCCCTGTCTCTCCAAAAGTCCTCTTCTGTCTTGTTGGCCAATCTTTAATCCTCATGTGTGCTGTGACCATTATATACTAATGGGCTGAGTGAAGTTAGGATACATGTTTTGTACCCCAAAATGTTGTGTCCCCCCATACAAGGGTTAGGTGAGTGGTCGCCACACTTAGATATAGTTTACTCTGAGTGTGCCATAAGGCCTCCTTAGCCTTCCTCATCTCAGTTTGGGGCCATTCCCCCATTGGAATTTGAACTATAGTGTGATGCCTACTGCTTTAATCCCATCAAAAACCCATCGTCTATTCTGTTTAATAGGTGTGCATCAACAAAAACAAGGGTGATATGTATTTGTTCACAGAGTACCATGGCATGTCAGGTATGCCACTGCTATATTTTGTCCATTATAATCAGGGCCCTTTCTAACCATTTGATCACCAAGATTTATAGTTATATAGTGATTAGTCTGCCAAAAGTTGTAAAACACAAAATCCAATGGCCTGGTAAAGTGTAGTTTCCAGAAATTCCTTCCCAAGTCGTGTTCTTTGTAGTACATATAACCTGGAAAATAAGAATGAACAGATACTGGTACCATAAACAGAGTTCTACTCAATAATCACAATTGGTCTTGTTATCACTATATCATGTGACCAAAATGTCTCCCAGAGTGATGCAAAGTTTGCAGCCTGCCATTCAACCTTGTCAGGTTCTTAAAGGAATAGATGTCTTGGCAAACATATGGTTTCACCCTTTCATGCATCTGGTATAAACGTACTAAAAGACACTAAGAGGCTCTTGCTCCGAGCCTCTTTCAAGGCTCGTAATGAAAGTAATATTGGATTTCCTTTGTTGCACAACCCATTTATTTACTCCTTTACCCTCTGCTACCAGTCCTCCTTGTCTCCAATTGTCATTGGTTTTTATCCAAACTTCTCCACCTTTAGAAGGGACATTAGATTCAGCCACTGTGCTGGTCCAGATTGCCAGCAGTAAGACAAGTGCCTCCCCTCAACCCGAACCCTAGAGTAGGGTTCCATAGATACAGAACTAGCAGGCTAGCTCAACCACTTGTCAAAACAGCTGCATCCTGACAGATGAGTGAAGGCACAACCACCCCATCAGGTCCTCAGAGATTCTAACATAAAGATTTATAGGCATATGTGATGGTTAGGCTATTGTGTCAACTCAGCCACGTAATTATGCCCAGTTGTTGGGTCAAGTAAGCACTGCGCTAACTGAAATACAAGGGGCATTTATGGACTTAACTCACCACTTTACTGCAGTGGTAAATCATAGATAGCTGGCTATAATTACATCCATCAGGGAGCTTGCCATCAGGAATGAGTGACACTTAACCCAATCAGTTGAATGCCTTAAAAGGGGAAGTGATTCCAGCCTTGAGAGAGAATTCCCCAGCCTGTCTTTGGACAGCCAACGTCCCCCAGAACTTGTCAAGAACCTTCACTGGACTTTCATTGCAGCCCCTGGTTGCAGCCTGCCTGCAGAACCTGGACTTGTGCACCCCCACGGCTGCATGAGAGATTCTTATAGAATCCCATACTATTGACAGATAGCACTTGTTGATTCTGTTTCCCTGGAGAACCCTGACAAACACAGTATAGTTACTGTTTCTTGCCTAGAAGCTGTGGACCTAGGTCCATTGTACCAGGTAGGAACAAGCAAGTGGAGGTGATGAGGGAGAGAGTTGTGTAGTCTTACCCACCATCCTCTCCCACCCCCTCTTCTCCAAATCCCCCAGCACAGTGGAGGAATCTAACAAGTGGGGACTCTGCCTTTGCCCCTCCCCATACTGAGTGTGAGTACACACTCATGAAGGTATGTGAGCAAGCCATGCATGCCTTTATCTCCCCCCATTTTACACAAAAATTTTCAATAGCTTGTTCAATTCTCTATCAAACCAGTCCTCTGAGGAGGACATGCAACATGATGTGTCCACTTGATGCAATATCTTGTTGCCCATTGCTGGACGCTATGGGTTGAAAAGCCTTTCCTTTGGTGTGAGGAAATGTAACTCAGCAGTACAAATTGGTTCGTTATCTTCCGTTCCAGTCCTTTCATAGTAGTTTGAACATTTATTGCCACCCGTTATGCAAAGCCAAGTCCAGAGTAAGTGTCTGTTCATGTCAGGACCCGTTTGCAGGCTTCCGGGGCTCCTGGCCTCAATCTGATGTTGTCCCTTGCCCTGGGGAAACTTCCCCAGAGCCATCCACAGTCTCTGTCTCTCTTGCCAGTTTTCTGTGCCTCAGAGGGCACGAGATGGATCTGTCAGCTATCGGTTCACCTCTGCATTATTGTGGCTCCTTCATGCCTACTCATTGCATAGACCCTGATGGCCATGTCAAGGGAGAACAACAAGATATTCACTCGCAGGTTCTAAGGACCCTCCAGTCCCAGAAGGGGCATCTTCTGATGGTCATTGCCATGTCTTACTTTAATGCACCACTTAAATTCCTGTAGGGATTTCTGTAGGGTTATGCCCAGTATCGGCATCCCTTTAATAGTCTTTTCTATCACCCATCTGCCAGGCCATTGGCCACCACCCATGAGTCAGTAAAAACCCAAATGGAGGGGGTTTTTGTCATTGTTCAATTCTCCCCTTGCTGCAAAGAAAAGAGGATGCAATTCAGCCCACTGCACTGATTTGTTCTTTCCTTCTTCCAGGTTTTCCCACCATTTGGTCATAGTGAGATGGCTTTCCAAACAGAATGCTTTCACTCTGGAGCTGCCATCTGTAAACCAAGCAGCTCTCTGTTGTCAGCAGAGAGCTTTTCATAGGGTACCACCTAGGGGGCAATAGGATCCAGCTGCTCCTCACGTACTTCCAAAGTCAGCCCTAGATAAAAAGAGGCTACCTGCTTGTGAATGCAGCGAGGACTTGCTTGCATTCCCCAGGCAGCATGTTCCTGTATAAACCATTTCCATTTTATTATGGAGCTCTTTTGGGCACTGCTTTCCTTATTAGAGTGCTTCTCTGACATCACCCAAGACATGATTTTTTTTTCCATTTTCAAGATTATTTTCTGTCTTTCTGTCGTAGGGGTGGCTTCAACTAGCACTCAGGAGCAAGCTGGTAATTGTCTCTCAAATCCCAAGTATACCACTGTGTCTGGAAATTTTCTGGTGCAAAATCCCAGAGATCACCACTGGGTGGCACTCACGAGCTTTTGCCACAAGCCGGGTCTCTGGTCCACCCGGGTCTACTGTACAGAGAATTTGTCTGGACCAGCACTCAAGCTCCTAACATGTCATTAATTAAAGTGGCGATTTCTTTTCATCCGCCACGTATTCCATACTATTTCAAACGAACAGCCCGGGTGGGCTGGGACAAGCGTCTAGGTCCTTTACCGCACAAAGACCCTCCTTGTTCGCTGAGTTCTGCTCATCACTGTCCCCCACCCCACCCCACACATGCACAGAAACAAGCCCTTGTCCAATTCCCAGGAACATGCCCTGACCCAGACTCTGGCCCTCTTTTCTCCCCGAATGGGGCGGTGGGACCCTGACTCACTCCCCACCCCCGGCTGTCTCTGCAGCGAGATTTACTGCCATGGGGAGCTCCTGCACCAGGTTCAGATGGCCAAGCTCTACCAGGACGACAAGCACTTTGTGGACATGCCACTGACCAAAGCTCCAGGTGAGACCGCTGCCCCACCCCTTTTCCTGAATCTTCCGCCCAAAGATGGCAGGAAGCAAGACCAGGCAGAGAGGCTCCTCTGGTTCCGGGAGGGGCTCAGGGGGCCACCGACTCCTCCCCCCGCTGCTCTCCAGGCCAAGTCCTGCAGAGCTTCCAAGAGCTGGCCAAGGCACACAACCTCAGCATCCCGCGGCAGCAGCTGCAGACGTTCATCCAGGAGCACTTCCAGGCCCCCGGGCAGGAGCTGCAGCCCTGGACCCCAGCCGACTGGGTGGACAGGTATGACCCTGGAGAGGGAGCAGTGAAGGGCCGCGCCTGGCAGGGGCGCCTCCCTGAGCACCTGCCCTCTTCCAGCCCCCCGATCCTGCAGAAGATCTCAGACGCCAAGCTGCGTGCCTGGGCGGGACAACTGCACCAGCTCTGGAAGAAGCTGGGAAAGAAGGTATCAGGGTCCCAGGCCTGGTCCCTGGCCTGGCCGAGCAGAGCTGGGAAGGGACATGCCAAGGCTGAACCAGAGCGCAGAGCCAAGCCCCGTGTTGAGAACTCAGCTGGTCTCAGCACCCCCACCCCATCCCTGCACCGAAGAGCTCTAGAAAGGCTTTCTATTTTTAAAAATATATATTTCTTTATTTTTTATTTATTTCTCTCCCCTTCCCCCTCCCCACCCCGTTGTCTGCTCTCTGTGTCCATTTGCTGTGTGTTCCTCTTTGTCTGCTTGTATTGTTGTCAGTGGCACTGGGAATCTGTGTCTCATTTTGTTGCTTCATCTTGCTGCGTCAACTCTACGTGTGTATGGCGCCACTCCTGGGTGGGCTGCGCTTTTTTCGCACAGGGCAGCTCTCCTTACGGGGCACACTCCTTGCACGTGGGGCTCCCCTACGCGGGGGACACCCCTGCATGGCACGATACTCCTTTCGCGCATCAGTACTGCGCGTAGGCCAGCTCCACACGGGTCAAGGAGGCCCGGGGTTTGAACCGCGGACCTCCCATGTGGTAGACGACGCTCTATCTGTTGAGCCAAATCTGCTTCCCTAGACTTTCTGAGAGGGAGATGGGGAATGTCTACTTCTGCCTCCTCACCCCCTCAGGAAGCCTTCCCCAGCCTCCTCCCAGACAAATCTAGCCTGTCCACCGCCTCCGGGCTGCCACAACAACGACATCACGTGGTAATTGTTCAAACGCCTGCTGGACTTTCGTCCCTGAGCTCCTCGAGCTAGCGCTTTGTCTTATGAATAATAATTACTACAGCTGAGTGTGGCCGAGCCCTATGCCCAGAAGTCTGATATGCTCTTTTTATGCCCTTTGCTCTGAGCCTGCGATTTTCCCAAGGCCACACAGCCAGCGAGCGCGGGGGCGAGGGTGATGGCGCAGGGCTCCTTCCTCTGAGCTGGCCCCCAGGGCAGGCACATGCTGGCACGACTCTGTGCCCTGTGCTAGCTTGGATTGCCCAGCTCACCGAGCCATTAGGGGCATCCGCGCCCGACGGGACCAAACCCAAGCCTTGATCTCCTCAAAAACATGAAAGAAAAAAAATTTTAATTAAAAAATGAAAAAATTAATTAAAAAAAAAAGAGAGACAGGCTGACCTTTCCTCTACTGAAAACCAAGGGGGGATATTGATGGGTGTCCTTGGCCGGCCCCCAGCTGCTGCTGTTGTTCTCCCTCGGCCTCGCTCATCCATATCCCCCTCAACTGGACCAGAGAAGGGGAGGGGGAGGTACTGATCCTCTAGGCCTGGCTTGGGGGTGCCGCAGAGAAGTGGGGACAGGAGACAGGGAGAGAGGGAACGCTGCCCCCCACCCACCTGGATGACAATAATGGCTGCTGTTCCCTGGACACCCGCTGACTTTAGACCCACCATCTCACTTAGCTGTGACCCTGGGGCCATCGTATGGGAGAGGAGGAGACCAAGGTTCCCAGCGGCCCCGGCCTTGCCCAGTCCACGGTCTGAGCAGAGGCAGAGCCGACGTAAACCTGCTCGGCCTGGCCCAGAGCCCAGGGCTGCCAGGGCCCCCTCCGGCCTCCGCTCTCGTGGGGACTCCGGCCCCCTCATACCCCGTCTCCCCGACTCCAGATGAAGCCCGAGGTCCTCACCCACCCTGATCAGTTCTCGCTCATCTACTCCCAACACCCCTTCATAGTGCCCGGCGGGCGCTTTGTCGAGTTCTACTACTGGTGAGCGACTTGGACCCAGAGGCCTGGGGGGCCGGGGGCCGGGAGTGGAGGGGCACCCAGAGGCGGTGCAGGGGGGTGGGAGCGGGATGTGTGGGGCTGGGGGGGAGGGCGGCGCCTGAGCCGCCCCTCCCCCAGGGACTCCTACTGGGTGCTGGAGGGCCTGCTGCTCTCGGAGATGCGGGAGACGGTCAAGGGCATGCTGCAGAACTTCCTGGAGCTGGTGAAAACGTAAGCAGGGCGCGGGGGGCCCCCTGCGCGGGGCGGAGCGGGCTGGGCCTCCCCTGGCGGCGGGCGGAGGCAGCTCAGTGGCCCCTTCCCGGCAGCTACGGCCACGTCCCCAACGGCGGCCGCGTGTACTACCTGCAGCGGAGCCAGCCGCCGCTGCTGGCGCTCATGATGGACCGCTACGTGGCTCACACCAACGACACCGCCTTCCTGCGGTGCGTCTCCTCGCGGCCCGCCGGGCGCCCGGCCCTGGTCCGGCCCGTCCAGGGAGGCGGGCAGGGGCAGGGCAGGGGGCTCCCCGAGCTCTCCCCGGGGCGGGGGGCGTCCCTGGGCTGAGTGGTCCCGGCGCCTCCCCAGGGAGCACGTCGGGACCCTAGCCTTGGAGCTGGACTTCTGGGCTGAGAAAAGGAACATCTCCCTGAGCTCCGGCGGAAAGACCTACGTCCTGAACCGCTATTACGTCCCTTACGGGGGACCCAGGTGAGAACTGCGCAGCCCGGCCTGCTGGCCTGGGCATCTGGACAGCCCCCGGCAGGAGGGCGGGTGACGCCGCCCTCAGGGGTGGCCGCGAGCCGAGTGGCGGCCAGTGGGGCCTGGGGACCGCCCCCAACGCCCCGCGCAGAGTCCCGGGGGCCTGGAGCCTGCCGGTGCCAGCCGCCCCCTCCTCCCTGCCAGGCCGGAGGCCTACAGCAAAGATGCGGAGCTGGCGGCCACCCTGCCGGAAGGTGAGGGGGTGCCGGGGGGGTCCCGGGGCGCCTGCGGGGGTTCGGGGCCCGGGCCACCTCTGCTGCCCTGGCCTGCCACCCCTCCCGTCCTCACAGGCGCCCGGGACGCCCTGTGGGCAGAGCTCAAGGCCGGAGCCGAGTCCGGCTGGGACTTCTCTTCCCGCTGGTTCGTGGGCGGCGCCAACCCCGACTCGCTCAGCAGCATCCGGACCAGCAAACTGGTGCCCGTGGATCTCAACGCCTTCCTGTGCCAGGCAGAGGAGCTGATGAGCAACTTCTATTCCAGACTGGGTGAGCACCCTGGCGGGGGCAGGGAGGAGGGGAGCCGGGCGAAGGGCCTTCAGCTGCCCGGCCACGCCCGAGCAAGCCACACTAACAGTCGTGCCATGTTCCCGGAGCCCGTCCCTCCCATTCTTACTGGGAGGGGTCTCTAGGACCTGGTGTGGACACCTGAGTGCACACATCCAAACTCCCTCCACTCCCTCTCCCCGAACAGCTGCCCCTTAACCCTGCTGAGAACTAGGGGCATCCGCACAGCCAGCGTCCCCAGGAGGCTGGACCCGGGGACCAGGCCAGCGCTGTGCCATCGGCTCTGGGACCCCCAGCGCAGGGGGGTGGGCTCCAGGGGGGTGGGCTCCAGGGAGGTGTGTCCCCCTGGTCCTCGGCACTTCTCGCCCCTTGGGGAGGAGGGCACCAGAGGAGGCCTCCCGTGGCGGGGCCCGAGGGCAGGGTCCCTGGCTGCCTGGTTAAATAAAGGCGGTACTGCCGCAGGGAATGACTCCCAAGCCACGAAGTACAGAGATATGCGGACCCGGCGCCTGGCCGCCCTGAACGCCATCCTCTGGGACGAGGAGAAAGGGGCCTGGTTCGACTACGACCTTGAGAACGGGAAGAAGAACCAAGAATTTTACCCGTCCAACCTGGCTCCTCTCTGGGCCGGCTGCTTCTCTGACCCCGCCGTTGTGGACAAGGCTCTGAAATACCTGGAGGTAAGGGGGAGAGCGGGGCAGGTCTGGCACCCAGGGGGAGGACTGCCCACGCCCCAGCTGACCCCAAGCCCTCTGTGGCCCGCTCCACCCCCTCCTGCGCCGCGCCTCCCTCTTAGCCTGAGGGTCCCGATTACGGGAAGCAGTGAGCCAGGCAGAGAGCGGTCAGGGAGGGGACCTGGCTCCATGTCCAGCACCACGCACAGCCACAGTACTGTCTGGAACCTTCCAGGATAACAAGATCCTGTCCTACACGCATGGGATCCCAGCCTCTCTCCGGAACACAGGCCAGCAGTGGGACTTCCCCAATGCCTGGGCCCCCCTGCAGGACCTGGTCATCAGAGGTAGGGAGCAGGGGGAGGGCAGAACCCAGGACCTCCTCCCCCGGGGTCTCCTCCGAGGTTCAGGGGAGGCGGGAACAAAGGGTTCAGGGCTACTTACGCTTTCTCCGGCTCATCTGGAATCTCAGCCTCCCGCTCAGCACACGTTTCCATCCACTGCCACCTGGCCAGCGGAATCAGACCCGCTCTCTCCCCACAACCCTTGTCCTGGATTAAGAGGTTTGACCTGTGGTTCCAGGCAGGTCTAAGCCAGGGCTGTTTCCCTCCTTGGGTCGAGGAAGGCACAGGTTCCTTCTCACCCAGGGGTGAGGGCTACAGAGATTCAGGGACTTGCCTGGGCTGGGGTCTAGGTCTGGCCAAGTCACCTTCACCCCGGACCCAGGAAGTGGCTTTCCAGCTGGCCCAGAACTGGATCCGCACCAACTTTGATGTCTACTCTCAAAACTCGGCCATGTATGAGAAGGTGAGCCTGCCTGTGCCCAGCGCACCGGGCCACCTTCCTGGCGGGGCAGGGGCACCTGTCGGGCTTTGGGAAGCCCAGGGCCATGCAGCCGGGGCCAGTGGCGGCGCCCAGTGGCCACTCTAGGGCACTGCAGGGGCAGGAGCTGCAGGCCAGAGCAGCTCCTCCCAAGGGGGCCTCCAGTCCTTGCTTCCTCTCGTGGCCTGGTGGGGGGTGCAGGCACTGCCAACCCCACGGCTCGGCCTCTTGTCCCCAGTACAACATCAGCAGCGGTGGACGTCCGGGTGGAGGAGGGGAGTATGAAGTTCAGGTGAGTGGACCGGGTGAGCTGGCAAACCCCACAGGGAGCTGCAGAGCTCTGCTAGCCTCCCGGGCCTCAGTTTCCTCACCCGTATGTCCATGGGGAGGAACCTGAGCCGACTCCTTGGCAGCCCTGGGGTTGGGCGGGGCAGGGACACCCTGGACAGAGATCCCACCCCCCCCAAGGGCTCGGGGGCTCCCCCCAGGTCTTGCCCACAGGCCGTGTCTCTCTCCAGGAGGGGTTTGGCTGGACCAACGGAGTGGTCCTGATGCTCCTGGACCGCTACGGCGACCGGCTGCGCTCAGGGACCCGGGCGGCTCTCCTGGAGCCCCCCTGCCTCGCGGCTGCCCTCCTGCCCGGCCTCCTGCTCAGCCTCCTGTCGCGGTGACCGGCCCACTGCCCCCTGCCGTCACTTGCTCATCCGGCTCCAGCTCCTGCCTCTTCCTCCTCCGTCCCCAGGCACCCCCTGCCCTTCCTGCTCCCCGGCAAGTCCTGTGCTCACAATGGAACCTGGAATAGGGTGGAAATCCTGCTTTGGGGCAACAGCCAGCCCCCCTCCCGCGAGTGCCCAGCCCATACCCCACATGTCCTGAACCCCCAAACACGGACATACTCCAAATGCTTTATTGTTCTGCTGAAATGCTTACAAATACTGAAAAACACCCAGCCTGGGCCCAGGCAACCGTGGGCCCCAGCGCTGGGAAGGGCAGGGGAGGTGGGCGTAGTGTTAAGGCGTGCGGGGCGGAGGCCAGGCGGCTGGAGGCCTGGCGGCTCTGCTCTCCATCTCCATCACCCTCCAGGGCTGGCGGGAGGGCGGCCGGGGCCTCAGCCCTGCCCTCTGCGGCTCCCTCTCCTGCTTCCTCAGGCAGCACGTGAGCCACGCTCTCTCCCTGCCAGCCTCTGCGGAGCCTGTGCGCGCCCCGAGGAGCCTGCTGGCGTCCTCTCCCATCCGTATCTGCTCCTCTGGTCTCTAGACCTCCCGGCTTCATCCCTTTTGGCTCTAAGCAAGGCACGAGTGGGAGGGAGGCGCTGGGTGGGGCCGCAGGCGGTACACCAGGGACTGGAGACACAGGCAGGCGCAGGTAGAGGTGTGCAGTCCCTCCCCCCGCGAGAAGCCTGATGGCCTGGGCTGGAGAGATGACGGCTCAGACCCTCAGAGGGGCCCTCAGGCTGGAGGGGTGGGCTGGGCTCAGCCCGGCCGCTGGGCGGAACCTCGATGAAGCAGTCTGTGGCTATCGCGGTGATGGGTCCGCACAAGGGGACCTCAAAGATGACAAACTGCCTTCTCTGCCCTTGAGCAAAATAGAAAAAATAAATGTAGGGTAAACGAAAGCATAGAGTGGGATTTGAGAACTACGCCACCTGAGCTGTTAACCCCACTCCTGACGTGGCTCTGCCCAGCCCCCACGGTCCCTGCAAGGGGGGCTGAAGCAAGAGGGGATCTTTGGCAGATTCTGGTACCATATTGTATCCTTTGCAAGGCCGGGGCGAGCAGCTGCTAGCTCAGAGCTGAGAGGCCCCCTCGTGCCAGCTCCACCGCCCTGTCCAGCCCGGGGGGCTCTGGAGGGTTCCCACAGGTTCTGGGCTTCTGGGAGGCGGCAGAGCCCCACCTCCGGCTGGTTCTCTTCGTGGTTAGAGCTGAGACTCACAGAACCAAGCTCCTTGCAGAACATCACAAAAGTCTTGTACAAAAGCCCCAGGCACACTCTCCCCTCCCAGGGGCCTCTGGCCTGGGGTCCACTGTGGGCCTCTGTCTCCAGGGCGAGCAGAGCAGAAGGCGGCTGGGCATGGGCCCCGGGGCTGGCCCGAGCGTCCGGGGGGGCCCACGGCATTCAGTTCATGAACTGCGTGTAGCCCTCGGCCCCAGTGACGATGACATCCATCCAGATGCGCATGGCCTCAGCGGACGGGGCCACCATGTAGTAGAGCCGGTCGTGGGTCTTCACGCAGAAGGTGAGGGCGGGGTTCGGGCTCTGTGGGGCGAGAGAGGAAGGGCTGAGGCGGGCACGACCCCCCGGTGCCCAGGAGCATCACCTCCACCCGCCCTGGCCCCTCCTCGATCTGGGCAGTCCTGGGGCTTGGGGCTGATCCTCAGCAGGCCAAGGTCTAGCCCCCCCTGGCTATGGGGGTCCCCGGGCTGAGCTGCTCCTCGCTTACACCAAGGCAGTCTGTGGTGTAAGAGGTCTCCGAGCCTCTCTGGACCGTGGCAGGACCTGGTCAGGACCATGCTCCACTGACCCAAGGGGCCGTGCCAGGGAGGACCAGAGCCTCCTCTTAGCAAAAGAAGAGAGGCCGATGGAGAAAGCTAAAGAGGGGGTGGGCCTCAGGGACCCAAGAGGCACAGAAACCAGGGTGGGGCGGGCACTGCAGCCCTGGGCATGGGGGGCTGTGCACGAGGCAGCTGGCTCGGCGCAGTCTCCTGGTCATCTCCTCCCCTCTGTCGAATCTGGTCTCCGCGGACTCGCGGCACCCCTCTGACCCGTCCCTCTGCACTGCCCCCTTCTGCCCCATCCTCACTGGGCGATGTCCTGCTGCGAGGCAGGGGGGGCGGGGGAGCCGAGCCCCCCGGAGCTTCCCGCTCTCCGACCCCACGCCCTCTCCTCCCACAGCCTGGGCGGGAAGGGCAGGGGGCGTGGAGAGGACAGTCAAGGGTCAGGGGCTGGGGGCCGAGGAGGCGTTAATGGGCGGTAGTTGTGGTTACGGGTGGGGGGGTACCTCGGTCACCACAGTGAAGCCGAAAAACCTCTTCTGGTGGAGGAGAGAGGGAAAGAGGAAGAGAACGTTTACAAAGAGAACCAGGACTGGGTCAGAGCCTCTCAAGAAGACAGACTAGAGGCCTTTGCTCCCAGAGACCCCCCCGGGCCCACCCTGCCCCACGGCTGTGCCCTCATCCCTGACCTTAGCTGCGCTGCGCAGGTGGTCGTAGTACACCTCCTCGATGGCCTGGAAGTAGATGACCCCTTTCAGCTTCGTCTCATGCTTGTCTGCAAAGCGGAGAAGGGCTGGACTGAGGAGGCCGGCCGGGCCTTGGGTCAGGCTCCAACACCAACGGTCTCTGGGGGCCTCAGTTTACTCATTTGGGAAATGGGGCAATGGTCCCAGCTTCCCAGGACTTCAAACCAGTGCCCAACACCTGGATGATGCTCAGCCTCACTCAATGAGAAACGTAAATCAGAGTTATGTGGAGATACCACTTCTCACCCATCAGCATGGCAAAAATAAAAGTTTGACAATGCACTCTGAGTAAGTCCGTGGAGAGAAAGGCAATCTAATAAATGATGAGTGGGAAGATAAATTGGTAAGCCCCTTAGGAACAACTTGCCTTTGTCTCTCAAAATTAGAAACACATTCACCCCTTGACCCAACAAGGATGCTTCTGAGAATTTATCTCACAAGTGTACAGAATAGCAGATTCTCAAGATTATTCTTCACAGCATCATTTGTAATCATGGAAGACTAGAAACAACTCAAGTACCCATCAGAAAACTGGCTTATAAATTACAGTGTGCCACATGATAGAATACAATACAGCTGTTCAATAGAATGATAAAGAAATACCTGTAAAGATATAGCACTGTATCTATGAAAATATATCCCCATATAAATATCTAGATAGAGGTATATCTAATATTGTATCACTAAGATATATTAGGAGGAAAAGAAGGTAAGAAAGAGGGGGAAATGAGATGTTTTCATTAGTGCCTCTCCTCTAAAGAAATGCTAGAAGGATTCACAAGAGATTAGTGAAAGTGGTTCTCTACAAGGGTGGGAGTAAGGGGTCAATGGGGGAGGGGTGGCTGCAGAATCATTCATTTAGACCTTGTTACATGTTTTGATTTTTGAGCCCTAGGAATGCACTTGCTTCTTCAACTCCAGCCTGACAAAAGGAAAGGAAGTCCATAATGCCTGAATGCAGGGTGGCAGAAAGAAAACAGCCAAGTAACACAGCCGGAAGTGACCGTTCAGGGCTGGGGGGACAGGGCCTGGTCACCTCGTCTCGTGGCAAGCACTGCTCGGTGCACCACCGCTGACATCCCTAACAGGCAGCCTGAGTCACAAAGGAAAGGTCAGGCTGGAAGTGTGCACTTCCCCAGCGACCCTCCTCCTGCCCCCACCCCAGCCCCTGTCATTTCAGGCCTGAGTCATCAGGTGCCGGAATCTTTACTACAGCCTCCTGCCCGTGTCGCCCCGCCCCTTCCTTCCGAAGGCAAATCCAGCCCTGCTCCTTCCCAGCTCTCACACTTCTCCGCTGCTTCCCTATCAAGAAGCAAAGGCTGTTGACCCACTGGTGCCACCACGCCCCTCCAGCCTTGCTTCCCACCCCTCCCCAGCACCAGCCCTAAGTTCTCCAGCTAGGCTGACCTTCTCACCGGCCCCTCAACATGAACTCTGTGTATGCTGGGGTTAGCTTCTCTAGCCCGTCCCCTTGGCAAACTCCTACTTGATCCTCAAAACCCACGGCAAATGCACCACTACCGTGGAGAGTTGTACTCTCTGGTGCTCCCACAGCGTGAATGTCCCTCTGCTTAGAAATTACCACGCCGAACCTGAACCCTCCTTCCTCCGTTCAGAGGTCTCCCTCCTGCAAAGCCAGCATGTGTCTGATACACAGCGGGTGCTCCATCGATACTGAAGCAGTGAGTCCTGGGCTCTGGGGTTAGGCACGAAGCTACGAGCCAGTGGAGAAGAAAACACAGCCAGGCAGCCTGGGACACGGCCTGCCGCCTGCTCCCCGTAACGCCGTGGGCGTGGGCAGCTCTGTGCGAGCCCTCGCGTGCCCGGTCATCCTGAGCAGCTCGTGGGGGCGCACACTCAGCGTACTCGGCACAGCGTCTGGCACACAGTATGTGGCATCTGCGTTTCCCCCTGGCACCCCTGGGCTTCTGTCCCATGGCAGGACGGCCCCTGTATGATGCAGGAGCTCCGAGGACATGGCAATGCCTCCTAGTGAGGGGGGGTATTTAACTGAAGCCCTTAGGAGGGGGCATTTCCATGGGGGGGGGGGCCAAGGGAAGGGCAGGGAGAAGGACAGGTAAATGGCAGGAACAGTTGAGGCACACCCAGGGCACTGGCACGGCCCCAGGCCCGTCTCTGACCTCTCCTGGGACGGGGACCCAACCCCTTCCCAGCCCACCTCCGGCCTGTGTCCGCAGCCCCCGCTCAGCCCCGGCCGCCCACCCAGCCCCGTCCTCTCCCGCCTTCCAGCGCTGGAAACAGTAGCCCGCGCAGCTCCGGCTCTACTTCCTCCCACCCACCTTCAAGCTTGTGCAATCTGGCTCCGGCGCCCATACAACGGAAACCCTCCTCTCCACGGGCTCCCATCCTAGTCGAATGGGACTGCGACGTCTGCTCCCCTGGCGGGCTTCCCTCCCCGTTTCTGCCCCTCGTCTGAACTTGGTCTCCTTCTGTTTCATTAAGCACAGTCCCGCTGGTCCAGGCCAGCCCAGCACCTGGCACGGGGTCCGTCTCGGTGCTGGCCTCCTGCCTCCCCTTGCCGGCCCTCCTCTTCCTCCTTCCCCGCAGGGGAGGCTGGCCCAGGGTGTGGCCCTTCTCTCCCCTCTGGAGTCTAAGTGTCCAGGGTCAGTCTTGATTCTGTCTCCTAGGAGCTGCGAGGCCTTGGGCAATTAACTTAACCTCTCTGAGCCTCATTTTTTCTCTTCTGTAAAATGGGGATGCTTCCCCCACAGGATTATTATAAAGATTAATGAGATGGTGCATGGAGAGTGCTTAGCATGGCAGACAAATAAATGCTCAATAAAAAATATGATCTATTACTATTATTATTCCAACAGATTCGACTCTCACTCTACTGCCACCCCTGACCTGGACCTCCCAGAGGCACCTCAACATCAGCACCCCTCAAGTGCACTCTTCCCTGCTGGCCTGCTTCTCCCTTCCCTTCAGAGTCCCACCTATGCCTCTGCCTCTCCTGCCTCCCCACATCCAGGCCTCAGGGTAGTCAGGGAAGGCTTCCTGAAGGGGGTGGCATTGATTAAGCATCAGGTTAGAGGGCTAAACAGGGCACTCCAGGCCTGGTCATCTCCAGCACCAAACACTCCAGCGCTTTCCTCCCTTGCAGGCTCCTAACAGGGTTGTGGCTGGGTGACTGGCTTATAGATTTCTTCCCAGCAGAGCTGTGGGAAGACTACAGGAAGACTTCCCGGCTGGGGCATTCAGTGCTAATCTAAGATCTGCCAGGCCTGTCTTTTCCTTCTGACACTGAGATCAGCAATGTTCTAGAAAAGCATGCTCTGAAGACCACTGATAGTGGAGTGGAAGCTCCACCCCACCCACAGTGGACATGTACTGGGAGCAAGAAAGAAAAC
This sequence comes from Dasypus novemcinctus, assembly GCF_030445035.2. Classification (NCBI taxonomy): domain Eukaryota; kingdom Metazoa; phylum Chordata; class Mammalia; order Cingulata; family Dasypodidae; genus Dasypus; species Dasypus novemcinctus. The sequence continues at coordinate 24,834,283 of NC_080699.1, read as the reverse complement.
GTTGGGGCAGCAGACTTGGCCCAGTGGTTAGGGCGTCCGCCTACCACATGGGAGGTCCGCGGTTCAAACCCTGGGCCTCCTTGACCCGTGTGGAGCTGGCCCATGCGCAGTGCTGATGCGCGCAAGGAGTGCCGTGCCACGCAGGGGTGTCCCCTGCATAGGGGAGCCCCACGCACAAGTAGTGTGCCCCATAAGGAGAGCCGCCCAGCGTGAAAGAAAGTGCAGCCTGCCCAGGAGTGGCACCGCACACACGGAGAGCTGACACAACAAGATCACGCAACAAAAAGAGACACAGATTCCCGTGCCACTCCCAACAACAGAAGCAGACAAGGAAGACGCAGCAAATAGACACAGAAAACAGACAACAGGGGTGGAGGGGAAGGGGAGAGAAATAAATAAATCTTTAAAAAAAGAAAGAAAGAAAACGTTGTGGCTCTATGCCACGGGGATGTCAGGAGAGGATGCTCCTGCAGTACCCTAGCTTCCCCTGCCCGGCTATAACCCAGTATCCCTTGCTCCAAGTGGGAAAGACCAGAGAGCGCACAGGGATGGGAGACGAAGCTGGAGGCTGGGGTGGAGAGCTGAGGGAGCTGGGCGCCGTGAACCTGTCCCTGGGTCACCCTGAGCTTTCCTGGCACTGCCCAGAGACTTGGTGACAGGGGATGTCCCCAGGGTGCAGTCCCCAGCCCAACACACCCCGAGGGCCCCCCACGCCACAGCGCATGGGTGTTCGGGTGTCCCATCAGCTTACCCGTCGCGCTTCATTTTCACTCTGTTCACTGTCTCCCTGAAAGTAAGCTCCGAGGGTCAGAGCTGCGGCTATCTTGCTTATCCCCAGAGCCCAGAACTGTGCCTGGCACTTACTAGTTGTGGTGACATTGCCGAGTGAATGAATGAACAAAGAAATGGCGGTGAACCAGGTGCACCCGTACATTTTACCCGCAGGGGAGAACAAGGCGAAGCCCGAGCCCCTGGCCCCTTTCCAGGAGACAAAGCCCAGGGGGTCCTGGCTCTGGCTGCCAGGGAACTCACCCACGTAATAGGAAAGGGTGCGCTTGAGCCGGTCGAAGACAAACCAGCGCTTTTTCCATGATTTAATCTTGCCGCCCATCTTGACCAAGTAGCCCCGGCAGACCTGGTGGGAAGGAGGAGTGAGGAAGGAAAGACCCAAATGCACAGCCCCTAAAGCCTTTCTTTCTGTCCTGGGCGGCCCACTTAGTGGGGGCCGTCACCTGAGCCCTGTGCTGGGGGGGAGACCAACACACCTCGGGCCAGCCCCCCAGGTGGACCCAGGCACGGCGCCTCTGACCACGGGCCTCCCCCGCCCCGCGGCCCCGCACGCCTCGTGCGCACCTTGCTGCTGAGCACCACGTGCAGGCAGGTGTCCACGCCGTGGCCTGACGACTCGATGTGGGTCTTCAGGTCAAAGTCCTCCTTCCGGATTGGCAGGTAGCGGGTCAGGGGCCGTGCCTGGGAGCCAGAGGGCAGGGGCAGGAGAGTCGCCTCCCATCCCTACTCATCCCGTCCAGGCCCCGTGGCTTCAGTCCTGAATTCCCGGCAGCCTGAACGTCAGCTCACCCTAACCCTGTGGCTGTCACTCAGGGTGACACCAGACTGGTGGCAAAAACAGAGACCTGGCATGCCTGCGCTGCCTCTACCCAGACCTGGACAGACTGTTTAATGGCTCCGTGCCTCGGCTTCCCCATCTGCAACCAAGCCAGAGCCACCCTTGTCTTCTCCCTCCCCGTCCAGCACCAAACAGAGTAACACAAGAGGCCAGATATGAGCATGCTCTGGAAGAAAAGCCCAGTAAAAAATTTGCTCTCTGGCTCCCTGTGGGACCTTGTTTGGATCGCATCCCCTCTCTGGGCCCCAGTTTCCTTAAATGTAAAACAAAGGCTTTGAACTAGATACTCATTAAGGTCTATTCTGCCTCAAAAATTCTGATACTATCTAGAATTCTCAGTCAACTGGAATATTTTCTACCTTCCTTTTCCAGGAGAGACATCAAAATTTTAAAGAAAAAACAAAATGCATACCTTCTAGGAGGTATTCTAAAGACAGGCCAGCTCCCCTCGCCCCCCACCCTCCTGCACCAGGCCCTGGCGGCCCTCCGCCTTCCCTGAACCTCGGGACAGGGGTAGAGGACAGAGTCCCAGTGTGGTCCCTGGCTGAGACACGAAAGGGAAACAAGGCATCTGGTAACGATTCCAACCACAGAGGTAAACTCACAGTTTCTGATTATTCCTTGATTTCCAAACCCAATCCGGGCAGCATACCACTTAGAATCTGTGTTGCCGGACTGTGGGAAATCAGGGAGCTGTGATCGTTGGTCACTGCTGGGGGTAGATCCCACAGGAACCCCACCCTGGGGAGGCCTGTGGGGAGCTCAACAGGAAGGGACGCTTAGCTGAGTCCCCCAGGCTGCCACAGGGGACCGGGCACAGGGCAGATGTCCCTGCACAGCTCAATTTCTACCTTCAACTTTCCTGCTCACGTCTACAGTGGAAGGAAGAAGCCCAAGACTGGTTTTTGTGCAAGGATGGATTTCTGCCCTAAGGAGACACTAATGCAATTCTCTCTTGGAGATGAAAACCAGAAGTCAGAGGGAGGTCATCTGCTGGCTGATGGGGGGTCCTGGAGCCCACAAGTCCCGGGGGGTGAGGGCCAGGACAGTCACGAAGGAGCGTGCACAGGCGGGTGGCGGGAGGGAGCAGACTCACAAAGCAGATTAAGGGGCTCCACAAACACTGAGGGAGGCGAAGGGGAGCCACCCTGATCCCTGACTCTGGTTCTCGCTTCTGGCGGTCTGCCGCACCTGTTGCCCTGACTCTGGATGTCTGCAAGGTGGTCTCCTACAGCCTCACAATAACCCCTGCCCCGCACACACACACACTGACTTGAACAAGGCCAAGTCCCAGGAGGAAACCTCCTTGTGCTACGTCAACAGCAATCTTTTCTGGAACAGAACAGGTTTTACAGCTCAGCAGAGGTACCCTGGGATAGCCCTAGTCCTCCACATCCTCACTCTCAAGCTTACCACCCCCCATACCCCACCCACCCCCTCACCTGGGAAAACTGCTTCTCCCGCATCTTGACCTCCTTTTCCACCAGCTGCTGCCTCCGGGCACTCTCGCTTTGCAGCCTCCGTTCCACCTGCTCCCGCCGCCGCCACTCCTCCTCCAGGGCCTGCCGCCGCAGCTCCATCTCCCGCTCCTGCCACCAAAGCCAGGTGTCAACTGCAGCCGTCCCTCCTCAAGACTGGTAGCGCCATGGGGGGCACCCACATCCGAGGGCAACCAGGCGTGACAAGGCATCATCCACAGAGCCCACCCTCACTAAGGGCACTGCTGGTGAAGGGTGAAGGCTCTGCCAGCACTAGGAGCTCTGTGACCCTGACAAAACCATTTCAGCTCTCGAAGACTCAGTTTCTCCATCAGTAAAATGGGAGTAAGAGTGCCTACTCCTAGGACAGTAGTGAAAATGAAAAGAGATTATGTTTGTAAATTCCCATCACTGACTGCAGCAGGAAGAAACCTCTTCTAACTAATTCTTACCTGAATTCCTAGAACATGGATTATCTAAGCAGCTCTTCTTTTTTTTTTTTTTTTAATTTTTATTTATTTAATTCCCCTCCCCTCCCCCGGTTGTCTGTTTTCTGTGTCTTTTTGCTGCGTCTTGTCTCTTTGTCTGCTTCTGTTGTTGTCAGCGGCACAGGAAGTGTGGGCGGCGCCACTCCTCGGCAGGCTGCTCCCTCCTTCGCGCTGGGCGGCTCTCCTTACGGGTGCACTCCTTGCGCGTGGGGCTCCCCTACGCGGGGGACACCCCTGCGTGGCAGGGCACTCCTTGCACACATCAGCACTGCACATGGGCCAGCTCCACACCGGTCAAGGAGGCCCGGGGCTTGAACCGCGGACCTCCCATGTGGTAGACGGATGCCCTAACCACTGGGCCAAAGTCCGTTTCCCTAAGCAGCTCTTCTTGACAGCTAACGTAATTCAGTAGCCCTTTCCAATCACTAAGTCTAGGCCATTTGAATCACGATTTAGAAACATCTGTAGTTGAACTTGAAACTTTATGGGGGAAAAACATGGTTGGAGACTGAGGTCACAACTGAATTTATGAAAGTCATTATAGGGAAACGGACTTTGGCCCAGTGGTTAGGGCGTCCGTCTACCATATGGGAGGTCCACGGTTCAAACCCCGGGCCTCCTTGACCCGTGTGGAGCTGGCCCACGCGCAGTGCTGATGCGCGCAAGGAGTGCCGTGCCACGCGGGGGTGTCCCCCGCGTGGGGGAGCCCCACGCGCAAGGAGTGCGCCCGTGAGGAGAGCCGCCCAGCGTGAAAAGAAAGTGCAGCCTGCCCAGGAATGGCGCCGCCCACACTTCCCGTGCCGCTGACGACAACAGAAGCGGACAAAGAAACAAGACGCAGCAAATAGACACCAAGAACAGACAACCAGGGGAGGGGGGGAAATTAAATAAATAAATAAATCTTCAAAAAAAAAAAAGAATGAAAGTCATTATAAAAAGTTTTTAGAAGTCCTTAAGACAAATCATTAAACACAGAGCAGTTTGGTGACATTTCATGTGTCGTGATCAGTGATAATGCCCTTCAGACTGTTACTTCATTTGCCATCTTTTCCTACCTCAAAACTTAGCAGAACCACCTTCCCCTGTATTTCCCAAAGGACACGTGTGCATTTGCCCTGCTCTGAGGCTAAGGGACATTATTTTCTGGTTGATCCGTCATCTAGTGGATTTGGTTTCAGCCCCTCTAGCTGCTGACTCCTACTCCAAGTCCCACTCTCGTCTCAAGGGATGCAGAGTGCTTGGAGGGGGGAGACAGAACAGCTTCTGCAGACCCGTCATCGAGCCTTCTCCCCAGGCGTGGGACTCCTCAGCCTGGCTCTGCCGGGATAAACCATGGGTCCCTCTGTCCTGCATCCCAGCCCATGCCCATGTGGAGATGTGACTTCCCACCGCCCCCTCCAACTCCCCGAGGCTCCCCTCTGGCTCAGGCATCTGCCTTCTCTTCTGTTCCTGTACCTCAAAGCCCAGTTCCCACTTTTCTTAACCATTCCCAAGAGGAATGACTTGCCACGTAGGTATAAAGGAATCAAAATTCCCATGGTTGCCCAAAAGCCCACAGAAGTAAACACGTGAAGACTGGAAGTTCTCATAAAGGAAATTCAGGGTTGGGCCATGGTTACTGTGCTGCCTTCTCTCTTATCCCAAGAGCCGTGAAAGCTGTAATCTCACCAAACCTCCCTCCCCCATTTGGGGAATACAAACTTTTAAAAATGTTTTCTACTTCAAGGGAATGTTGCGAGGATCATGTGGGTAGAAGGGCTTGGGATGAAGCACAGCTATGGGCAGCTCTGGACAGCCCAGGCCCCCTAACGCCTCCTGCCTCCGGGCGCAGATCAGCCTCACCCTCGACTCCATGAGCCGGCTCTTCTCCGCGTGAGCCTCTTTCAGCAGTTTCTCCATCTCCTCGATCTTCCCCATGTCCAGACCACTCGCGCTGGGGGAGGGATGGGGAAAAGCGGGTGCGTCAAGGAGCTGAGGAGGCGCTTGCTGGAGGCAGCGGGCCCTGGTGGGTTCGGCAGGGTGGGAGAGGGCAGAGAGGGCCCCTGCGGGCATGGGTGGAGGGCGGGCACCTGGACATGTTGTCGGGGGAGCAGGCCGAGTTGCCCCCCGTGGAGATGCTGGTCTCCATGCTGTCCGAGCTCTCCAGGCTCAGCGTGTCGTAGGCGTGCTCGCCCTCATCGCCACGCTCCCGCCCCGCTGGCAGGTGGTGCAGAATGGAGTGGTGCATGAGGGGGGGGAAGCCCGAGGGACCCGCCGGGAAGGGGGCTGCCCCGTGCAGGGCATCCCACTGGCACTGCGCCTCGGCCGCTGCTTTCTGCTTCAGCTCAGCCAGCCGCCGCCGCTGCTCCTCAATTACCTGCTGCCCTGCAGGAGGGACATGCGGGGGTCAGAGTGGCACCCCACCCACCTGGCAACAGAGAGGACACTGGCAACATCACAGACAGAGGTAGGAGGCAAGCAGGGAGAGGTTAACAGGGCGGTCCCCAAGGCCCACCAGCTTCCCCAAAGCCCCACAGCGCCAAGGCCCAGCTACTCTGCAACACTTCTTTCAGTCGCCTGCACAGCTGGCCACGGCCCACAGTCTGGCTTAAGCACTCTTTCTGCACCCTGAGCCCACACAGGGCACCAAACCTGGGCAGCATGTCGGCTGAGTGGCTCCAGCTCACAACCTGGCCAGGCAGGCAGGACACATGCACCACCCTGCCTGCTGGGGAAGGCAGAAGCCCACAAGCGCCCAGGGGTCAAGTGCAGAGCCCAGAGCAAGGCAGAAGCAAGAGCAACCACAGCAGGAGAGAAGGGAGGGAGAGACACAGAGGGGCCGAGCTGAGGGCAGAAGAGCTCAGCTCCAGGGGATGAGGCCAGCCGGGCGCCCCGACCCAGCCCAGCCTGGGGGCCTATCTGCAGGCGGTGGAACCCTGGGCGGGACACATCATGCTGAACCCTGGGCAGGAGCTGCCTGGCCAAAGCAATGCCCTCGATGACCAACGCTCTACCTGCTGGGTTGTCGGTGGGGAGGGGCTCGGCAGGAAGCAAGTCGACTGGTGTGGGGGCCCCGGACAGAGGGTCGGGTAGAGAGACACAGAGGGATGAGAGGAGAGAGAGGCACAGACATGGGCTTTCAAAAAACCAAAAAGCCAACATATGGGAGGGGCGGGGGGTTCCCAGAACCAGTGTTAGGAAACCAGTTCTGGAGGTCAAGTCCATCCCCCTGCCTCCAAGCAGGGCAATGCCCAGCTCTACTCAGGTCAACAAGCATTTCACATTTCTCCTATTTGCTGGGCTCTCTAGGAAAGAGGCCAGTACTATCCCCCTTAAAGGTCAGCTGTCCTGAAGTCCTTTGATAAATTTCCAGAATTTGGAAGTCTAAATCCTTTGTGCTCTTGCCTGGGTCCCAATTCAAAGAAAAGCACCCTGGGAAATGTGTGGGCATGGGTGGGCCCTGGAAAGATGGAGAGGCCGGTGGGCTGGCACTACAGCCACTCACCCTTCTGCTGCAGGGCCAGCTGGCGCTTGGTCTCGATGTCCTGCAGCGTGGCTGCCAGGTTGCGAGGAAGGCTGCCCGTGCCGTTCTGGGCAAGTAGCGCACTCTGCGGAGGGGAGGGGCGTTGGGGCCTGGGGCTCGGAAGTCTCTCCTCCCCCCAAGGCTTCCCCGGTGGCCGTGGCCTCTCTGCAGGGTGTCACGGGCGCTCCGTCTCCACCCCCACCACACATGCAGCCCTCCCACTGTCCTCAGACCTTCGGAGACGGGCTCCGGCCCAGGGTAGCCACGCTGAGCTGGGAGGAGGAGGAGGAGGAGCCAGAGGAGGAGGGGAGGGGGCCACTGCGGGTCCGGGGCAAGGGGCTGGTGACCTCACCATCCATCTTGGAGCGATAAACCTGGAGGGAAGAGATGCTGCCCGGTGACCTCCGGGGCCCTCATTGGCCACCACCCCCACCTCCACCCTGAGGCATCCAAACTGCTGCCTGGCACCAGGCCTCGATGGCCGTCTGTCTCTAGCTGCCAGCAGCGTTGAGCTTCCTGTGCCAGCCCAACGGACAGACACTATTGGCAGCCGCCAAGCCTCCTTCCTGTGCTGGCCTCCCTGGGCCAATCCCTGGCCCAGCCCTGGGCCTCAGATCGGGAAGAGAGGCGCAAGGCCCACCAGCAGAAGGAAGGCCTGGGTTCCTTCTGGTCCCAGCTCTGCCACTAACAGGCTGCATGGCCTTGGCTTCCTTATCTGCAAAAGGAAGGAGTGGGTAGGGCTAGAATGAATAATTGCCAGGCTCCCTCGGAGCACTGACATTCGGGCAGTATGGTCTGTGGGTCAGGAAATCTGACTTTCAGCGTAGGCTCTGCTACTGCCCAGTTGTATGAAGATAAGATCACTTGTCTTCTCTGGGCCCAGTGTTTGATCTGTAAGAAGAGATTTAACATCATCTTCCTCAAAGGCCTGTGGTGATGATTAAAAGAATCAAACAGGTGAAAGGCTAACCAGCTGAGCACAAAGTAGAGGCACCACACATGCTATATGAATCACATCCTCCCACAGCATTCAGCTGAGGCCAGAGCTATGCAGTGCCGTCCCTCAAGGAGCAGGTCTTCGGTGGTGGGATCGTAGACTGTCCGAGCACCTCTCTGCCACCACGGTCAGCAGCTTGCTGCAGGCTCAGGGAGGCCCAAGCCTGCCTGGGCAGCTGAGGGGGCTGGGGCATGTCCTCAGAGCTCTCACTTCAAGGGTCTTTGTCCCCTCTGTCCTGCCCCTCAAGTGTCAATCCTGGGGAGACCTGGAGAGCAAAACGCTGGCAGTTCTCCCAGGACACACTAGTTGTAGTTGTGACAGGCCCAAAAGCATGTGAGGGTCCCAGACAGAATGAGAGTTTTGGGGTGGGGGGCTGCCAAGGAAAGAGAGGTCCACAGCCAGGGAGCCTGCCTGGCCTCACCTAGCAAGAAGCGTCAAACAGCTTCCAACCTGAACACTGCTCAGATGCCCCCTCCAGTGGACAGCTAAATCACCCGGGACTCCGGAGGCTGCCAGGACGGCTGCTGTGGGGAGACCCTCTCTGCTGTCCTCTGAGTCCAGAGGCCTTTGTCACCCTGGCCAGGCTGACCCCTACCACCCAAAGTGGTGCTGTGTAGCCGAGGGACTGGCAAACGGTATTCAGAGCAGAAAGGAGCAAGGCCTGAGAGGGTGGGCAAAGAGGAAGGGGTTACCTGCAGCTGGCGGGAAGCTTTGGCAGGCAGAGGCGGGGGGGAGGAGCGAGGGGAGGCGGCAGCGGGGCCAGCCCCCAGCCCGGCCATCAGCTCCTGGTACCACTGCTCTAAGTCTACAGCAGGGAGCAGCAGCTTCTCCATCTGGAGGGGGTGTGGGGAGGAACAGGGAGGACAGGAGGGGAAGGATGGAGAGCAAAGGTGAGGATACGGAAAAGGAAAAGAGGGGAAAAGGGAGGCCAGAGGAAGAAAGGAGGATGTTAGAGGAGGGGTGAAGGAAGGCCGTATCAGGGAAATGGGCAGGAGGGTGAGGGGAGAAGGGAAAGAAGGAAGGGAGAAGAGAGAACATAAAGAGAGGGAAGAGATAAACAGTGAGCAAACAGTTGCTGTGAATGTGCTGAGGGCAAAGGGAAACCGTCGGGGCACATCTCCCAGACCATCGACACATGCTGTGCCAGCAGGATGCCAGCCAGCCCGAGCCCACGGCACTAAGCACCCTTGGCTGGCCGAGAGTTGAGAAGCCGGTGAGCAGGGGCAAAACACACAGACAGGGCCAATTGGGAGTGGGGCAGGGTGGCAAGAACACACAGATGACCAACCTTGGGTGAAGGCACCGCGGAAGTAGAGGAAGAAGAGGAGGGCAGCACAGGAGGAAGGCAGGTGGTGGGGACCAGGTCCCGGGAGACAGAGGCCCAGGGAAGCAGGCCTGGTGCAGGGGCTGGGGGCACGGGTGAGGTACCCCATGTCGCCTTTAGCTGCTCAAGTGTCACGTACTTGGGGGAAGGCCAGGACGCAGGAGGGAATACAAGACGTCAACAGAACTGGCACCCAAGAGGTGGCCCTGCCCAGGGTAGGAAGCTCAGAGCAGAGGCAGCTTGCAGAGGCTGGGAGAGCAGGAGTCCTCTGGGCACGATGCCCTCATCTAGAGCACAGGGCCTAGCCCTCCTTGAGCCATTGGGAGCTGCGGAGAGCTCCCGGGGCCCTGGGGAAGAGGAGAGGAAACCACTCCCAGCCCCCCATATTTCCCCACCCCACCCCTGAGGGGCAGACTAGGGTACCCACAAGGAGGCCCTTGGGCATAGGTGGGCACACTCGGTAGCTGGTACCTCACTATCAGGCAGGGGCTGGGCGAGTGCGCCAGGGGAGGAGGCAGAAGCATAGGGGTCCAAGCGGGGGCACAGCTGGAGAACCTCTGCCAGGCTCACATACTCCTAGGGCACCCGGTGGAATGGGGTGGGATGGGCAGAGAAGAGGTTAACAGGGTTCAACCAGGTACCCAACACCCCAAACTCCACGCCAGGCCACACGACCATCACTCCATGTCAACATAAAATCCAGAGCAGGGGTGAGGAGCTCAGCTGGCCACAAAGGCTGCACAGAGCTGTGGGGGCAGCCTTGGTACCTGGTCCCTGCCCCAGGCAGACCCTAATAGGCCCATCACTTTTTCCCTGGGTGGGGGGCACAGGAAGATCTGAGGGAGGGGCTTCCAAGAGTCCCTTAAGAATCAGAACCCAACTTCCAGGGCCCCGCCTCTCTCCAGCCCCTGGGCATCCCAGTGCGGGATTCGCATGCAGCATCGAGCATCAGTACATCATTCCCAGGATCCCCCTGCACCCCACCTACCAGGGCAAGAGCTGGGAATGTGGGCTGGGGAGGCGGCACCACTAGGGCCTGAGCAAGATGGGTCCTGAGAAAGGAAACTGGGCCCACTGCCCAAGCGTTAGTACTTGGAAAGGTGCTGATACCAACCCCCACTAGATTGTGGGCTGGAGGCCAGGGACTGTCACATTCATCACATGTCCTTCAACTGCTGAGGGACGTTGGGGGCATGGGAGGCCCTCCAAAATGGGTGTGGAATTGAAGTACAGTATCCTGAGCCTGCCCCACGGGTGCTCCTCCAGGCCTAGCTCCAGAGATGTGCTCCAGGGATCATGGGAAAAGCAAGTGGGCTAGGAAGGACCAGTGTGTTGTGGGAACTAGTGAACACCATGCAGAATACATGCAAATTAATATGCAAAGACACTGTCATTATGCATGGGCTGCCCAGACACCCTAGATAACGCGGGACAGCACACACACAAACCCTCCCGGATCCTGGGACTATGGCCACGCCCCTTCAGTAGGCCCTGGGAAGGAGCTGGAGGCAGAAGCTCAGCAGGCAGGCAGAGGGCACAGCAGAGCACACAGGGAGTGAGCTGTGATTACCTCTTGCGCTTTGGGGCAGAGCTGAGTGGAAGCAGGTGGGATTAAGGGGACAGAGGAGGCCCCAGCCTGAGAAGACCCCAGGAACGGGTCCAGAGCCTCAGCTGCCAGGCCCAGCTCTGAGGACCCGGAGGCGAGCAGCTCAGCCTACAGAGAGGGGATGCGGTGAGGGCCTCAGCCCTCCCACCCAGCCCAGCCACCCCACCAGCCTAAAGGGCTTGTGCAGAGAGGGAGGAAGGGAAAGAGGCCAGGAAACTGGGCCTGTCCTAGCTGGAGCTCACACATCAGGCAGCACAGACTTGGGGAAGAATGGCTTATGGGGCCTCCAGGCCCACTTCTGAGCCAAGAGCCTGGCTCCAGACTGAAGCCCACGAGACCCCAAGCACGGGACCCCTAGATCCCCAAGCTCCCCTCAAGGTGGGTCTACCTGGCCTAGCCCAGGTCTGACCAAACCTCCAAGCAGTCCCCACCCCACCCATGTCCCCAAGCCTCGCCAGATAAATTCAGCCACCCATGGTGACATGACCAGTGGACTCCTGGGAACCAGAAACGCAACTGAAAAGCAGCAGCTGGTAGCCACAGAGGGTCACATCTCAGACCTTAGGGCCATTCCTATGCAAATCTCTTCAATTCAAGATGTCCCATCCTCATGCACTGGTCCAAAGCTTCCCGGGACACCCCTCACGCCTGAAGTCAGGGCTGACCCAACCACACTACCTCTTTGAGGGTCGAAGTGGTCTTTGGGAAAGGCCTTCCCCCTGTGAGGGAGTGGTATCGTCTTTCCAGCATAGTCAGTTTCTCCTTCTCCTGCAAAGCCCAGAGTGGTAGGAAGTCAGAGAGAGGTGGGAGGGCCGGCAGGAGAGGCAACTGCGTGAGCAGGGGGCCCCCATGGCTGGGAGACCTCTGCTCCAACCCCCCTGCACCCCCTCCCCCATCAGCCCACCCCCTCCCACGCCAACGTGACCGAGGCTACCTTCTGCAGCAGCTGCAGGGAGGCATTCTTGTCCCGGGCCAGGCGCTCTGACTCTTGCACGGCCTGGGCCCGGATCTGCCCAGCCTGACTGTCCAGAACTACCAGGCGCTCCTGGAGGAGACAGGGGGGTGGGTCAGGCCCTGGGGGGAGAGGCCGGCTCCTGCCCAGTGACGCCCTGTGCTTAGGTGAAGGGACTCCACCGGACTCTGCTTGGCTCCAACTCGCCCCAGGAACACTGCCTGGTGGGCTCCTCTCCTCACCCCCTTCCCTCTCTCCACCAGAGACCCCTGGACCACCAGGCCCACCAGCTGGGACTCAAACCCCTGCCGCCTCCCTCCTCCATTCCCACTGCCATTGGGTCCAAAGCTGTTCTCCCTGAACGTTTCTTTCTGCCCCACTCTAGCCCCACTGCACCTTTCAAGTCCAGGCCCTCTGCTTTCCTGCCTGAGACTTTTTCACCAGTCTCCTGCCTGCGGTCTCAGTACCTTCCTAAAATGACATCTGAACCTGGTTTGTGTTTTTTTTCTTATCTGACTTTTTTAATCTTTCTAGAAAGAATCTATTTAACTTGCATAATTTTTTAAAATCCAAAGTAAGATCACGTCACTCCTCACCTCAAAAACTTTCAACAGCATCTCACTGCCCACAGGATACAGCACGACCAGCCTTCGAGCGCCCCCGTAACTGGTCCTGCACTTCGGCACCCCTGCCCGCCCTCAGCCCTCCCGTTCTCTCAGCTCAGCCAGGTGCCATGCAGCGTACACGCCCAGGCTTTCCGAGGGCTGTTCCCTCAGCCCAGAAGGGCCACGTCTTACCCACCCTCCAAGCGCTTGCCTGTCCTCCAAACCAGTCCTAATGCCACCTCCTCTCCAAGGCCTTCCCTGATCCCCGCTCAGTTTCTTTGCTCCATGAGCTTCTTTTATCTCGTGTCACCATCTGCCTTGTATTATTGTCACTTGTGGCTCTAGCTGTCTCCCCTGCCCTCCCCATCCCACCCCTAAGATCCAACGGCAGGATTGGTGTCCTTTAGGTCTCCATATCCCCAACAGGCCTTAGCACAGAATCTGGCACAGGAAAGGGTTCAACCATCGTGTGCTAAAAGGAAACGAAAAGACTAATAAGTGAGGAGGAAGAATGGGGGCTGGGCAGGATGAGCTGGGTTAATGCCAGGAGGGCTTCCTGAAAGAGGTGGCCTTAAGCCACCACCCTCAGGAACAAGATATGAGGGAGGGAAGTTACGAAGAAGAGAGCTATCCTAAATCTGGGGTCAGCCCCAGTGAAGACAAGCAGGCCAGGCAGTAAAGGCGGTGATCCTTACAGCAAGAGCTTCCACTTACTAAGAGCCTGGGCAGCTGGGCACTTGTTCCCTTGTTTAATCCCCACCACAGTCTTATGAGGGCAGATGCCTTTATACCCATTTCACAGATGTGGACATTAACCTGCTGGGAGCTAGTAAGTGGTACAGGCTAGGCCTAGAGCAAGATCTACCGAATGCCTAGGCCCATCCTCTGAACCACCCAGGACCAAAATGGAGAGGACAGAGGAATACGGGGCACCAGGGCATACAGAACCTGTGAGGGACGCTGGGGGCCAGGGAACAGATGCTGGGCAGGGCTTGTGAGGAAGAGTGTGGGGAAGCAAGCGATCCCTGGGTCCTAGCGGCTGAGGAGAGTGTGGGAAGAGGGAACAGGAGTCCACTGCGGCTGACCCCTCCCAAGCCCCCTGGAGCTCGTACCCACCAGGACTGGCTCACTAGGCTCCCGCTGAACCCCCTCAAGAAGGAAAGAAAAAGGCCAGAGAAGGGCTAGCCCACGCGCCAGTGCAGTACGTGGAAGGAACACCGGCTTGGCCAAGTAGCCCCGGGGGCGGGGTCCAATTCTGACCCTGAAGTTTACAAGCTAGGAGGCGTGGGGCAAACATGTAGCTTCTCTGCACCCTAGTTTTCTTGCCTGTCAGGTTATCCCTACCTGCCACCTGACAGCATCGCAAGGACGGCATGAGCCAACTGGGAACACACCCCAGTGCTTAGGAATGTCAGTTTTCTTCCTTTCATCAGCCTCACATCTGATGCATTTGTGAGGAAGAAGAGCTCAGGGGGAGCAGCAAGGGATCTGGACACTGGGGAAATTTCAGGGGCTCCCCACTCACCCCCAAACTCAGGCTAGATGTCCATTCTCCAACTTACTCTTTTACTCCCCTCCCCCATCTCACTTCCCTCACCGTCCACATACTCAGTCCTGCCAGGCAAACTGCACACGCAGGCATGTGTGTTCAGGAACATGCATGGCTCAGCCACAGGGCAGGGGGCACCCAGGCCATCCTTCCCATTCTCCTCCCCCACATCTCCCTACCCTTGCTTTCTGTGAGCCTCCTCCAGGGAGCCTCCCCTGACTTGAACTCCCCACTCCCCACACACACACACACCTGCCCCATCATCTGGTCAGTTTCTGTGCCCAGTCTGGCCAAGGTGAGAAGCAAACAACCACGGATGCCCAGCCAGGACAACCAGCTCCCTTGTTTTATATCTCAGACAACCGTGAACGGTCTTAGTCAAGCCAGCACTGAGCCAGGGCTGGAACTGAGATGGATGCTCTTTCTAGATCTAATACCAGATTCTGATCGGTCCCAGCACTTCCATCAGAGAGCTCTCCAAGGGCAGGAGGAAGCCTCCTTCCTGGCCTCCTCCTCCATCTTTCACCTCCCTGCCCAGACAATGCCCAGCTCAGCATGTGAGCTGAATCTCCTTTGCACTGGAAGACTGAGGGGAGTCAGGGGGTCTAACAGCAGCTGTGGTTGGCAGAGTGCCTACTGCCATCATATCCTACGTACTTCACAGATGTCCGCTCATTTACCCTCCCTACAGCCCGCAGAGGAGAGTGCTGTTGAGTCTTCATCTTACAGCAGAAGAAACTGAGGCTCAGAAAGGTGAAATAAACTTGTGTGAGGACATGGACTGGGTCTGCAACCCAAGTCATCAGCTGCAGCCTGGCGGGGGCGGGGGCCCACCTTCCTCTTGGCGATGCTGCGGTGCAGCTCGGCCTTGC
Organism: Dasypus novemcinctus; assembly: GCF_030445035.2. Classification (NCBI taxonomy): domain Eukaryota; kingdom Metazoa; phylum Chordata; class Mammalia; order Cingulata; family Dasypodidae; genus Dasypus; species Dasypus novemcinctus. The sequence goes on along the minus strand of NC_080699.1, from coordinate 24,819,283 downwards.
TCCGCAGCAGCCCCTGCCCGGCCAGCTCACGCTCCTCCTCCACGCGGCTCTCCCGCTCCAGCTGCTGGAACTCCAGGTCCTCAAAGAGCTTTGTCTCCGTCTCCAGGGCCTCTGCCTCCTTGAACGACAGTGACAAAAGGGGTTGCAGTGCTCACAATGCCACTCCGGGCCTGGAAGGCCAGGCATCAGAGATGTGGGTTCTGGGGGGGCTGGGCCTGGGGGACTGGGGAAGGAACCTGCCCCCACCCAGGCCCCTCTCCTCCGCTTGGCTTTGCTCCTTTCACTGGCATCACTGCCCCGGAGCAGCTGCAGGAAGGAGAGGACTGACCCCCCCCTCCAGCCCATCCCAGTCCCCTCCAAGCCTCAGCACCGACCCTGGTGTCCGGCAGGTACTGCAGGGGCCAGGTGGTCCCGTCCCACCGCGCTCCTTTCTTCTCTCTTGGGCGCGTGGCCCGCGGGGGCCGGGGCAGGGGGTGCTGGTGAAACTGACCCTTCTCAGCTGCTCCTGTAACTGTTCCCGCACTGACTCGGGGCAGTTATCGAGCTGCGTCTGGAGCTCGGCGTACAGCGCCTGGTGGGCCTCCAGGTGCCTCCGTCCCGCGGCCAGCTCCGCCCTCTCCTGCTCGGCGGGAGGGGCAGGGGGCGGGGCACAGGGGAGAGAGAACACACACTCCTCAACTCGGGCCGCGGGGGCGGGGCGCGGAGGCGCGGGGCGGGGCCGGAGAGGCGCGGGGCGGGGCCGGAGAGGCGGGGGCGGGGCCGGAGAGGCGGGGGCGGGGTAGGAGGAAGTGTGGAAAAGGGAATAAACGCGAGATGAGGCAGAAAAGAATAGAAAGGGAAGGTGAGGCAGGGGGAAAGAGGTAAAGAACTCGAGGCTGGAGGCAAGGGGTGGAGGGGTCAGGACAGGACCCGAGAGGTGCAGGATGGAGTAACAGGGGAGAGGGTGCAAGGCAGAAATTCTGGTCTCTTGGAGTCCCTTCAGCCAGAAGGGGGTAGGTCCTAAGACCCTCCGGTCGTTTCCTGACGGAGCCAGACAAGGCCAAAGCCGGTTCCACATCACAACCATGGAACCTTTAGCTCTTCTTCCTCCCCCCTCTTTCGCTACCCAGAGACCAAAATTCAACCTTGGGGAAAAGGGTAAGGATGGTGAGGGTTAAATCCAGGGGCAGGGGGTGAATCAGGAGGTGAGGATGTTAAAGCAACAGCAATGCAGCGGAGGGGACCCCAGCCCAGCCCCTGCGGCCGGCCGCCCTCCCCTCCTACCCATGGTAGGGGTGGGGGCTGGCACAGCAGGCCAACCTCGAAGGGATGAGGGTTGCAATTAGTTAGGCCGTTGCCATGGTAACAGGAGCCCCAGGAGTGGGTACAGAGCGGAGGTGGATGGCTCTGTCTGGGGCGAGATGACACCTCTGAGGGCGGGAAGGGGCCGAGGGGAGGAGTTGGTGAGTCACCCTCCGGAGGACAGGCAGAGGAGAACTGTGATTACTGATTCCCAAGCCAGAGTGGGGCCACGGACTGGGGGCTGGGGAGGGAAGCTGAGTGAACCTCCACCAGTGCCGCCATCACCCGCACCGTCACCCCTGCCACCTCAAAGAACTGGGCTTAGGGAGAAGGCAAAATCTAGGCCTATGGCAATCCCAGCTCTGTGAGAGATGAGGTTGGGCAAGTGCCTTCTGAACAGCTGAGCTCACCCCCAGGAGTAAGCACCTATGCTGACCCCTGTCTCCCCAGCTCCCACCCACCCCTCCACCCGAAGAGTGCCTGGGGTCCTGGCACTTCCCCATCCTGGGTTCTGGGTGGTTCACGGGCAGGGGGAGGCCTACCCAGTCCCACCCTCTGGTTGGGGTATCTGATTTGGGAAGCTGGGGGGAGAGCCAAGAAGGGCTGACACTGTGTTGGCAGAAAGCTCCTGTCCAAGCCCCCCACGGGCCATGCCACCACAGCCAGACCTCCAAACCCCTCTGGCCCAAGGGGGAAGGCAGGAGGCTGAGGGTGTGTGGGGGTGGTTAGAGGACAGCCTGCCTCTCCCTGCTGTGCAGAAAACTGCCAACCTTCTGTGGAGGCAGCAGCCCAGGATTCTCCAAATGGAAGGAGCCCCTCGGCTAAGCATTTCCTCCAGTGCTGCACCCCTCCTGCCAATGCCCCAATCGGGAGGGTTGAGCTGTGACCCCAGTCTGCTCCTCTCTGATCAAAACCCTGGGGTCCCCCACCAAGAAAAGGCGGCAGTGGCAGCATTAGAGGGGAGAGGCTCAGAGGTGCCCATGAGTTAGTGCGGGGGCAGGCATTGCCCAGCCCTGCCTGGGAGGCACTGGCAGTTAGGGGCATGCAGAGAGCCTGGGACAGTGATTAGAAGGAGGAGGGGAGTTAGTGCAGGCCTGGCTGGCAAGCGTGAAGTTAATCTGGCACAGAATTTGGGAGTGTGGTTTTGGGGGCCAGAGCCAAAGCTCCAAAAAACCAAGGGTCAAAGAATTTTTAAGAGCTTCAAAATTGAGGGCAGAGAAAAGATCCTCTCAAAAAATCCAGCAGGAAAATTAAATTCTTGGAAAAAATACTGTCAAATCCAGAAATAGATGGCCTCTCTCCACTTCAGAGCTTTTGGCACGTTGTTGGGCATCTTGGGCATGGCTGGCACGGCCCCTGTGGGACAGAGCGGCCCCTGCAGGGTGGCACAAAATCTGAAAGGGGCAGGGGCAGGAGCTGGGACCATCTGGAATGGAGGCTGCAGATCCTGGAGGCTCAGGGGAAGCAGATGCCTGAGGGCCATCTCCCAAAGACCACGTCCTGAACGCCTGAGTCATGCTTGAAGGGAGACCTTCTCCAGATGGTGAAAACCAAACCGGAACCACACTAGTGCCCTCAGGCAGTGCCCACTGCCCAAGAAGGGGCCTTGGCACTTCCTAGAAGGGCCATGAAGGGACCAGAATGGCAGGTACCCAGACACCCAGAGGGAGCACAGAGAACCAGACAGAGGAGCCCCCAACACCAGCCCAGCCCCTGGCAGTACCCTCGAGCTGGTACCTTCTGCAGAGGACAAGGTCCCCTGCCCCTGGAGGGGCACAGAGACCTCCTGGTCTACAGGGTAGACAGGGTGAGGGACCCCAGAGTAGGCATTTCCTCCTCTCCCAGGCCAGTGGTACCCAGCACTGGACCAGGCCAGCTGTGGGTTACCTTGTCCCTTTCCTTTTGGATGCCCGACTCCAAGGCCACTAGTTTCTCCTGCAGCTGATCTGCCGCCTTCTGCTCCTTCTGCAGCAGAGCCCACTCTGCCTCCCTTTCCCCCTGCAGAAGTGCCCGCTCCATTTCAGCCTGTGGGAAAAGACATGGGGCCCATGTCCAGGCCAGTCAAGGCAGCTGGACTCAGGCCCTCTCTGACACCCCTCACACAGGCCCCTCTTAGGACCCTTCCCTCTGCCTGTGGGGCGTTGGCCAGGGCCCTCACAGCTCACCTCTCGGGCGGACTCCTGCAGCTGCTGCTCCAGCTCCTTCACACGGACTTTGAGCTGTTCCACTCGGCCCAGCACCCGAGCCCGCTCCTCTTCCAGGGCCAGCACCTCTCCCTGGAGCTTGGTGCCAGGTGCGTCTTCATGCTGGAGGACAGGGAAGCCACTAGCTGGGAAAGCCTAGAGCCTTCCCGGATCAGACTGAGACTGGAGCCCCATTCCTAAGGGCACTTGGAAGGGGTAGCTGGACTGAGATAGGAGGCAAATTCCCCCCAGGGGAGCAATAAGGGCTCGGCTAAAAGGAATAAAGCTTCACCATTAAATGGAGGCCTGTATGGGGCCCCAAGGAAAGGCCAACATAAAGCATATTTATAGTTTGGGAAACTCCCTTGTCTCCCCATTTCTATACCTCTAGTACTCACTCTCTTCCCAAACTTGATACGGCTGTCATCTCATCCTCACTGGGCCCTGGCCTCCCACACCAGCCTCCTCTGCCTCCTAGCAGGCCCGACCCCAGCCCTAGGCCCCTTGCCCTGCCCTCCCTCCACCTCGTCCCACCTCTTGCTGTGTGCTCTCAGTGCTGCTGCACTCCTCCTTGAGATTTTCCTCATCTGAGCGTTCCACACTCTCCCACAAGCGTTGACTGGCACCTCCAGGCTCTTCGCTGCTCCGCCCAGTGGCCCCAATAACCCCTGCCAGGCCCCTGGAGGGCCTCCGGCCTGCCAGTGCCAATGCTGCGGTGGCCTCCCCAATGCTGGGCAGCTCCCCGGCCTCAGGGCCCCCGTCAGCCCGACTGTACTCAGCACACAGATTCAGGATGGTCTCCAGGCGCTGGCGTTCCTGCAAGAGGGGTGGGGAGGAGGGGGCAGGATGTGAGGGGGACAAGGCCAGGTCCTGGCAAGGCTAGAGGCAGGCAGTGTCCTGGCAGGAGGGGGAACGAGGACACTAGGGGCTCAGGGCTTAGCATTAGGTCAGAGTCCCAACCCTAAGGTCTGAGAGAGGCAGAGGGAAGAGGGCACGCCCCAAGTGGGCATGAGGAACCAGGCAGCTGTGCCACCTGTCCACGTGGCCAGCCACTCCTATCTTCCTGTTTCCTCTCCTTCTCACTCTCTCCCACAATAGGTTCCCTCTTGGACACACAGGAACACACACTGGTACATGAAGGACATACAACCAGATACAGATAAATACTCAGGTGCTCCTGACACAGACACACAGATCCACGGGCACAGGGCACACAGAGATACTCCCCCACTGGCACTGACACACAGCATACCCTCACAGATCACCAGGACACAATATGCACACCAACCCAGCACACCCAGACACCAGGTCTAGCCTACAGTCAGGTGGGCTGGAAAATACATCTGTGGGCCCACAGGGACCCAACACACAGGTTTACACAAAAAACACTCAGAAGCATGTACACATCCAGCCGCAGACACTCATGGAGGTGTGAGGCAGACCCCAAGACACAGTCCTCCTTGCCCCCACCTCAGCTCAGGTCACTCTTAAGCAGTCCTCAGAAACTCCCTGGCAGGTGGCTGCCAGGCCTTGAAGGCCAGGCCACTTGATCCTGCCTTCCCCCCACACCCTCCCACCCACTGCTCAGGGGCCTCGGAAGGGACAGAAAGATATACAGACATGCCAGGTCTGTGTCCCCCACACCCTCTCAACCCCCACACCTGGAGGCTCCCTCCACCTGCTCAGGTCTCTCCCACCTCCAGTTTGGCCATGACCCCCACTTACCGGGCTTCCCTCCCGCCTTCCCAGTTCCATGGCAAAAAGTCCACGGGGGAGCCCAGCCTCAGCACGCGGGAGGTTGGGCTGGTGTCCCCGCCCCAGGACCCAGATAAGCAGCCCCTTTGAAGTGGGAGGGGCAGGGCAGGCAGCCTCCAGGGCTTAAAGTGGCAGCTGGGGCAGGTCAGGGCTGGTGTGAGGGGTGTGCTTGTGGGTGAGGGTAGGGGTGGGAGGCTGAATAGAAGAATTAGGGGGCAGGGACTGGGCCCACCACTCTGTCTGTGCCACGCTCACTGGCCCTCTCCAGGAAGAGACCTCAGGGTGGACCAAGCATTCTCTTCTGGGCCAAGACAAAAATATGGAAGAGAAAGTATAGCATTTCTCCCCATCCAGTACAAACACACTGTCCCACACCCTCACCCCAATCTGCCCCGGCCCCTTAATACTGCCCCCTGACCACAGACAAACCTCCTCAGCTCTGACTCTCCTGCTCAAACCAATCCCAGGGTTCCTGTCCTCCCACCCTCCAAGCACCCCTCCCTCCTCTGCTGTCAGTGGAGAGCACAGGGGGGAGCAGAGTCCACTCTCCTCATGCATGTGTGCTCGAGCATGCAGACACTGCCCAGAGCCCCTTGTGCTCCCTGCACTATCTGGGGAATCCTGGCCCCCACCCGCCAGATGCCATTTCCAGGACAGCTGCCCAGAGCCACACCCGGTCCTGCCTGCACCCAAATGCATGCACGTGGCTCACACAGCCACAACCACCCAGCTGCCCACCCTGTTCTCTCCTCTTCCTGCACCCACATTCCCAGATGGCCCTGCCTTAGGCAGAGCGAGGGGGGACCGCCCATTTGTAGAGGTCAAGGAGAAGTGAGAAAGCGAATCAGGGGCTTTTCTAAAGAACAAGCCTCAGGCAGAGTCAGAAAGACAGGAGTTCTGGGCTCCAAGTCCTGCTCTGCCAGCACTTGTTCTGTGACCTCACACAAACCCATTTCTGTCTCTGGTCCTCAGGCAGAGATACGCTTCTCCAACCGAGAGGAGCAGGACTTCGCCACAAATGCGGTGCTTTCCTAGAGCTTCAGTGTGCTCAGGTAAATAACGTCAAACTTAATATTTACATTAAAACAAATGCTGGGGAGTGGATGTGGCTCAAGCAGTTGAGCACCACCTCCCACACAGGTTCGGTTCCAGTAAAACAGACAAGAAAGAGAAAAAACAAAACAAAACAATGAGCAGACAACAAGCACAAAATAATGAGCAAAAACAAACAAGCAAATGAAGGCACCACAGGGGGAGGGAGCAAGGCTGTGCTATAAAATAAATTTTACAATTAGCGTAAATTTAAAACAAGGCCTTAGAGACTTCAAAGGAAGTTTTTTTTGGCACTAGAATCTCAGTCATTAAGGTGTACCATGGAGGTGGGGGAGCCTGAGAGGTCCAGGGCCTGTCCAAGGGTCCTTCTCCTCTGCCAGCTGGCCGGCCCAGGCCCTGGCAGAGACCCCATCGTGGACAGCAGGCAGCCTGCCTGGCAACCACTCACCAGCCTCTCCATCTCCTGCTCCCGGAGCCGCTCTTGGCGCTGGCGCCGATGGTACTCCAGGAGGTCGTCCTCATTGTCGCTGATCTCCGTGATGCTGTTTTTCCGCTCGCGGGTCACGGGCACCCGCAAGTCCCCACTGGAGAGCTTTCTCTGCGCACGGGGACTCTGACGGGGTGAAGCCCCAGTCAGCGAGCCCAGACTGTAGGCCGGGCTCAGCCTGCCACTGAAGCTGCCCTTGCGGGGTGCCAGGGACTCTCCCAGGGTGGGCGAGGGGCTCCGTGTCCTCCGGCCCCGCCCACCCAGCGTCAGGGAGAAGTCCTCTGGGGACGTCCCGTGGGCTGCCCAGCGCCGGGGCCGGGGGCTCTCTGCCACTTCCCTGGTTAGCTTAGGATCTGGGGTGGTCCGGGCAGGCATAGGAGAGAGGGCCCGCCGGGACAGAGAGGGGCTCAAGGGAGGGAGTTCTCGCATGCTGTCCAGGCCCCGCCGGCCCAGGTGGGGACTCTCCAGGGGCTGCAGGGTGCGGGTGGCTGACCCATCTGAAAATGTTCGGCCCACCAGCTGGCGTGAGGGGCTGGTGGTCAACACCCGCTCGGCTCCTGGTGGCTCACGGAAAGGGCTGGGAGGGCGGTCCTGAAGTGTGCCAATCTTGTTGCGAGGAGCAGGGACTGGAGGCTGGAACTTGGGGCTGCCAGGAATGGGGGTGGGTTGGCTGCGGGCACCGGAAGCTGGGTACTCACTCAGGCTAACAGCCACTAGAGGCAGCTGCCCACCCAGCCGGGGGCTCTCGGTGGCCCTGCGGGCCTCTGCCAAAACAGTAGCTGCAGGGCTGTCTGTCAGCAGACCCCGGAGGCCAGGGCTGGGAGGCCTGTCGTGACCCCCTTTCCTGCCCAGACGGGGGCTCTCAGAGGAGCGGGCACCGCTTGGACGGGACTGTGGGGGCTGCAGGGCCAGATGGTAGCTGGAGGAGCGGGCGGGCACCAGTGGGGGCACGGAAAGGCCTGGCTCCTGCCCGCTGGGAGAGTGGCTGGCACAGCTTCCACTGCTGGCTGGTGAGGAGAGTGGAGAGAAGGCTGGAGAGGTGTTGTCATAGCTGGAGCCCACAGACATGGCACCGGGGCTGGTTGGAGGGGACAGCAGGTAGCGTCCACCATTAGCTATCGGCGACAGTGGGGAGGTTGCCGCAGGCTTCTTGCCAGGGGCTGCGGGGTCCTCTAGCACCAGTGAGTCCATGATTTCCTGCAGATCCTTCTCAATAGAGCTCACCAGGGAGCTGTGGCTGCCACACGCCGAGGGTCCCCGGGTGGCAGACGACTGTGGGGTGTGGTTCCCATTGACCAGGCTTTCTGATTCTGCTGAAGGAAAGAGCAAAGCGGCCTTAGGCCCTGGTCTTTGACTTTGGGGATCTGCATATGGACAAAAGTAGGGGCTCCCCCTCCTCCTAGCATGGTGTAGCTGCAAAAGCTCTGGAGAAACCAGGAGATCTGGGTCTGGCACCAGCTTTGCCGCCGACCTGCTGTGTGCAACCTGACCAAGTCACTTGCTCAGTGCACCTCAGTTTCCTCTTCTGAAAAGCAAAAGGGTGGGCAGAGCCCTCCTGGCTGTTTTATGACTTAGGGCTAGCAATGATGCTGGACTCACCCCAAGACTAGGCTCCTCCTCTGCCTTGGTTTCCCCAACCCCCTCAGAAGGGCAGGGGGACATCATGCAAAGGGGATGGGCGCCTGCCGTGGAGCTGGCCAGAGGTTCCCAGGGCTCCCAGTCTAAGGGGCTATCAGGGCCTCCCACTACAGCAGCCAGAGGCCCAGAAAATAAAACAAAGCCTCCGGGGCTGGGCCAGGGGCTGTGCTGCACCGCTTTGTCCAATCAGAGACAGGGGAGGGGTCTGGTGTTAATGGCTGGTTCCTGGAAGTCAGGCTGGCCAGCAACTAGGTGCAGCTCAGTGCTGCCAATTATCCCATTAAGACACGTCAGCAAGGGCCTGCCTCTGCCCTGTCACAACCCTAGTCAACCAACAGGAGTCCCTGCAATCACTGCCCCCAAGCAGCTTGACGAGGCTGGGAAGGGAAGGGTAAAATTAAGTGGGAAGTGTACTGCAAACTCAGACTTCTGAGGCCCCAGGGGCAGGGAGACAATAAGGAATGGCCTTTGCAAGACAGATTTTGGGTCCAAAATTATGTGGCCTGGGTTGGACCACAGTCAGAGATTGCCATGGGTACTGGTGACCCCCTTCCCTCAGATCCCCAGACCATGTGTTTAGGTCACTGATGCTACTTGCTAGGTGTGCCTGACATATGCCCACGTGCCCCAGCACCAGGGGCTCCTGGCCCCAGTCGTCCCACAGCCATCTGAACACCAGTGCAAAGTCTGGGTGGCAGGCCCACTGGCAGCCTCCTGATCTATATATCCCACCCCCCAGGCAGCTGGGCTGGGAGGAGCTGTCTTGGTTCCCTGGGACAATCACCAACTCTCCCCTGTGGCTCAATAATTTACACACAAACTGCAGCTGCCCCAGTGAATCATCAGTTGGCCTGGCCCGAAGGCAGGCAGGGCCTAACACACAGTCGCTAGCAGGCAGGAACCCAGCAGGGCTTACTGGGGGTCCGACCTAATGCTTCCTACTTCCCCGCAGGCCACCTTCGAGGGTGAGGCCAAAGTGTGATTGGTTCCCTGCAGGCCACCTTCGAGGGTGAGGCCAAAGTGTGATTGGTTCCGTGGTGGTGACACAAGAGGCCCAGAGGCATACACACTGGGCGGCATCTCCCAGATAGGGGGGCACAGGCTGGCAGAGCCCTCCATCCCATGGGCACATGATTCCCCAATTCCAGCCAAGCAGCACTGCCTTGGATCTCTCCCAGTGGCCTGACTGCCCGGCATTCTCCACCAGTGGCCCATGGCAGGTGGCAGTGCGCCCAGACCACGGGGACTGTCCAGCCCTGATACTCCAAGTTGGCCACATGGGTGAGGACTGAACTGGGAGGGCAAGGGGCACCGCTAACCCGACCCTTTGCTCCAACTGGGACTTACCAGGGCCGGGAGTGTAGGGGGACCCAGGCACCCGGCCCCCTGCCGGAATCATGCTCTTCATCCACTTGGCTTCAGCCGGGTGGTTAAAGCGGAGGAAAGTGGACTGACCCAGGCACAACATGCAGCCTGCGGAGAGAGCAAAAGCTTGGAAGGGTAGGTCAGGGCTGCTGCAGCCTCACCCACAGCACCAGCCTGCTCACCGCAGGCTCCAGAGAGCTGTCCCCCACCCCCGCACCCAAGCGTCCACACAGTTCCCAAGGATTTCTCCAGGGACCCCACCTGGGCTGAGATCGGAACCTCCGAGGCTCCACAGACCTGGCAAGACTGGAAAGAGCACCGGTTTGCCAAGCCCCAGACCTGAGCCCTGGTCCTGACTCCTCTTCTTACTGGTGGGGAGATCTGTGGGTAAAGTCTCTTCTCCCTCAGTCTCGTTCTCTCATCAGAAAAATGAGGGCAACACAAGTGCCCTTGCAGGTTTAATAAGACAGTGTGTGTGGAGAAGGCTCTTCAGAGAACATGGTTGCCCATGTCCGCCCTGCTCAGCCTGTACCTGTGAGCCGTCTATCTGCACCTCGGGTGGAAGGGTCAGTTTGAGAGGCAGCAAATTCCAGGTCAAAAAAGGAGCTTGGAGGTAGGGTGCAGGGGAAAATCAAGGTCAGTCTGCTTCCTGGCTCTGACTTATTGTTGCGTGGCCTGAGAGCTGTCCTCTCGCTGAGAGTCTGAGGGGCAACCACTGCCCTTTTTCTTTCTGACAAGGCCCCCCATGGTCTGATATCTTCCCCTAGAATCTAGCCAAGCCTAGGCCACTGCGCCCAGCCCCAGATAAGCACATTCCCAGGCAGGAGACACAAGCCCAGTCCTGCCCAGGAAGTGTGAGCGCACGGAGGAAAGGGGCGGGGGCTGTGGGAGCCAGAAAACGTAGCCAGGGGCACCAGGAGTGTTCAGAGCAGCAGGTGTGCCCACAGGCGCCTGAGCCTGGCTGGCAGAACTCCTCCTCCCTGCCACACCAGGAGCTAGGGGCTCCTGCAAAAAAGATGCTATGTTGGGAGAAGCCAGAGCCCTGGTGCTCTCTACCACCCAACTTTCCAGTCTGTCCACACCCCTGGCCCCCTGCCCCCAGCCTCCTGTCTGCCCAATCTGGTGCCTCTTGGCACCTCAAGCTTCATGCCAGTCTGAACTGAGACTGACAGGGAAGTCTACATTCCTGACACTGAGGCTTCAACTTTGGCAGGATGCAAGGACAGGGGGCATCCCAGGCCACACGGTACCTTGACGGGCCCCTAACTGAGGAGCTCAGGAGCCAGTCGCTGGGACTCTAGGCATTACCACGGGATGGGGAGCCCAGCAGGCTGAAAACCCTGCAGCACTCACAGTGGATAAAGCCACCCACTACCTTGGCACACCCTCAGGGCCTCCCAGGCAGGTGGGCACCATCAATTCTAAAGGCTGATGGGTGGCTGGGAGAGGGGAGACCTTTCCTGCCAAGGCACCAGAGGAGCTGATCCCAGAGTAATCCTAACTGGAATAAATGGTAGCCAACCACACCGTCACCTAATTACAGCCACAGCTGTTTCAGAAAGAGTCCCTCCCTCTCACTTTTAGGCATTTAAAAAGCCAATTATTGAGGCGTTTGCAGGGTCTAGACAAAGTCACTTATATGATGGGGGAGGCAGTGGAGTTCAGAAGCCTGACCACTCAGTCCAGGCTAGGAAAGGAGGTTATGGGTAGTTTCCAGCCCATGAGTTCCAGGGTCACCCAAGGAGGCTGTGGGCGTCTCAGAGGACCCTGTAGTCATGAGTTCCCTGCAACCCCCTCTGCCCCTCACCCTCCCAGCATAGGGGGTGTGGCCACACAGCCTCTGGGCTATAAATAGGTGATGCCAGGCAGCGGTCCCGGGACCGGGACCGTATTAATAGAGCATAGAGCGGGCAGGAGGGCAGCAGGACTGAAAGCCGCCCAGCTCTTGTTCTGCCCAAATTAACTTTCTATTTGCACTCAGGGGCCCAGGCACTGCCCCAACGCTGGCCCCCACTGCCCCAGGGGCCTGGCCAGCCTCAGTTTCTGGGATGAAATCTCCTCCCTGCCCACTCCCGCCCAGTACCCCCTAAGCTCGCCCACTGGGAAAACCAAGGAACTCTTCCCATCCAGCCAAAGTCAAAGTCTGTGCCCCCCTGATCCCAGAGGGGCTCAGGTCAGGACCCACTCCTGTGCAGGTGTGTGGGAGCTTCACATCTGGAAGGGGAAATGGGTCAAAAGAGCGGGTGGATCCGCTCTCCCAGACAGATGCAGAGCGGAAAACCCACACACAGGCAAACACACTCTCACAGACTCACGCATGGACACACTCAGAGAAATAAACCCAGACACAGCACACTCACAGGCATGCTCAGACACTCACTGCCCTGCTGGCCACACAAACAGAATGGACTGGCCAAAGGGAGGGGGGGCCAGTGAGGGGAGGGCAAGAGCAAGCACCTCGGCCCTTCCCGGGGGACACCCCTCTCGGTCACGGGGCTCCCCTCGTCCTAAGCATGTCCCCCATCCCCAAGGGAGGCGGATCCTGAGGTGTGCCCGCTAAGGAGTGTCCCCACGCAGACCCCGGGACACACGGGGCACACACACAAGCGAGCCTCACAGCCTCAACTCTCAAGGTGGGGCCGAGGCCCCCGTCCACTCTGCAGGCGCCCACCCCCCAGGACGCCCCTCCCAGCCCGGCTCCTGCACGCGCGGCCGCCTGCGGGGTGCACGGCGCGGGGCTGAGGACTCACCGCCAAGCCCGGCCCTGCGCCCCGCGCTCGCCTCCGCGGGCCGGAGCCCTCCAAGTCCCCGGGCCGCCCGGGCCTCTGAGGGGCAGGGCCGACCTTCCGCGCCGCCGGCTCCAGGCTGCGAACGAGCCACCAGGCAGCGAGCCGCCGCCAGAGCCCGCCCGGGGAGGGGCGGGGCCGCCGCCACCGCGGAGGAAGGGAGCCAGGGAGGGAGGGACAAAGGAGGGAGGAGGGGAAGAGGAAGTGATGGAGGAGAGGAGCGAGGAGCTGGGTGGCGAGGGCGGGGCAGGAGGGCAGGAGGGCGCCAGCAGGGAGTCTGCGCCAGGGCCAGGGGGGAAAGTGGGGCAGCCGAGCAGAGGTTCAAGAGAGGTGAGGCCGGGAACCGTGGGCGGAAAACGCGGAGGCCAGAGGGTGAGGAGACCGCGGTGAGGAGAAGGCAAGGCCAGCGGTCTCCCTTGAGCCTTCTGCGGTAGGAAATCAGTGGACCCCGAGGCTGGGTTGGGGCCAGCGCTGCCCCTACTGGCTTGTGTGACCTTGAGCCAGTCGCACCCTCTGGCCTTGGAGTCCCTATCTACACACTGAGGTTGGGCTCAGGGAGAGGGGACCTCGGGGAACGCTCAGGGGTCCAGCTCTGGCCCTCAGCCTGCTCCGGTGGCAGGGTCACCCTCAGGCTGGGCGTTCAGGCCGTAGTAATTCTGGCTCTTTGCAATGGGGGGAACGTGGAAACCAGCGCCTGTCTCCATCCTAAACACCTGGCCCAAACCCCCACGACCCAACCCGGGCTGGACCCAGGCACTGCTCCTTCCAAGCCAACCCACCACCTGGGGGCTCCTGGAAGCCAGCTCTGCTTCCTCCCAGTCACAGCAAGGGGGCTTTCTCCCCATCCTAGAAATACGGCCACCTACTTCTGGAGCCCCCCGCGTCAGGCTAAGGTTCCCAGCCAGGCAGATACCTACCACCCAGCCCCAGAGAGTTCCTCTGTTGCAGGGAACCGGCCCCCGGACACTAGAACTTGATGGGACTTGTGCCATTCTCTGAGACACAGGTATCTGCTCAGCAATGCACTCGGCCCCATGTACCTCTCAGACACACTCAGACACTTGCTCAGTCACACAGCACTGCTTCGGCTGTGTCTACTCTGAGTCACACAAGCACCCCAGTTAAACACGCTGTCTCTCATACCCTCTATTCTCACACACACATCCCCATGCGTGCCAACCCCTCTTAGTTACACACTCACTAAGGCACAGACGTCCTTTCACTTGGTTCCTGGAGAGACTGAAATAAAAAGTCAACTTTCATAGGGAGATAATCAGACCAGTTTTCCACCCTTGCTAAACATCCTCCTACCCCAGCCTTGCACACCGCCAGAGTCCATGCTCACACACTTGACCGCTCACATGTGCAAATCATCCTATTCTCCTTCTGAAGGAAAGGGAAGAGCCAAATAGAGTCCAATGCAAAATGCAGGGGGCAGGGAGCCTTTTTGTAATAATCTCCTCAGGAAGAATGATTCATCAGTCTGGAAACTCTGACAGCAGGCTGGATGGACACAGACAGACGTGGAGGATGCCCACCAGGGAGAAACAGGGCAGGAGGCAGACACAAGGAAGTGGGAAGCCAGGAGCCTCTTCCCCTTTACCTCTTCGCTTCTTCCTTGGAGCCTTATTGGTCAAATCTTTTTTTGTCTTATAAAAGGAAGACTGGGGCCTCACTCCCAATTTACAGAAGGGATAACTGATAATCGGGTAGGAGAGAAAGAGGTCGATGACCCAGAGCCCAGAGGGAGACAGCCCAGGAATCCTTGCTGCAGTCACCCTCTGGGAGCCTCCCCTGCTGACCCTCACACAAGTCCCTACCCACCAATGAGGGGCTTAGGGAGTGAAGGGAATGTGGAGACAACGGCCAGGAGTGGATGGGGACTTACTGTCTAGACAGCCTGGTCCCTGAGTGTGTGGCTTTCTGGATCCTCCCCCATTTAGTCCCCTCCCAGAACTCTCATGTGGTCTGGCACAGGGTTCCAGGGTGGGGCCACCTAGACCCAGACTGAGATTCCGCCTCCCTTCCTTGGTCTATTCCCAGCTTCTCTCGCTCTGTAGAGGAGAGGGCACCGTGGATGCCAAGGTACATGGGTCCAGCGGGTGGAATCGGGATCTTCCTGGCACCCTCACGGGTCCATAGTTCTAGGCAAAAGGTTGGCAGCTGCTTTCTGCCTGCCTCCTCCCTCCCCCACCCAGGCATATTGCTGCAGGAAGAGCCTGTCACTGCCATCTCTGCTGCTCGTGAAGGGTTCCCCTCCGAGTTGTCTGTAGCTGGGCATGATGCCCAGAATGATGCAACCAGGGCCTGGTCCAGTCGGAGTGGGCCCTTGTGATTCCCAGTGTAGCCCTCTGTTTTTCAAAAAAGGAGGGTCCCCTCTACAAGGTTGGATTAGGGGCAGTGGGCAGGGAAAATGATCCCCTTGCACATACGCCCATGGATAGGCCAGTGGCTGGTGAGTTCTTACGTACTCAGAGGCTTACACATACAGACATTGGTACCAGCAGTCCTAAGTTCACCCCACCCTCCACTTGAACAGGCTGATCCATAAACACAAGGAAAGACACAAACAAGCCCAGAGTCACAAACACATCCGGAGATACATAAACACACTCCAGTTTCACAGACACACAGAGATAGCACATGCACCCCCGAGCCACCCAGTTTCCAGGGAAACGCACTCCCAAGAATGTCCGGAGTGGGGCCAGGCAGGGCTGGGCTTGGTGCCTTGCTCCAGAGATGAGACAAGGAAACCCTCAGCTCCTGGAGCCCAGGGGAGGGGGAGGGCTGGGGAGAAGAACACCCGCTCCTTTGTGCCTCTGCCTACCCCTCCCCAGGCTGCCCAGCTTCTGGGACAGGCGAGTCCAGACAAGAAGGCTCTGGGGGTGGTGGGGAGAAAAAGGGAAGGGGTTTAGCGTCAGAAGAGAGTGGGAGACGACATATTTGGCAGGGTGGGCTTCTAGCCTGGGGAGAGTGGAGGGTCACTGGGGCCACAGGAAATGCCTAAGAATTCCACCCTGGCCCCAGGCCTTCTGCCTCCTCTCCTCGTGAGCTAAATGATGCACTGAGAAGACTGGACAAGAGGGGGATGTAGAGCATCAGCTTATCCATCCTGTTCACAACACATAGTGTAAGAATGTTCTCCAGCCTTCTTTGACCTTTGCCCCCACCTCTCCTTGCTCTTCTACTCGGGTACATTCATTCAAATTTTGGGGAAGGTGCTCTCTTCCAGATTGAGAAGAACCATAGTGCAGCAGATGGCATCACAGTCAAGGCCTCAGTTTATGGGGGTCTCTCCTTTCACCCAGAGTCACAGACCCTGAAGCCCTGGGAACGTCAAGGGCCTTCCTGCTACCACTGTCAGACCTGCCTCCCTAAGTCAGTTGCCCCCCTCTACCAGGGGCAGGAAGAAAGGAATAGCCTCCTGGGTCTGCTTTGAATGGAGTGGCATTTAAAGGCCCTGAGAGGTGTGAGCAGGAGAGGGGGCTCAGTGGAGGGAAGTAGGGACTGCAGCTGCCAAGGAGCTTCCAGCCAGCAGGAGTCCCCAGAAAACAATACCGCACCCTTGGGCCTCCTGCTTAGAGCCTGGCTGAGCCCAGAGTTAACCCCACCTACTGCCCCTCCCCCCAACCTCCCTATCCTCAGGTAGGACCAGAATCTGCTTCACTCCTGTCCTGCCAATTCACTCTACGAACTGGTGCTGTGAACCCTGTTTCCAGGGCAAACACAACCGGCCCATCAAAGGACCACCTGGGCCAACTCTTTGCCTGCCTGGTAACCATAGTAACTACAGGAACCCAGTTTTTAGAACTACCTTCTGCGAATAATGGCCTGTGGCTTTGGGAAACAGGTGGTAACCATATTCATGACCCAAGAGCTGCTGTCAACAGTATTGTGACAGGAGGGCCATGTCCTCAGGTTTTGCCATAAGAGTTTGCCCCTGCCCCATCCCCCTCTGGGGCATTGTCCTCTCCCCCATCCCCCAGATATTCACAACCGCTCTCTTGGCATCGTGAAACAATGTCATTGTTCCCCTCTCCCTGCTGCCTCCGTCAAGCTCCGTGAACCACCATTACACCACCCCCCATGCCCTGCAGAGCAGGAATCAGAACCTCTCCCCTTTCCACGTGTGGGGTGGCAGGGTGGGGGTGAAAAGCAGGTGAAGACGGGTCTGGAGGCTGGAGGGGTTGGGGATGTTGTTTAGGCACATCCAGATGGACCTGAGACAGTTACCATGGCAACCACTACAGTAGGCTTCCCCTGCACCCCAAATGCACAAGGTTCTAAACAAAAGCCCCCTCCATTTGGGGCCATTGAACCTTACCCTGAGTGAGCCGGGTGGGCTGCCGGACAGGGAGCCCATCAATGGTGCAGGCATTGCCACAAGGGTGGAGGGTGAGGGTGCCCCGCAGGTTCTCGATGTAGCAGTGCTCAGGAGCCAGACCCGGACCTTGCAGTGAGATATCCCTGGCTGCAGAGCCGATCACTGTCCTGCCTGGAGACAGGAGGCACATTGAGTCAGAGGGTGGCCCAGGCTGAGAAGGCAGGGACAGAGCCACAATGGAAGTATACTTCCATCTCCTACTCCCCTAGTGGGCCTCAGGGCATGGTCCAGGTGGCAAGTGGTAGAAGCTCTTCCCAGGCAGAGAAAACTCTGGCCCAAGCGTGGGAAAGCCGAGAGGGCATAGTAGGATCCAGACTCTGCAAGATGTAGGAAGGGAGAGGAACCTCTTTTCTGCAGACTTCCCTTAGTCCCCCCAATTCCCCCTCCTGAAGTCCTTTTCTTCTTCCCCTTGGTTCTTCTAAGTCCTCCTCTCCTTCTTCTCTCCCTCCTTTCTGCCACCTGTAACCCTCCCCTCCCTCACTCCCTCTCCCTTCAGTGTAGCCTCTCCCCTCAGTGTTTCTGCAAGAGCAGCCCCTCCCCCTGGCAGAGCCCCTGAGACTGGTATTTGGAGAATGTGAGGAATGTAGTATCACCCAGGCAACAAGTGCACCCAGGAGAGGAGAGAGGGAGGGCAGAAGCTGAAAGGTGAAGGGGGCTGTGCCAGGGCCCTACCTTGGGAGGCCTGCCCTGACAGCCATCCCTCCATTCTCCGCGGGCGCCTTCTCCCGTGCCACACACTGCCCTGGAGTGGAGCCCCCTTTTTCCTGGACACACTGGTTGCTAAGAGCAATGTGCTCTCCTGTTTCTCTCTACACTCTTCTCCTTGTTTCTAAACTGCTCTTCAATTCCAGTCAAAGAATTATCTACTAAAAAAGTCTGGGAAGCAAGCTGGTAGGGTGAGTCCCATTTGGGGAAGGCAAACATTGCCAGTGCACAGAAGAGGGATCCTAACACGTGCAAGAAGCTGGACTTCTAGGGCAGAAAAATCTACAAGGATCAAGGCGAAGCAGGTGGGATGCCCTGTCCAGACTCACCTTCCTCCAGCGGCAGGAGGGTAATGGCCGTGCTGAGTCGCCCACTGCCCAGGCTCACTAGATGGGGCTTGTCCGTTTGCACTTTCAGCCCTTTGCCTGTCTCGATCAGGTCCAAAGGTCCTTTCTTCAAGTAGTAGGGATGAGAGATGAGCATCATTAGACACTTAGGCCAGCACCTTACCACGCCAGTCCCAGTCACACCAGCACTTGCTCCAGCCCTTGCCCCTCTCCAAAGGACTCTGACAGTGTTGAACAGCTTAGCACAGCGTCTTGCACATGGCAACGTTCCACTAAATCGTAATTAGATCTGAATCTAGGCCACTAACTGGTCCCCCTGGATTTATCTCAAGTCTTGGCTTAATTGTCCCTTTTGTCTATGAAGACAGAGACCAGGAGAAAGTAAGTGTGTGGGGGGAGGGAGGTGCTGGATAAGGGGGAAGGGGCTCAAGAGGGCCAATCAAGTTTAATCCCCTTGGACACTACTTGCCCCTGCTAAACTAAATTACAAGGGAGCATGGGGCCGTGGATGGAGGAGAGTGTTGCCACCAGGGTCAGTCTGTAAGCCACTTCCTGACTTTCAGAGGGTATTTTCTGGGTGAACCAATTAACCTGATTTAGATAAAGACTGAGCTGTTAATAATCTTGGGACTTGGGGAAGGGCAAAGAAGAGCAGAACTGCTGTTCTCATCCTTGTGCTGGAACCATGGGCATGTAGAAGAGTCAAACCCACCCTTACCCGCTGCCAGAGCCCCCCACACCAGTCCCCCCTACCCTCCTTCCCGGCCGCAACCCCACTTACCTGCACCATGGCCTGGGTCTTGTGTCCAGGGCCTACCTGGTTCCTACTGAGAGCATCCATGGTCCTGCCTGGGACTCCAGAGCTCCTGGGGACACAGAAGAGAGCAGGTCAAGAGGGGAGGACAGGGTAGAAAAGGGGAAAGAGTGGGCTCTGTGGCAGTTAGCACCGGTCACCATTATTCCCAGCACCCTTGTAGAGGCAACTCAGGAGTGTCCCAGGGCCTTGCTGTCAGCCATACCATGGATACTATACCATACCATCACCATCCTGGCTCTTGCCACCCTAAACACAAAAAGCTCTGAATGACCCAACCTGCATTTCTGTGCTTTCTTGGCCTATGATATCCAGAACCCAGGTGTTGGCAGCCTAACGACCCTCAGCTATCTGGAGCCTTAAACAGGAAATCTGCCTTTGTGGGAGAAGCAGAATCAAGGGGACCCCTCTCTGGACACTGGTAGCAAGAAGGCCCCCAGGTGGGTGGCAGGGCTGAAACAGGAGCTCCCTCTCCTTTCTCTCGAATCTTTTCCCAGGGGTCTCAATAGGATGTTTTCTTAAAGGAGACACAACAGGGGAAAATCAGCCATTCCTGCCATCTCTACGTCTCGATTCCTGCACTTCTCTTCTCCAGAAAGCAACCCCACCCCAACCCAATCAGCTGAAAAACTCAGTGGTGACTAATACTGAGAATATAGGACTCTTGGGTTCTTAGCCTCACCTGGTGCCATAGGAAGCTTAGTTTCTTAGAACCGGGGGTACAATAAATTCCAGAATGGCAGTGACCTCCCCTCCCCCCCATCTCCTTTCCCTGGTTCACATCTTAGGTACCTGAGAAATGTATGGAAGATTCATTTATGTGCCTACATGCCCATCTCTTGGCCACCTTCCTAAGGTTAAAAATCTTCCTATTTGCTGCCAAAATGGTCCTGGGGAAGGCTAAGAAGAGTGGGCTGAGGGTATGGGGCGACCCAGGTGAGCAGCATTTACTTCCATCTTTCTCTTCCAGCCACCTACCAGGTGACTTGGAAAGGAAGTGGGGGCAGGAGCCAGGATTCCAAGCAGTGTCCGACCCTGGCAGTGAGGCCCACGGGCCTCAGCCATGTAGTTACTAATTTTACCCTCCCGGCTTCCACCCTTCCGGGCCTGGACAGCATCATGTCCGTCACTATTTCCACCCAAGCTGGCAGAAGAGAGGCCAAACAGGGCCTGGGGCCCACCCCAAGGGTGCCTGGGAAGAGGGAAGGCAAAGGACATTAACCTACACCAAGTCAGCCTGGCACCTCCCTGGCCGTGGGAAAGAATCCCCAGGATCAGAAGCTGCTGTGCTGCTTCCCTCCACTCAGGGAGGAGAGGCAAGAGAAAGTGGGTTGGAGATAGGGAGTTTGTGCAGAGCTTTAGGTTGGGTTGCAAGAGCCTTGAATTCTAACCCTGACTTTATTATTTATTAGCTGTGAGATCTTAGACATGTCACTTAACTTCTCTGAGCATCAGGTCATTCTCCTATGAGACTGGAATAATGATGGAAAATAGATGGTTTCATTGTTGTCTAGGGCTGGGGGTAGGAATGGGGAATGACCCAAATGGGCACAAGATTTCTTTTTGAGATGATAGAAATGTTTCTCAAATTAAATTGGGATGATGGTTGCACACTCATAAATATTTGTTTGCTTAAATTGGGTGAAATTTATGGTTAATTATACCTCAAGCTAACTAAAAAAAAAAAAAAAAGATGATTCAGGTATCACATGAAATGACACTTGTAAAGTGCAAATCACTACAAAAATGTCAGTTCTTACTGAGCTTCCTGACCTTGAGCAAGTCACCCCACTTGCTTGGGCCTCAATTTCTTCATCTGTCAAACTGAAGTATTGTTACTACTAGCCTGGAGAGGCAGCTGGGAAGGAGCTCATTTATTTACACCAAAGAACTTCAAGTGGTGATAAAGTTTGTCAAGGTATAAGGTTGATGGGGAACAAGAGTGATTAGAGGAGACGAGAGAAGGGAATAAGGAGATGAAAGGAGAAGGAAAGATAAGGAGAGAGGTGTAGGGAGAGACGAGACGATAAGAAAAGATGTAGAGATTGGAAGGTGCGAAGCTGTGATCCCAGTTCAGAAACCTAACCCAGGTAAAGAGGAAAGAGACACTGGACTGACCAGCCCTCAGGCGGTGCTTTGGCAAACTCGCTGCGTAAAGCCGCCACCTTGGGGCGCCCTTTTCCCGGACCCCACCCTGGGGCTTGGGGCGAGCTCTGGGGCGCCCCCCATCGGCTGCCCCGCTTCCGGCAGGCGCGGCTGCCGCCCACTCCCGCGGGCTGTAATTACCCACCCAGCCCCTGCCCTGCCCCTGCCCCCGCGGCCCTTCTGAGAAACCCGGCCCCGCCCCGCTGCCAAAATTAGGCCCCTGCGGCGCGAGGGCCGCGGCCGCGGAGCCGGAGCGCCGCGGTCAGCCCGGTTCCAGGCCCTGGCCCCCGAGCGCGGCGTCGGGACCCTCCCGCACCCGGCGCGCAGATGCCCTCGCGCCGCCTCGGGCGCAGGGTGGCAGGGCCTCGGCGTCCGGCACCCAGAGGGCCCCCGTGTGCGGCGAGGCCGGGGCGCCTCCGGCCCTCTGGACCCAATGGACCGTCCAGGACGCCCCTCTGGGGGTACTGGCGCGCGAGTGAGGGTAAAGAGAGGCCCGGGAAGGGCCCCCAAGCTCTGCACCCAGAGGTCCAAGATGAAGGGTCCGGCCCCCCGCGGCGCCGCGGCTTGGGCGCTCCCCGAGAGCAGGCGGGGTGGCCCCGGCCCTCACCTGTGCCCCGCGGGGAGCCCGCCGAGGCCGCGCGCCGGGCGTTGCGGGGCTGGGGCCGGGCTGCGCCGCTCTCGCTCTCCGCGGGCGCCTTTCCCGCGCACATCCGCCCCGAAGGAAGGGCCGCCGGCAGAGGAAGGAGCCGGGAAGGGAAGGAAACTGAGGCCGAGGGTCCGGCGGGCGGGGCGAACTTAAGGAGGAGGAAAAGGAGGCTGCGAGAAAGGGGTCTACCGAGGGACGGGGCGGCGACGGGGGCGCACGAGGATCTGGAGGGGACGGGAGCAGACTGAGGGAGAAGGAGGGGAATGAGTGCTGGGGAGGGAAAGGCTGCGGTCAGAAGGGGGGGGGAGAACTGGGGAAGGATACGATGGTGGGGAGGGGAGACTGAGGGCAGAGGGGTCCTCAGGTGAGCGGGAAGACGGGGAAAGGGGAGATCCGAGCAGAAGTGGGGCGTGCTGTGGGAAGCGAAAGGGGAAACCGAGGCGAAATGGGGGAGCTGAAGGAAAAGGAGGGCGACTGAGGGCAGACCAGGGACCCTGGAGAGGGAGGACGAGAGGGGAGAGAGGACAGCGGGCCGAGCAGAGAGACCTAGTGTAGTTTGGGGGTTGGATTTTTTTATGGGGGGGCGGGGGTTGTGCCGGAAAGGTGCCCCTCCCAGGTTCCCCGCCCTGGGCCTCCGCGGGGACACAGGGCCGCAGTGTGGGGCCGCCGCGCCCTCCCGGGACGGCGGCACAAGCGCCCTTTCTTCGGCTCGGCTGGGAGAAGGAGCCCCTTGTTTGTGCGGTCGGGGAAAGGGGCTGGTCGCACAGACACCGCCCGCTCCCTGCGGGACAGCTGCGGGGTGGGGGCCACAGACGTGAGGGGGGCTGCGTGGGGGGGCCGTGTGAGCAGGGGGAGTTACTTATGTGAGCAAGGTGTGCGTGTGCGAACGGGGTGTGCCTGTGTAGAGAAGCCGCGGGAGTGTGGATGGGGTGTGTGCGTGGGGGGTGCGTGTGTGAGCGGCGGCCTGCGTGGGGTGTGGGTGGGAGGCCGCGTGTGTGACGGGGGTTATGGGAGTGCAGAGGTGCGTGTGTGAGGGGTGGGCTGCGTGTCTGAGGGGGAGGGCCGTGTGTGCGTGGGGGGCTGCGTGTGAGGTGGGCCTCGTGCGAGTGAGGCGTGTGACATGCGTGGCGTGCGCGTTGAGACAGGTGTGTGTGTCAGCCTTTCACACGGGTGGCGCGTAGCGGTGTGTCGGGGATGCATGTGCGGGAGGCGTTATGGGGCGTGCGTGGGTGGTGGAGGGGGGTTCTGTGCGTGGCTTCCGTGTGGGATGCCTGACGTGTGTGGGGAGGTTGTGCCTGCGTGTAACTGCGGGGCGGGGGGGAAGCCGGCGGGTGAGTCAGCCTCGGGGAGCCTCCGGGACCGCTGAGCTAACGGGCCCAGAATGCAGCTCCGCCCCGGCGCCCTGGTTCCCCGCCGGGCCGAGCCCCGCTCGCGCCCGCCTCAGCCTCGGCGGAAGCGTCTGCGGGCGCCGCCGAAACCCCGCGCCGCCGCCGCCGCCCGCGCGCACTTCCCCAGGCCGGGGGAGCCCCGCTGACTCGGCCCAGCCCCCGCCCGGGGGAACTCCGCAAGGAATTCGAATCCGCACCGCGCGGGCGGGGCGAGAGCCTGGGCTCCCTCCTCCAGGTTCTCTCCTTCCGCCTCCCTCACTCCTAAAGACGCGGGGCCTTGGAGGAGGGCGCCCGAGTGGCCCCCAATGTTCCTCCCAGCTCCTGGACCCCAAGGGCCCTTCCCCGGCACCCACGCTTCCGAGTCAGCCGGACTTTGCATCCCTTCCTGGCGCCCCACGGGATCCCCTCTCCTTTCCGGGCTCTCCGCCCTGCCGTCGGCGGGAGGGGGGGAGATGTGGGGCGCGGGCCAAGGACCCGCGAGTGTCCTCCCGGCTGTCTGGGTCCCGGAGGGGCACGAGCGTCTTGGTGAGACAAGGATTGGCGCCCCTCCGGGGGAGAGCGCGACAGCCCCCTCTGGCGGCGGTGCAGCCGAGGGCACAGGCAAGCAGCTCGCAGGAAGCCGACGAGCCGACTCCCGACGAAGCCCCTCGGGTCCCACGCACCCACCTGCGGCGCCCTCTCCTCCTCCATGGGTTTCTTCCGGTCTCCCTTGCCCAGAGCTGATCTGGGGGCTCCCGCTAGGCCCCTGGAACGTCCCCTTACCTAGTCCCAGCCACGCAGCCAAGAAGACGTGCGGGCGTCGTGGGAGAGGGCGCTCTTACCTCGGGTGGGAGCCGGGGAGGAGGCGCCGGTCCTTTCGCCCGCCTCCGCCGCCGCGGCCTCAGGCTCGCAGGACACTGTGGCTTTTCCCTGGGAGCCCGCTGAGGAGGAGGAGAGCGAGCCGGTCCCGCCTCCCCGCCCCCCCGTCCCCGCTAGTCCCCGCCCCCATTCCCGGTCCCGTCGGCTGGGCCAGCTAGAGAAGACGCCCTTGTGGGGCTGGAGCCCAAGGTCCCCCCACCCACCCTTTCCGACAGCAGCACCTCCCCCCGCCTGCACAGCGCCTGCTTTGTTCATCTCTGCAGCTGGGCTCTCCACTGCCATCCCACTCCGGCCTCCCCTTCGGACTCTCCTAGACCACCCTCCACCCCCAGCTTTAACACTCTTCCAAGAGGGTGTTTTTGACAGCCCCTCTCGCTCTTTTTAAAATCTTAGATGCTTGAATCCTCTATCAGCTCCCAGCGAACCCTCTAGTCACAGTCCCTACAACATGCTCTTCTCAACCATTCCCTCCAGAACATCTACTGAGGAGCTCCAGGTCTTTCCGCTGTCATCCCTTCTTACCCTATTCCAAACCCTACCATGAAGATCTGTAAACAGGGTTGATAATCCTACACACCAAGTTTCCCAGATTTTCTAAGGATTGGCACATATAAGAAGACATGTAAAAAATGCCATGCAAACTCTAACACCCAGGAATGCTGGATGGAATTATCATCTTGTCCCCTTGTAGTTCCACCCACACCAAAGACCTGCTGGATTACAGATTGGGAGGTAGAAAACAGCCACATGATATACAGTTGAGCACACCATCCTATAGTAGTTTGGGTCTCTGTAGGAGTAGAGGATAATAAGGAAGATAAGGGAGTCTAAAAACCCAAAAGCAGCCTAGAGACTGACCCTGGTTGAAATCATTCTCCATGTCAACCCCCGAAATCCAATGCTGACAGTGGATCCTTACCTTGCAAAGCCAGCTCTTCCCCGGGGAGACGGAATGGGAAGGCTCTAGGGAGCTGAACTCAGCTAGACTGGACCTCTTTAACCTGCTCTACAGGGACCCCTGAGACTTCCTCATTTAAGGAAGGTGCAGAAAGACCCCCAGGCTGGGAGAAATTTCAACTGGGGTGAATAGCAGAAAATAATTTGTCCTCTTTGGGATGGACGAGTCCTGTTCTGATTCAGTGGCTTTAATTTGTGTCCTCTTTCCCTAACCCAGGAACAGCAGGAGGCTGAACTGCTGGAATCTTTGGTCACTCATTGACAGAGCCAGCATAAAGCAAGGGGCCTCCCACGGCTGGAGCTAGGCAGTGGGCAAGAAGGGGGAAGGGAAAGGGTACTCTTTGCTACCTGCTGAAGCTGACAGAGGTCAAACAATCAGACTCCAGCTTACGGTGTGTGTGCCAGGAAACACAGGGTTTAGGGGAAAGCAGTCTCAATGCCTTCTCTTCATACTGTTTGAGGCTCATGAGCATATTTTAACTCTGGCCACCTTTCATGAGGCAGTTCACAGTAATTTTCAGTCTCTTCTAATAAACAAACTGTTGTATCCTATGTGCCAAGTCCCAACACTTGAGTGGAGAGGCTCAGATTGGGGTACATCCCAGCCCAATATTTTTCACATACATCTGTTCCACAACCCCCAGCTCCTCTTTTCCTTCTTGGTCAGGAGAAATTTCAGGGAATAGCCAAGTCTGCTACAAGGCAGCTGATGCTGAGGTAAGGAGCTGAAACAGCACCCAGCTTCTCACTGTCCTCCAACCCAGGGACCAGCTGACCCCATGACAAAGGCTCTGTGCAGTGTCCTCTCTCCCGCTGAGTCCGGGCTCTGTGTTCCCACAGTTAGCGCACTCAAGGGACTAAAGACCTACCGCCCCCACCCACCCCCACCCAGCTCCACATCTGGAGCCCATCAAAAAATTCAGTGCTCTCTCACAGTTACGCAAGAGGTCGAGCAGCTGGGAGCTCAGGAAAGGGGGAGGAAGAGAAGGGAAGAAAGCAGAAAACAGCTTTGCAGGCATGCTTCAGACTTTCCGAAGTGGAAGCAGGGGGGAGAGGGCAAAGACTGGGTGTGGAAGGAAGAGTGATTTTTTTTTAAGGCTCTCTGCCCTTGGCTCTGAATGTCAGTAGATTTCCACACCCCTCCTGCTTTTGCCCTGGCACATTTCTCACCTCTGTCCTTCTCAAAGTGTACTCCTTCCAGCTCTAGGAAGAGGGGACTATTGCTCATACAAGCTATCCCTTTCTGGCCTCTGGCTTCTGGGCTCAGGCACCATTAGTATAGGTGTGGAGGCAGCCAACGGTGCCAAGTAATTCCTTACTGCATCCAACTTGGGAAAAAGTTCAAACCTTGCTTCAGCAGCCACAAGGGAACAGAAGCTGTCTTCTCAACTTGTCTTAGAAATCATACAATCCACACCCCCACCCAAAGCTAAGATGCGTTTAAGCTGAGTAGGAAATTTGAGTAGGACAGAAAACTGGTCTTGTCTACCCGCCTGGCTCAGGATCTTCCTATGAGCTGAAAAGAACAGACATCCATTTGAGCAAAAGAATAGGAAACAAGACTTATTTCCATTTCTCTCATTGCCTTGAATTTGTAATTTTTTTTTTTAATGTATTTTTTTAATTATTGTGGCCACAACACAAAATTTCCCGTTTGAACCATTTTTAAACATACATTAAGTGGTATTAATTACATTTGCATTGTTGTGCCACCATCACCAAACTTTCCATTTTTGAAACTGCCTATCTCCTGGTCACCCAGATCACACAGAGTACAGAAGATGTCATTGTAAGATTTCCAGAATTGGACTAAGCCCCAAATAAACACTAGCCCCTGCTCTATGAACAGCGGGACAAAACACCTTTCTTATTTTGGTGGGGCAGGGGAAGGAGGGATTGGCCCATGCTTCTAAAAACTGCCTGATAGACTGGCCTCTAGTTTGTAGGAGTAGGGAAACAGCTCGGTGTCGAAAGGGCCTACCTCCACATCAGTCATTAACTCCCCATGTTAAGATGTTAGATGCTGTCTGCCCTCAGGTAATAGCAATACACAGGAACAAACCTACAGGTAGATTATCTAGGAATTTCAAAGCAGCTCTAGAATTCAAATATGAACTATTTGTCAAAGGGGGCAAGAAGAGATAGAATGTGGAGGAGTGAATGCTTGGAATTGGAGAGATGTGCTTAGTAAAGGGGAATCAACTGAGTTTTTGCTTCGAGTTTCCTCCAGTGCCCACAAGTCAGAAACCCATTCCCCATTCTCATTAAGACCCATGTTGAGTTATCACTGGTTGTAGTTGTCTACCTTAGGTTAAAAGGCTTTGTAGGCAGGTATAGTCATTGCTTGGACTTTAATCTTCTTGAAGATGAGGGCTTTTTCTATCTTCCTCCTATGAGCCCTGGCAGATGTGGCGATTCTTGTAAGGCTATGCTATATGACCCCAGGAAATCTCCCACATCCTACCCAGTATGAACAATTTTAAGTTAATTGGAGGGCAGTTTCTCTTGCCAGAGATACATGGTTGATAGATTTGGGGTTTGAAACTACTGTGACTAGGTGAACAAATCTTTTTTTTTAAAAAAGCAACTTCCACAGAGGAGGTCTGTTCCTGACCTTCTATATGTGGAATTAATAGAGTGCAGGAACCACAGCCCCCTACATTAAACAGGATGCTCTGTCAGATCTGGCTATTCTGCTACTCTTACTCCCAAGAGGCCAACAAAAGGCCCACTTGATGCCCTGGAGGAATTAGCATCTAGTCAGGAGGTGTGGCAAAGTGGTTTTGGTGTACTTCATTTCATTGGATTAAGGTTACAGCCTCAGAAAGGTGAGCCACTTTGGCAACTTTACACTAGCTACTTTCTAGTTCTCTTAAAAGAACAAACAAAATCTTTGCTTTCACCATTAAAATAAAAACTTCATTTCAAACATGTACTATTCATTGGAGTTAGTTTGCTTCCCAATTTGTAACATTCAAGTTTTTCAAGTTAAATAAAGAAGCATAAAAAGGGGAGGAAGACGACTTTTCTGAGAGGTTAATCAATTCCAAAGATATACATCACTCACGCCTGGGGGATCACTAACTTACTGGGGAAGAGTAGGCTCTAAGGCAAGGGTTCTTAACAAGGGGTCCATGAGCTTGAACTGAAATTCAAAAAAACATTATCTTGTGGGGATGTTTTGGTACAGGTGTGATATATTTATTAAATACACAGTATAGCATGGTCTTAGTAAGGGGTCCATGGTTTTTAACTGACTGGCAAAGGGGTCTGTGGAAAAAAAAGTTTAAGAACTCCTGCTCGAAGGTAACACCTACAACTGTTATTTTTTAAAGATGAAGCCTCATTTTTCTGATTGCATAACTGCCCCTGAAAAAATTATGACTCCAAACTATAACAATCCACTAAAATGTCCTAAGTAGTGTCAAATTCTACATCTATGCCATCAGCGACAGCTTAAAGTAGAAAAATGCACTAGGAGGCACAATACCTATAGTATGGGGAAAGGCAATGAATACTCTGACAGAGATTATTTGCTCTTTAAAAAAACCTTACCATTAATTTTTAATCTTAGATCCCGTTACATCATCCTGAATCAGCAAGCAGACACCAAGGTATGAGTCAACAGTCTTACAAACATCTCATTTTATAATACTCTTTATTTGATTAAAGAATTTGCCTTCTTTGTGTACACTGGAATGTTATATTCCCTATGTATTTTACAGGGTTACAAAACGTCTCTCATTTTTTAAATATTACCCCAAAAGTAATTTCAGGAAAAAAAAGTTTTTGTGAAACTAAACTTGAACTTTTAAAAAATCATATGGACAAGTAACTCTCAAAAACTGGATTAATATTTCTTGCCTAGTTAACTACATGACAGATTTCTTGTCCTAGCCCCCTTCTTCAAAAAAACCTCACATGGAACCTAGCTAGAGATAAGGATTCTTCCCTGATGGGAGTTAAGGGAAAGGGAAAGGCCAGAAATTTCTTTGGCAAACAATTCCATCAACGGCCAGTAGGGAGTGACTGTTTTGCTTCAAGTACAATATACTCTTTGCAGGGAAGGCCAGATGTTGTTCAGAATGGGAGTGGTACTCTCCAACCAGCTATAGGCACAGGAGGTCCTTTATACCTTTATTGTTGTCTGCCTCTTCTTACTGACGTGGCTTGTAGCCTGGCAGCAACTTTTCACCAACCCTATTTAGTGCAATGCTGGGCTGGCTAAAAACCTAGTAGTAGAAATGGAATCTCCTCAATAATTCAGACCAATGGGATTGGCAAAAAGACTCACTAACCCACAGGCTCCAAAATCATAATCCTGTCTCTGCTAAAAAGGACAGGAATGATAATATATAGTGTAACCAGAAAAAAAGGAGCTGGTGAATTCAAGGAATGTGAATGGATCACAAAGACCGTGAGCTATTGTTTTAGATGAAGTACCCAAAATGTGGAGAACTGGAAGCTTGGATAGCACCAGTAGCAGACACGATTATCTGTGGATGTGACAATCCTAACCAGACGATTCTCCTCCCAGGCATCTTGAAATGGGGGTTGTGCCATTTGACAGCTGCTTCTCAGCTGTCTTTAATTCCTAGACACAAGTAGAATTCACAGTGATGTTCTAACTGGAGGAACAGGCCTGAAAGGAAAACAACTTGGCCAAGGAAAAGAAAGGGTATGGGAAAGGTCCTAAGACATCCTTATCTTTTAAATTCTTGATGCCCCTACCCTCTAGGGAGTCCACTTGTCTAGTCCAAAAATCAAGGATGGATTAGATCAACTCGTGCCAGGAATGCCAAACAAATGCAATGCTTCTATATAGGTGATCCCAGTGCTTGTTTAAAAATATAGGAAAAAAAAAAAAAGAAGGTAAAAGAAAGAAATCTAGAAATTTAAAATCTTCTGCAGAGTAAACTTTTTTTTTTTAAACAAAGAAAGTATAACTATATTTAGGGATTAAAATATAGGGCAGCTTAGGCAAAGGCAGAGAAGATATTTAACCCGGGTCATTCTCTGGAGAGCTCGCTTTCTTTCACTGGCCAGTAAAATCTGCCAAAGAAATCAGCAGCCTTTCCCTTTATGCTTGTGTCATTTCTTTGCCAAAGAATGTCTCTATGACACTGAAACACTGGGGGTGAGTTGAGGGTTCTTGCGCGTAGAGAAACGTGCACAGTATCAGAAAAAAAGGGTCTCCAATGGCTTGTAGATTTGGAAAAAACTCTTCAGCCACTGTTGGCTTCTTCTTTATTAATTTGAAATTTTTCCTTTTCGGCTCCCCTTCTTGGTATTACAGGATTTCATACTTATCCACTAGGAAAGTGGTCTCCGTGGAAAACCTTACAGGGCTGTTTCCATCTACCTGGGTCACTTTGGTAACCTAGGAAAACATACAAAGAATAAGTTAAAACCAGATGGAGAATGAGTCTCCAAAATGCTAAGTTCTCATTACAGAATAGATCAAATTCCCTGAAAACAGTATTAAAAGTAACTAAAAAATACTAAAAAATATCTAAGCTTAACTTTTAGGCTTAAGAAATCAATGTTTCCAGTGTCAGTGGGACGGAGAGGTAAAGAAATACAGAAAACCTAAGGGAGAATGCCAATTTTTACTGTTCCCCAGCCTGCAATTCTGAACTGCAACTCACAGAGCATCACTCTTTCCTTACCCGCATGATTAATGTGCTCACTAGACAGAAAAGACAACTGTTAAATGGGTTAAAACTTCAGAACAAAACTTGCTGAGAGGGAAGCAGACTTGGCCCAGCAGTTAGGGCGTCCATCTACCACATGGGATATCTGCGGTTCAAAGCCCGGGCCTCCCTGACCCGTGTGAAACTGGCCCATGTGCAGTGCTGATGCGCGCAAGGAGTGCCGTGCCAAGAAGGGGTGTCCCCCACGTAGGGGAGCCCCATGCGCAAGGAGTGCGCCCCGTAAGGAGAGCCGCCCAGCGTGTAAGAGAAGTGCAGCCTGCCTAAGAATGGCGCCGCCCACACTGGAGAGATGACACAACAAAAAGAAACACAGATTCCCATGCCGCTGACAACAGAAGGGGACAAAGAAGATGCAGCAAACAGACACAGAGAACAGACAACCGGGGCAGGGGGGTGGGAGGGAAGGGGAGAGAAATAAATAAAAAAAATAAATCTTTAAAAAAACAAAACAAAACTTGCTGAGAGATGAAATGCCGAGAGTACTAATATTAATATTGTTAATATTAAGTAAAAGGTCCAGAATGAGTGGCCAGAGCTCAGGCCCTGCCCTAGAATATCTACAAAATACAGATACTCTTACCTGTCAGGATGATCAATAACATTTTGACCCAAAATACAATGTTCAATAATTCTTCAACATTATTTGTCTGATTTGCTCTCAGTGTCTTGTCCAATGCCCCACTAAGCTGCTCTATCATAAACACTTCCTAGGTATAAGTCATTTCTTTATACTTACAAAGCTTTTTTAAAAACATGAAATAAATCCATTTTAATTAATTAGTCTATATAATGTGAACAGCCATGTAGTGCCTGTAAAGGCACCAGTGCAACACTTGAACCACTGAGCGACATATTTTTTTAAAGATTTATTTATTTGTCCCCCACCCCCTCATTGTTTGCACTTGCTGTCTGCTCGTCTTCTTTTTTCAGGAGGCACCGAGAAACAAACCCAGGGACACCCATGTGGGAGAGAAGCACCTCATCACTTGAGCTACCTCTGTTCCCAATCCCTGATCTGTATTTTTGAGCTTGCTGAGAAAAGGGAGAGAAAGACAGAAATATACACCAAGATTTGCTGCGGGTTCCCTAGGCAGAGAGCCATAACAAGGTTTTGAGAAAGCAAAATTCCTACTCTTGGAATGGTCCCAAACAGGAAATTGTATCCATTTCTACCAAATGCCTTGGGTTCAACAATATGACTCCCAATACTGATGGGGTTATGCCAATAACTGGAAGGACAGAGAGAAAACTGCTCTTTGGAATTATCCAGTGGAGGAAGCTGACACTTTCCAATCACTTAATGGGGAAGACAGAGACCATCTGCAAGACAAGATGGTGCCTGAATAACAAGCAAATCAAAAATGAGAGAAGAAGACAACAATGTAAGCTGGGTTTTGGTAATATAACTTCAAAAACGGAAGGAACAGTGAGTTAAAAAATGAGCCAAAGGAACAGTTCACACATTTCACTGCTTTGCCCGTGTAAAGGACAAGGCTTACAATAGAACTGGCTCATGATTATCTGTACTAATGAAGGGAAGCTGTGACATAAATAATCCAAAATTCGTTTCCATTTGTACTGGAATGTCATGTTTGTTGTGGATTTATTTGCACTTAATTTTGCCTTCTAATTAAAAACTTCTGTTCACTCCTTGGGTACAAACTAAGTGACAAGGTATTATAAAATCTTGTGTTTGGTGTTTTGGCAATAAATTTTAAAAATATACGAGATTAAAAAAAATAGGTAGGAAGTGGACGTGGCTCAACTGGTAAGAGTGTCCGCCTACCATATGGAGGGTCCAGGGTTTGATACCCAGGGCCTCCTGACCCATGTAGTGAGCTGGCCCATGATCAGAGCTGCTGCATGCAAGGAGTGCTGTGCCATTCAGGGGCACCCCCGCATAGGGTTACCCCACATGCAAGGAGTGTGCCCCGCAAGGAGAGCCGCCCCATGTAAAAAAAGTGCAGCCTGCCCAGGAGTGGCGCCACACACACAGAGAACTGACGCAGCAAAATGACACAACAAAAAAAGAGACACAGTTTCCCAGTGCCAGCAAGGGTGCAAGCGGACACAGAAGAATAATACACAGTGAGTGGACACAGAGAGCAGACAACGGGTGGGGGGAATAAATCTTTTAAAAAAAACAAAAAATAAGTAACTAAGAGTATATGAAACTTGCATAATTCTTAAGTACTTTTACATGTACTTATATTCAATTTCTTCACTCTGATCTAGAGAGGAAAATTGAGGTAAAGCATGAGGGATTTGACCAAGATTATACAATGAGTTACAGATGGAATCCACAGGGGATATCAGCTTTTCTGATTTTTGCTCTGATCAAAAGCCATGCTTCTACTTGTCATCTGTCCTCCTACTTGCCCCATATATGCTCTCTATTAAAATGGGGTACCTGTATATTGCAGTAATTTTTTTTGGAGATGAAGGAAACGTGAACAGGGAAGAAGTCATTGGGCTGCCCGGTAATGCTGAACTCCAGGCTGCCACTCTTATTTTTGGCATCAATCACTGGCAGGCACCACTCCAAGGTATTTCGTCGACTGTCATGTCGATACTCGCCATCGATCTCACCAATCACAGGTGCACCAACACCAGACCTGGCATGAGAAACATCTAGAAATAGAAGAACTCCACACAGGAAAACCAGCTCCAAATTTTGATTGCTCCTCTAAAATTCTGTCCACTGTTCAACAGTCTTAGAAAAAATTAGGCTTCCCAGTAACTTCATGGATCAAACTCCTAACATTTGGTTAGATATATACACATGCAACAGTAGGTACTTGGAAGATATTCCTGTGAGCTGCTGCAACTTATGGACTAGATGTGGACACTAGCAGGGGACTGAGAATGACAAGTCTGTGAAGCAGGATGTGTTTCCACAAACCCTGCACCAGTAGTGTACTGCTGGGTTTCCCTGTCAAAAAGGAATTTTTAACTTCAAAAGAGCTCTTTTTCCAGGTGACAATGGGAAAAAAGCAGGCTGATAACTGTGTGTGTGTAGGGGGGATTTTGTATATTATTCAGTGATTAGAATGGAGGTGAATTTAGGCTTTTGAGAGGATTTGTTTTCAGAAGATTTTTAGAATGTTTCAAAACTTATTGTAGTTGACCCCAGTGGATTTTATTTACACTCCAACAGGTGGACTTTCATTTGGTAAGTGAAAGCACAACTATCCCTGAGTAAAATGAGAAAATGATGGTAAGAGAGAAATGTAGTTATCCTTAATCTACAAGACAACCAGGGCTAGTTAGGATGTACTTTGCACCCCACACACAGCTGACAGGCAGTGTCACCTACTCCTACACATTCTAAATTTACCATCTTTTAATTTACCAGTGACAGTCAATGCTTGTATTAGGAACAGAGTAAATAAAGGAGATAAAGAAAAATTTAAGGGTGATATAAGGCTATTAACTCTTTCCCATCAGTTTTATGGTCTCTGTTCTATATATGTTCCTTCTCTGCTCTAATTCTGATTCTGATCCCTTCCAATTTTATCAATTCTAGATGATGGACCAAAATGTTGTCTTAGGTCTTAGGGTCTCTTCTAGAGTCTACTGTAAAACTGAACTAAGACACAGGAAACCACTATAAACCATAATTATAGGGTAGATGAAGAGGCCAATAATTTGTGGTATCCTAAAAATAGTCTGGTAAAATAAATCTTGACAAAGTCTACACCTGTCACCAATGCCCAAGTCCTACAATAGTTCAAGGTAGCCATCTATTGTTCTAAAAGAATAACCAAACTGTGATGAATAAGATGATCATTCCATGAAAAGACATAATGAATTAGGCATATTTTTAAAAGTGGAAATAAGAATAGCTAAAATCAGACCTGGCCATATAAAGGCCTGAATTATCAAAAAGGGAACAAAACTACAAATTAAATTAGTACCATCCTCCCTGCAATAATAGCTGAGCAATATAACAGTGACGATCCACAAAGAATATGCTTACTGGTGGCATTCATAATTAAACTCTATACATAATGATCACGGGAGGGAGTTGGAGGGGAGGAGCTAGGATTCACTGGTGAAGTAACAGTGGTGAACACGCACCGGAAATGCTACTCAGGAGATAAACTTAAGGTAGAGAGTATTTCCACGTCCTCCTAGTAAGTAGACCATTTAAGTGTACAATAAAAACTTATTAAAACTAAACTTTTGCGGGTGACGGATATGTTCATTACCTGGACTGTGGTGACGGCTTCATAGGCGTATATAAATAAAAATCTTATAAAATTGTACAAATTAAATATGTATAGCCTTTTATATGTCAATTACACCTCAATAAAACTTATGAAATTTACTGCAACAAAAACGAATAAGGAAAAAAAATACAAAAAAACCTTACTGCAACTAATGTAGATATCTTGTTTCAAAGCAAGAATCGATAGTTGCCCTGAAAACATACTATCATCTTTAACTGAAAGTTTTTAGAGAGTAAACTGAAGAAGAAATATTCACAGCCTGACAGACTCAATTTCTTTGAGTTATAAAACAAAACAAAGTTTGACTGAGAAGTAGCTCCTCCTTCAGGAACTCTTCATTACTACATGAATGAATTTAGGACCAAAATCTGTAAACACAGCTCCAGAATGATAACTGATTTTTTTGTTTGGTTTGATTTTTATGTCATAATCCACCTCTTTTAAAGTACACAGTTCAATGCATTTTGGCAAATGTATGCAGACTTTAAGCACCACCACATAGAACATTTCCATTACCCTCTTTGCCGCCAAATGTCTTCCTCTCCACCTCCTGGCAACTACTTTTTTTTTTTTTAATTCATTTTTTAAAAAATATTACATTAAAAAAATATGAGGTCCCCATTCACCCCCACCGCCCCCACCCCACCACTCCCCCCACAGCAACACTCTCCCCCATCATCATGATACATCCATTGCATTTCGTGAGTCCTGGCAACTACTGATTTGCTTCTGGTCATATAGTTTTATCTTTTCAAGAATGTCACATAATGGAATAACATAGTTATATAAGCCTTTGTGTTTGCTTCTTTCACAAATGGCTTTTAAAGAGCAAATCTCTTAGCATTGATTGCAGCTAGATGCTGCCTCCAAAACAAGTTCCAAAAGACCAGTTCTATAGGCCCAATGTAGGGAAAGGGATTATGTAAGGACACCACTTACGGGAGTGGGATGGTGATAACAACGTCATTCAGTTCTAAATTATCTTCTTGTAGTTCATATTCTATGTTGACATCACAGCCATTTCCACTTTCCGAAGGCCAGCAATTAACTGAGGAGAAAAGCAAAGCAGGTACACTAGAATGTTAGAAAATGAGGGGAGTAAAGTTAAGATGGTAAACTGATGCTGATAGCTGCAGGCTGTAAACATGCTAATGTAAACTATATTAAAAATAACGTCAAAATTAAAGCCATTAAAAATTAAAGCTAATGATTAAAATATTAAAAATGCAGCACCGAGTCCATTTTAAAAGAAAGTAATTTTGCCAAAAATAATTTTGCTGTGGCAATGGAGATAAGAGCTTACGAGTCAGTTTTTCTAGTTGTCAGTGCAGACTAGCTTAGTGGACCTGACCAGACACACTTACTCGTCAGTGGAATAAAAGATTCTTCTGTGGTTTGTAGTCTCCACTTTAGCACCCCTACATCACTGTTGACTGGAAATGATTTCTCTGGATTCTTTAGGCCAATTAGAGATTCTGCAGTGAAAAGTTTTTTATCCACATTTGGATGGGTCTGAAATGAGATTGGGAAAGGAAAGTAACTTCTGAAGTTCAGAAACAATAGGACAGGAAATAAATCCCCTTTGGTCTTAAACGGCCCAAAGCATGATCTAAACATCTGAAATAGAATACCAAAAAAATTTCAATTCTTCTTGATTTTGAATAAAGAATTCCTTTCTTCAAAGTCTTCTGAAAAAGATGCGACACTCTTAAAACTCTTCCCTATGTACCTGTGACAAGAGGTATAATATTAACCAACTACATAAAATGTGACAAAATATAAAGATAAGGAGGGCTCATATATATCCAAATAGTTGGAACATATATATTTACTTTGTAAGGATTTTATGCACTTTTCAAATTTATCAGTAGCTACTACCCTTCAGTTAACAAAACAAATAACTGTTAGTTTAACCAGTAGTAGAATGGGCAAATTTAGTGTCATAATCCTTTTAAAATAAAAGTACACTGAAAAACAAAAATTAGGTGATAAGAATAAAATAAAATGCCCCCCTCATTAAATTTAAAAACTTTTTGTTTTAAAGGAAGTACCGGTAATTGAAACTAGGACTTTATACATGGGAAGCAGGAACTCAACCACTGAGCTAATCTACTCCCTTGTTTTTTTAAGGAGGTACCAGGGATTGAACCCGGGATCTCATACTTGGTAAGCAGGTGCTCAACCACTGAGCTACGTCTGCTCTCCAATGACAGCAGAGTTTTTCATTTGTTTGTTTGTTTTAAGAGGTACCGGGGATTGAACCTTGTATGTGGGAAGGAGGTGCTCAACCACTAAGCTACCTGCTCCCCACCTGTTGTTTTAAAAACTATTTTTCAAGCAATATCCTAAATGAATTATTTCACTCTTTGTAAAAAAGACAAACATCTCTCTGCATCTTTTGTTGTAAATATGAAATCACTTATTAGATTTCAAAACGAGCTTTCATTAAATTCCAGCATCAAAAGTATTAAAAAGGGGAGTAGGTGTAGCTCAGTGGTTGAGCACCTGCTTCCCATATAAGAGGCCCTGGGTTCAAGCCCCAGTACTTCCTTTAGGAAAAAAAAGTATTAAAATGCCATTCTATAATGGTAACACAACATTGTGAATGTAACTGGCCCCCAGAATTGTGGTTAAAATAGGAAATACTATATTGTATATATGTTACCAGAATAAAAATTTAAAAAAAACCTAACTGCCCTCCTTCTCCCCCAGTCCACAAAAAATCTGCTGCTACATTCAACAATTTGAATGTCAGCAGTGTTAAACAAATGAAGCCAGATAAGTCCATACTGTATAATTCCATTTATATGAAACTCAAGAACAAGAAAACTAATGGACGGATGGTAGTAGAGCACGCATTCTCAATGGGGATGGAAATTGGTTCTTGGAAGTGTGTGTGGGAAAAAAAACCAACCACTGATGTTTTAATATATAAAGCAAAGACATCCATATGGTACATAATTATGTACTGTATACTCATGGTATTAAAATTTCAAGGGGAAAAAGAAATTTCATGGGGAGGTGTTTAGGAAAAAATGGCTCCCTAGGGGGTGCCATAATGAAAATAAATGTGGTATAGAATATTACAGTGTCTACCTTTGGGACACTTTGGGAGAGGGTTTTGGGGGGCAGGAGGAAGGCCATTCTCATACTGCTGCTATCAACCAGGCTTGGGAGGAGAATTAATGCTTCCAGGCTTCTATTGTAGGTAATAAATTGACTTCTTTCCTATGCATCTAGAATGACACTAGTCATAACTTAAAAAATTTTGTATTCTGTGGTTCATCTGAGGAACTCCAGTTAAGAAAGACTATACTAGGTAAATGAAAAATCTTAACACTCCCTCAGCAAAAGCCTCAATACATGAAGTAGATGCGACTCAAGCCCTTGAGCACCAGCCTCCTACATGGGAGGTCCCAGGTTCGGTTCCCAGTGCCTCCTGAACAAAACTAAAGCAAATAACAAGCAAAACAAATGAAAAAACCAACTCAGGGGGAGGCAGATGTGGCTTAAGTGATTGGGCTTCTACCTACCATATGGTAGGTCCAGGGTGGCCCGCACAGTGAGCTGGCCCAAGCAGAGAGCTGGCACAGCAAGATGATGCAACAAAAAGAGACAAAGAGGAGAGATAATAAGAGACACAGCAGACCCGGGAGCTGAGGTGGCACAAGAGACTGAGCACCACTCTCCCACTCCAGAAGGTTCCAGAATTGGTTCCTGGTGCTGCCTAAAGAGAATACAAGCAGACACAGAAGAACACACAGCAAGTAGACACAGAGAGCAGACAAAGGGGGGTGGGGGGAGAAATAAATAAATAATCTAAAAAAACAAGCAAAACAAAACAAAAACCAACTCAGGGAAGCCAATGTGGCTCAGTGGTTGAACAGCAGCTTCCCACATGAGGTCCCAGTTCAACCCCCAGGTTCCGGTACCTTAAAAAAAAAAA
Organism: Dasypus novemcinctus; assembly: GCF_030445035.2. Classification (NCBI taxonomy): domain Eukaryota; kingdom Metazoa; phylum Chordata; class Mammalia; order Cingulata; family Dasypodidae; genus Dasypus; species Dasypus novemcinctus. The sequence continues at coordinate 24,780,599 of NC_080699.1, read as the reverse complement.
AAAAAGCCTCTACATACTTGTAGCTGCACTCCCTTCTTATCTTCATTTTCCACATGAAGACGAATTCGTCCAAATTTATCATCTGAGATCCTAAGCATGATCATGCCATGCAACTCCATATTCTGTAATCCTCCATCTCGCCCACAGGTTAATGTGATCTTTTCCTCAATCTTCATATGCACACTGTAGGGAAAAAGTAATACATTTGTTTAAAAAGAGAGAAACCAGAATTCCCTTTCTCCAGGGTTTAATGGTAGATTAACTATGAACAATTTACTTTTTAAAAAAGCTGCTCTAGCTATATCTATCAAAATATAAAGTATTAGACCCTTCATCCAGCAATTCTTTTCTAGAATTTATCCTAAAGATAAATGCTCAAATGTGCAAAGTAATATACTAAATTATTTTAATGAAGAATAGTTGGTGAAGCAAAAGTTTGGGAACAACCTAAACATTCATCAATAGGGAGCTACTTAAATAGATAAAGGTACACCCAAACAATTGTATACTAGGCAACTGTTTGGTTTTTGTTTTTTTTCTCCTCTCCTCCCCCACTTGTCTGCTCTCTGTGTCCATTTGCTGTGTGTTCTTCTGTGACTGCTTCTATCCTTATCAGCAGCACCAGGAATCTGTGTTTCTTTTTGTTGCATCATCTTGTTGTGTCAGCTCTCCGTGTGCAGCGCCATTCCTGGGTAGGCTGCACCATCTTTCACACTGGGCGGCTCTCCTTTCGGGGCACACTCCTTGCGCGTGGGACTCCCCTACACGGGGGACACCCCTGTGTGGCAGGGCACTCCTTGCGCATCAGAACTGCGCATGGGCCAGCTCCACATGCATCAAGGAGGCCTGGGGTTTGAACCGCGGACCTCCCATGTGGTAAGCGGATGCCCTATCCATTGGGCCAAGTCCGCTTCCCTAGGGAACAGTTTAAAAGAGGGTATGTGTATGTGAGAGAAATGATTTCAAACTAAAACAACCAAAACCTAAAAAATTATACAAGGAATACATGTATAACTGTCATCCAGATTTACCTATTGTTAAAATTGTATCCCATTTGTCTTATCATTTGCATGCACATTCTCTCTCTATAATACATGTATGAATATTTTTCCTGAACCATTTGAAAGTCAGTAGTTATCAACTTCATAAATTTACACCAATACAATACTTTACTCTACCAACAGTGTCAGCTTAGCCAATAATGTCTGTTATAGTATTACAGGATCCAGACTAGGATTAAATACTGCATTTACACGTCATACCTCTATAACATCAAATAAGGAAAATCTTATCTGTAAAATAAGTGAAAAAGCAACTGGAGAATTGTCTAGTATGCTACCCATTTCTGCATAAAAAGGGGAAAAACAGAATATGTATACATGCTTTCACTTGTCTATGCACAGATTATCTCCTCTGGAAGTATACACACACACAAAAGATTAATATTGTTTGCCTCCAGAGAGAGAAACTCAATGTCTAGAGAACAGGGATGGGAAGAAGACTTCACTGTCCTTTTTCCTGAACCTTTTGAAATTTGAAGTATGCATACATAACTTAATAATAAAAGTAAAATAAAAAGTCTTGCTGCTATGGGCAATCATTAATACAAGATATCCACATTTTCACTCTGACCTGTCTTATATTAAAACTATTTTTAGGTGTGTGAACTGCAATGCTGCAAAGAATATTCTGGCATTCTACTGTTCTCTGTTCCAACCTTTTAGGTATTCCCAGAAAGGGGAGCATCAGACAAGATACACCACAAAGGAGTATATCTTAAAGCAATGCAGGGTCCCATTTTGCATTCACGAGTTTGGTCTGTGTTCAACAGGTATTTCATCATTTAGAGAGAGTCTCAAGCTCTCCCTAATATGTGATGGTCTCCAGCATCTTTGTACAACAGCTTCAAGTCTCTTTCTTACTCAAAGCAGTCATTAGGAATAAATAGCACAGGAGCTTTAGCAATTCAAGAGATTTATCCTGATGTAACCCTGTTCATTTCATACAAAACAGGATAAACAAACAGTAAAAACTCCTCTTTTATGCTCAAGCTCATCTGATAGAGGTATTCTTCCAGACTCATCTTTCATTGACCTCAAAACCATGAGAAACAATAGAAGGTCTGGGCTTCCAGACAAGAAATCTGAGTCATGAATATGTGAACCTGATAACTACAACTTAACAATGTTACCAACCAGCAACACAGCCCTGAGATAAAAGCCAAATCAAAAATATTCTACACTGAGTTCAAATACTTAAAAGGCAAAAGATAATGTTAATTTGCTATTAGTGATATTTATAAATTTTGGAGTAGATTGGTTCTTCTTGAAGTTTAATTAGAAGGGTAGAAAAAGGCATGCCATAATATTGGGGGTGGGGTGGAGTAGGGCTGTTATCATAGCTCCAGCCCCTAATTCAAGTCTACTTTAAAGGACAAGGTATAAACTAGGCATAAAGACAAGTTATTTTTGTTTAAGCCAGCAGAGACCTGATAAAGGGCAAGCTCTAAAAAAAGGATCTATGTTAATACTAGAATATATTCTGAATAAGTCTTTTCTTTTCTTAAAGACATATTTATTTATCCCCCCCCCGCCACTGCCTGCTCTGTGTCCATTTGCTGTGTGTTCTTCTGTGTCTGCCTGTATTCTCATTAGGTGGCTCTGGGAACCGATCCTAGGACCTTCCAGAGTGGGAGAGAGGTGCTCAATCTCTTGAGCCGCCTCAGCTCCCTGGTCTGCTGTGTCTCTTATTATCTCTCCTCTTTGTCTCTTTTGTTGCATCATCTTGCTGCATCAGCTGTCCACATGGGCCAGCACTCCTGTACAGGGCAGCACTCCTTGCGTGGGGCAGCATTCTGTGTGGGCCACCTCGCCACATGGGTCAGCTTGCCTTCCCAAGAAGGCCCTGGGTATTGAACCCTGGACCTCCTATATGGTTGACAGGAGCCCAATTGCTTAAGCCATACCTATTAGCCATGAATAATTCTTTTAAAGCAATATAGGTTAAATGAAAATATACAGAAAGAATTCATAGCACACTGAAATAAGATTTTTAAAAAATTATCTGCTCTGTTCTTACTGAGAAAGCTATTACTTACCTTTCCATATTAATAGGTGGAGTATGTACTTTGGTTGCTTCAGAGGTACGCTTTCCCATACTGGAGGACATGATTGTTTCACCCTCAGATTTCAATTTGTCCACAAAGTTATCTACTTCCTTTCCTTTGGCTCCAAGTTTCAAAGCCTTGCTGGGGCCTGAAGGCCTAATTAAAGAATACAAAATAAGAAAATATACATGACACAATTAAAATAAACAAACAAACAAAAAACAATGATTAATGACCCTATATCCTTGAAGCTTTCCCTAAAGCTATTCTTTATGAAAAATATGAAGGAGAAGAACCTAAGGTTCCTAGTGTTTGGAGGATAATCAGGCTGTCATAGCCAAATATATAATCCTGTCCAAACTGCCAGCTGACTGTCACTATCAACATGTAAGCTTCGAGTACCGAAAGACCAAAGGTATACTTTAAGCATGCATAATCTGATGAAAACTTTGTACCTTCCAGTCAGTTACATGTGCCCATGTACAAACAAAGTTTTGCATATAATTTCAGGTTTTCACAGATTCTCTCTGAAATCCATCTATGAATACCAAGATTAAAAATCCATGTTCCATAAACAGTTAAATATCCTCTCCTCTTCCCCAAAAAAGGCAACTCTCAGGAAATTGAGGTCGTGGCATAGTTTGTAGAAGAAATCTCTTTTATATAAGAGGAAAAACAACCACATTCAGAGATCTCCTTTATCCCCATGTGGCCAAATTTAATTTTGCATCTTACTTCATAAAGCCACTCATTTACAGCTTGCCCAGAAATCAGGTATCACTCCAAAGACACAAGCTTACAGCTTTCATCTGGCATCCAGGGTTCCCTGTAAAACACTAGAATATACCTGGCTGGTGCAGGTGCCACTTTTGGTTTGTCAGTTTCAATGATGGTCTCTGTGATCATGGCAGCTGTACTGCCTCCAGATACTGCAGAGCTTCCAAATCCTCCAAATCCTGGTGCTTTCTTGCCTTGTCTCTCTGCATCTCTTCGAGCCTGTTGTAATTCTTTTGCTTTACGCCGCATCTCAGCCTTGGCTTCACGTTCTTGAGTCTACGAGAAGAGACATACGTGGATGAGGCTTTGAGGACAGTCTACATTAACAAGTACAAACAGGGAAATCAGACTAGTAAAGCCTAAAAGAAGGATGCAAATAGCAGTAGTCCCAAAGAAAACCCTATTTACCTCTCTGACTGCTCTGAACACCTTCTCCTCATGAGAATCCATTTCTGTAAAGGTTCTGATCTGTGCCAGGTTAACATTCTCCCGGTATCCCAGGGCGACAATTTCATCAAAAGCAAAAATCAAATCAAAGCAGTGTTCAGATATTTCATTCTCTTCTAAGGCTCGGCAATATTCAGGGATCTAATCATGGACAGAAATGGAAAAGAACAGAATTTATCAACAGCTATGTTTTCAAGTCTTATCCTTTAAAGTACCACAAATTCCATTAAATCTGAATCCCTTTTTTAGGTCTTTGGAGTTTTAATTCTAAGCAAGATAATTCTCACTGGCATAAAGTCCTGTGTGTGTGTGTGTGTGTGTGTGTGTATGTGTGTCTGTATCAGTAAGCCCTTGACTATGTTATCTAAAACACATGACCAAACAAGTATCAGAACCACAGAGGTATATGAGAATAACTATGAAAGAACTAGAAAATGAAAGAGTAGTATCCATATGCTCTTTAGGGATGCTTATAGTCTAGGAGGACATGCAATAAATGTTTGCTGGATGAATGAGGAACAGTAGCAATAAGTTGCTGGGATGGGGAGAAGCCTGCAAACAAAGAAGCATCAGTTGCTTTAAGGGAAAAAGTGTTTCATGCAAAAAATGTAAAACCATTAAACAAAAAACTAGAACCTATTAAAGGACTCTTACCACTCTTGAGAAAAGTCTTAGGGTCTCCAGGTCTTCTAAAATGTTGCTGTTTTTGGTAGTGATCAGGACCATGTATAGTTTCTCCATAGGCTGGTAGACATATCTTACGCTCTCTGTTTCAACAAACGTATGCTGTTTTCCAGTGTTCATAAGCTTTGGAAAAGCTGCTAACAAGCCCTCAATCCGAGTTCGGGTCATCTCTACAAACTGTCGAGAAACAATAGCCTTTCCTGCTTTTGTGCAGACCGCTGCTGCCAACAGCACCTGCCAGGAACATTACGTATAAATAAGTAGTAATTAATCACTTTTTCACATCTGTTTTCCCAACAGCCCAGGAGAAAGGGATATTATACTTCATAGAATGACAGTCCAATTATTTAGTGACATGGCTACAGAATGCTGACTTTCAAACTCTATTTCACTGCTTTTAATTATAATACGTAATTCACAAGACAAAGCTAAAGTAAAGTTGAGGAAAATGAAGACATTATTTTTATTTCTCGATAATCTACCTAAAGAAAAAGGTTTTTTTTTTTTGAAAACAAGTTTTCTAATAACATGTTTTGGAAAATAAAGAAATTTATTTTCCCCCGAATTTACACATACTTTTTTTTTTTTTTAAGATTTATTCATTTATTTATTTTTCCTCTCCTGCTCTCCCTGCCCTACTGTTTTTGCTGTCTGTGTCCATTCGCTGTGTGATTTTCTATATCTACTTCTCTTTTTGTCTTCTCTTCTCATTTTTTCTCCTCTAGGATTTGATCCTGGGGACTTCTGATGTGGAGAGAGGTTTGCTGTCAGCTGCGCAACCTCAGTTCCTGGTTTCTGCTGTGCTTCACCTTGACTCTCCACTTTGTCTCTCTTTTGTTGCGTCATCATCTTGCTGCATGACTCACTTGGGCAGGCCCTGGCTCACTGTGCGGGCACTCAGCTTGCCGTGCGGGCACTCAGCTCACCACGCAGGCACTGGATCACCATGCAGGCACTCAGCTCACCATGTGTGCCCTTGCACGGGCACTTGGCTTGCCGCACAACGCTCGTTTCACTACACAAACACTTGGCTTGCCACGCAGGCACTGGCTCACTGCACAGGCAAGCTTTTTCTCCTTCTTTTTCACCAGGAGGCCCCAGGAATTGAACCTGGGTCTTCCCATACAGTAGGCAGAAGCCCTATCACTTGAGCCACATGTGCTTCCCGCACGTACATTGATTGGTCTCCTTTGACTCAGAACTGGGCTACTTCTTGTTTGGCATACCCGTAAAGAATAATTTAAACTTTAAAAAAAAAAAAAAAAGAACAAAGATTTCCACAGCCAAAACAGAGCTCTGACCAGACAGATTAAAGGTTTATAAGAAGCCCTTAGCCTTTCCTTTCCACCTAGAATATGGAATCAAGCTAGTACATTTAAACTTATCTTCTCCTCTCTGATTAACCTTACCGTTCTGCATTATTCTACCCTAGATATGCAAACAATCTATAAGATAAAAATCTAACTGAGCTAATGTGGCACACAGGTTTTTTGACAGTGGACAGTGATCAAGACCCCACAGCCTTCTTTCAGAGTCTGGCATTTCACTGAACAAAATAAATAAAGCACCAAAGGAAGAAGGGGGATCTCATATGCCATTAGCTTAGAAGTAAGGGAATTAAGTACAGTGTTAACAGTTTCTTCAGTGCAGGGATGCAAGAGTTCACAAGTACAATTAGAAAAAAGATTATTTACACATTTTAGAAATCACAATGCTGAATACAATGTCTGAAATATCAACCTCCAGCTGATCAGGCTTCTCATCTTTACAGAAACAATAATACTTATCCCCCTACTCATGAGCAGTTTGGGGGAGAAGCCTGAAGAAAAAAAACAAGTTCAGTTTTATAGTAATTATAGGAGAACATGAAATCAATTTCCTTATCCATCAAGAATAGGTAATGAAGGGGAAGTGGACTTGGCCCAGTGGTTAGGGCATCCATCTACCACATGGGAGGTCCGCGGTTCAAACCCCGGGCCTCCTTGACCCGTGTGGACCTGGCCCATGCGCAGTGTTGATGCGCGCAGAGTGCCCTGCCACATAGGGGTGTCCCCGCACAGGGGAGCCCCACGCGCAAGGAGTGCGCCCTGTAAGGAGAGCCGACCAGCGTGAAAGAAAGTGCAGCCTGCCCAGGAATGGTGTCACACACACAGAGAGCTGGCACGACAAGATGACGCAACAAAAAGAAACACAGATTCCTGTGCCGCTGACAACAACAGAAGCAGACAAAGAACACGCAGCAGATGGACACAGGGAACAGACGACTGGGGCGGGCGGGGGGGGGGGGGGGAGAAGGAGAGAGAAATAAAATAAATAAATCTGTTTAAAAAAAAAAAGAATAGGTAATGAAGGTGTCTGGGAGACAGTTACCATCAGCCTTATTTCCTATAAAAAGTGAGGTAAAACAATTTACATGAGAAAAATGTTTACTTTATACTTTGCACAAAAAATTGCCTCTATTGAACATATTTTTACTGACCAGTTTACTTTCGTTTACTTTCAATGAACATGAGACAGTGTTCTCATGGGAAATTTCAAGAGAGAATACTATTACCAGCTCCATTTCCCAAATCTAACACTAAGTTCAGAAAAAAGCAGATTTAAAGGAGTAATAAAAATTCTGTTTATGTTTCTGATTCTATTGAGATCCTATCTTTTCACTCTACACTGAGATTTACCTTCATTATCCTAGCTTGAAGTCAACTTTTATATTGTATATAATTAAAAATTTTGTGATTTTTTTTTAAGTAGTCCTAAATCATAAATACTCTTGGGAAGAATCTTGTTTTTTTCCCCTTACGAAAGATGAGAAAATATTTAGACATTCAGAGAAGTATAAAGCATTAACAATTATCAGAGTTGACAGTTTTTAGAGTTGCAAATGAGCTAGGTTAAATAATCCAAATACAATCAAAATGCTTTTAAAAATATTTTTGTACTTAAGAAATGACTCTTTCACCATCATCCAAGCATGAGTCAAAAAGCTCTACTGAAGATAGTAAAGGATCTAAGGAAAAGAATAAGGATATAGAAAAGTTATAATCCTTATTTCTCAGAAGAAATCCCTGACTCCCTGTTTTTTAAAGAGTGTGATATTATAGTGAGTATAACTAACAATGCTGATTTATAATTGTGACTGTGGTTGAAAGGGGTAGTCTAGGGATGTAAACATCATTTGAAAGAAAGCTAGAGAATAATCTAGCAACTGTGTAATAAAGTGAATTTGGTGGTAGATAAGGATTGTGGTTTATAGTAAAAATACTAGAAGAATGTTCTTTCGTGAATTAGAACAAATGTATATCACTATTACAAGGTGTTAAGAATGTGGTGATACATGGGGAAAATACAATTAATGTAACTTAGGGACTACAGTTAACAACAATATTATAATATTCTTGCATGACTGTCAAAGAAGGTAATATGTCAATGCTAAGGGTCAATATCAGGGGGGTATGGGATTTTTTTCTATCAGAGTAAGGAAAATTCTCTAAAATTTACCGAGTACAACTCTGTGATGACAAATAAGAGCCACTGAGTGTACACTCTGGAGTGTACAAGACATGGGAATGTATACCACAGTGAACCATGTGGTGGATAATGGACTGTGGTTAATAACACAAATATGAGCGCATTCTCTCATAAACTATAACAAATATACAGTACTAATGTGTGGTCTTAATAATAGGGTGGTTTATGGAAAAATATAAGCAATAGACCACAGTTAGCAATACTATATGTATTAATTTAGGAGACCCTGTATCCCCCTTGTTTATAGTTAAAATAGGATCAGCAAGTAAATTGGTATACCGTCTTAGCCCCGCTTCAGATAACAACACTATAACCCACGTCCCTGGGGATTTTAGCAGCACTATCTGTTTTAGTATGGCTTCAATATTTGGATGCCTTCAGAGGAAGAGTCCTCCTATCTGGACCTTCTTCCCTTTCTTCCATTTAAAGGTCAGAATTATGGGGCTTCCTGATGAACAGCCTCAAATAAAAAATGTTAAGACAATTACATTGCGGGTGGTGGGTGGAAACTGTGCCTGGGAGATATGACTCCAAGGTTCTGGGGCCCAGTGACACTGAGAAATAATAGTTTGATGATGTTCTTTTGTAATTTGTAACAAATGTTCCACAACAATGCAAGGTGTTGGTGGTGGGGTAATGTATGGGAATTCTGTACATTATGTGTTTTGTAAGCTCACAATTATCTCATTAAAAAAATAACAGCATGAGATGAAAAAAAAATTTATTCAAATAAGGACAAGGTCTCCTGTAATTTTTGGTACACAAATAATAATACCACAAGCCCTTCAGAGATGAAATTGTCCTGGAATTATCAGCAAGCCAGAGTGTTTCCTCAAAAGACCAAAACTTACTCAGGGATGAGTTGATGGAAAAAATGGCATCTGAATTACGCTTGATGAATTGGAGGAACTGACTATGTAGATAAAGCAACAGTAGGGTAAAATAGTAGGTTCCCAAGCAAGAAAACATGAGCCTGTATGAGATACAGAGAAATCTTTAGCACAGCTGAATTCTATCCTACAGGGAGTGGGGAGCCAGTGAGTGAGGAGTACAGTAACAAAGAGACATGATCAGTGCTGTTTTTGGAAGACCATTCTGACAGCAATGCATCTGCCACAGGGATATGAAGAGACTGGAAGCCCAGAAATCACTTAAGTAGTTTTTCTGGGCAGTACAACAGATAGGAAGGAGTAAGATATGTAAGATACTGAATCAAAAGACCTGGGAACAGGGAAGCAGACTTGGCCCAGTGGTTAGGGTGTTGGTCTACCACATGGGAGGTCCGCAGTTTAAACCCTGGGCCTCCTTGACCCGTGTGGAGCTGGCCCACACGCAGTGCTGATGCGTGCAAGGAGTGCCATGCCACGCAGGGATGTCCCCGCATATGGGAGCCCCATGCGCAAGGAGTGCACCCCATAAGGAGAGCCACCCAGCACAAAAGAAAGTGCAGCCTGCCCAGGAATGGTGCCACACACACGGAGAGCTGACACAACAAGATGACGCAACAAAAAGAAACACAGATTCTGGTGCCGGTGACAACAAAAGAAGTGGACAAAGAACACGCAGCAAATAGACACAGAGAACAGACAACTGGGGGGGCGGAGAAGGGGAGAGAAATAAAATAAAATAAACAAATAAATCTTAAAAAAAAAAAAAAAAAAGACCCGGGAACAACATGTTGGCAGCAAGGGATAGTCTTTTGCAGTGCATCTCCTTAAAGAAATAAGAATATTAAACATTGATTGGAGGAATGTGGATGTGGCTCAGCTGACAGAGCATCCCCTTACCATATGGGAGGGTCCAGGGTTCGATCCCCAGGCTGTCCTGACCCCTGTGGCGAGCTGGCCCACGGGCAGAGCTGTCGCACGCGCATGGAGTGCTGTGCCATGTAGGGGCGCCCCCACGTGGGGGTGCCCCATACGCAAGGAGTGTGCCCTGCAAGGAGAGCTGCCCCACGTGAAAAAGGCGCAGCCTGCCCAGAGAGGCGCTGCATACATGGAGAAGTGACACAGCAAGATGAGGTAACAAAAAAGAGATGCAGTTTCCTGGTGCCACCGAGGGTGCAAGAGGGCACAGAAGAACACTCAGCTAACAGACACGAGAGCATACAAAGGGGGGAGGGGAATAAATAAAAATAAATCTTAAAAAAAAAACATTGATGGATTTCCAGTTTAGGCTCTATATACGTTGAAATCCTTTAACAAACAAAGAGAACTAACAGTAGCCCTAAGCTTATCTGATTCCTAAATGCATCTGAGATCAGCCATAAATTGGGCCTGAAGAAGGAAGTTGGACTAAGAGGAGACTGACTACCTGGATAATTACAAAAGCCCCATGGACAAAATGATAAAGTGGGATGAGAGAAATGAGAAGTAATAACAATGCTCCTAGATCCAGAAGTTCTCATGCTGTAGGTAAAAAGTAAATAGAATATTCAAGAGCAAAAGTTATCTAGAAAAAGAAAGGAACAGCAGCAACTATATGTATACATGCATGGGTAATATTTAAATTAAATATTCAGGACTCAGAGACTGGTAAAGTGATCAGGTCTTTTTTATATTGTTGACTGTGTGAGTCGTTCCTTTACCCAGATTCAAGCAAAATAAAGCTCCCAGGTAGGACCAAAGTGTCATACATTAAGCCTGGCTCTCTCCAAAAAAGAGTCAGGAGGTCATCAGGGGGTGATGCTTATGCATGCCTCAGTAGGGTACCAGAGACAGCCAAGGTAGATGGAAACCCAGGTGCTGATTCTCCTGAGGGCTGCAGAGACCCACAGGTTTATGGTCAAAGCAGATGGCTCTGGAGTTCAGGGCCATGTTAGTTGGCCCTACTTTGGAGTTTGTGTTCCTGAGTGTGATGGAGTTGGACTCAGATATAACCTTTCACACATGCCTCTTCTGTTACTTTTACTGGACCTTTGGTTGGTGTTTGGGTTGGTGTATACTCAGGAGACCTGAATCTCTGAACTAACTGTTCATGTGACGGCCAGGCCCTGGGCCTCAGCAGACTTGGAGTTCCTACCCTCTGGTTTCTTGGACTTACCCTGCTTACCAGCTGAGAGGGAGGTGAAGAGGGTCAACCATCACATCAGGGAGCCAAGAGTAACTACAGTTGCAAGCAGGAGAATTGCATCCATTATCCATGTGGAATATAAACCCCCTCTTGATGTAGAGGGGGACTGGACATAGCCATCCCAGGTCCACAAGATGGAGGAATAGAGTATGGATTAGAATGGACTTACTGGTGTTCTGCTGGGAAAATACTGTGATTAGTAAGAGAAGAAATTGTAGTAGAGATGTGTAGAGGGTGGACATGGTTGCTGCTGATAGTCGGGAGAGGGAAGAAGAAATATGGTGTTGGGGCATTTTCAGCATTTGGAGTTGTCCTAGGTGGTGCTGCAGGGACGGATGCTGGGCATTGCATGTCCTGTCATGGCCCACTGGCTGGACTGGGGGAGAGTGTGGACTACAAAGTGGACCACTGTCCATGCAGCGGTTCTCCAGAATGTATTCGCCAGGTGCAGTGGATGTGCCACAATGATGGAAGAGTTTGTTGATGTGGGAGGGGTGGCGTGGGTGGGGTGGGGGGTATAGGGGGACCTCACATTTTTTGAATGTAACATTTAAAAGAAAATAAAAAAAAAATTTATATACATGAAAAAAAAATTAAAAAAAAAATAAAATGAGAAAAGAAAAATAAAGCCTGGCTCTAAACCTCAAAACCCCAGGACACCACAATCATCACAGTCCATGCAGCTGATAGAGCTCTCTATTCACTATGTTACAGTTAATAACATGGTTGGAAAGTCTAGTCACTTCTGAATAACAAAAACTTATCCTATCCTAAAATAACATGACTTTCTTAAAAGACTCAAAATAATAGTTTCTCTTTATATTTATATCTATGTTTACCAATGTTTAAATTATTAAAATGTAGTGGGAAGCAGATTTGGCCCAATGGATAAGGCATCCACCTACCACATGAGAGGTCCAGGGTTCTATACCCAGGGCCTTCTGATCCATGTGGAGCTGGCCCACATGCAGTGCTGATGCATGCAAGGAATGCCCTGTCACTCAGGATGGCCCCCACATAGGGGAGCCCCACATGCAAGGAGTGTGCCCCGTAAGGAGAACTGCCCAGCGCAAAAAAAAGTGCAGCCCGCCCAGGAGTGGAGCCGCACACAGGGAGAGCTGACACAGCAAGATGACGCAACAAAAAGAGACAGATCCCGGGTGCCGCTGACACAAGCGGACAGAGAAGAACACACAGCGAATGGACAGAGAGCAGACAAATGGGGGGAGGGGGCTGTGGGAAGGGAGAGGGAAAAAAAACAAAAAAATTTAGTGCACAATAAAAAGGTAAGTTAAACAATTTTCCCTACTGTATTTTCATGTGATTTTCTTTGGGAAAGATTAAGTATGACTTCTACAAAGTTGTTTCAATTCAATTTTAATTTTGAAAAAGAACATTTTAGACCTAAAAAGAGTTTTCAGGAGGCCCTGATTTTTTCATAGACGTGAAAACTGAGGAAAGTTAGATGATCTCTTGAAGATTTAAAGAAATAAAAATAAACCCACCATTAAGATGAAATTTGTCTAACAACTTTTCTCTTAATAATACTTACCATAGTTTGAGCCATGTTTTTGAATTAAATAACCGTCTCTACTCAGATTTAACCACATAGATCAGCAAGTTCCTTGGGTAAAGAAGCCTAGAGAATTAGATTTCTGTCCTGCCTCTGCCATTAATTATGGGATCTTAGGTAAGTTACTTAACTGCTTCTTAAAATATCCACTTAGTTTATATGAAACAAAAGTACCTTTGCAAGGTGGGTTGAGGGAAAAATACACCAAATGTTAGATATGGACTATAGTTAGTACTAATATTTGAAGATGCTCTATCATAATTTGTTACAAATGTTTCACAACAATACAAGGTATTGGTGGTGGGGATGGAAGTCTATATGATGTTATGCATGTCTGTTTTGTAAATTCATAATTTTTACTATATACTTATGTTCATGTATGAATGACATAAATTGTTTTTAAAATAAAAAAAAGATTTTATAATTCTCTGAAAACTTCACAGCAACAGAAAATACAAAATACTTTCATTTCAAAGCTACTACTCTAATATGGCTTACATCTACTTTGGAACCATATTTTCACATTTTAAACTGCTGGAAGGCAAATCGCCTAACCAAAACAAATTGTGTGTTCATATGCGTAAGAGAGAGATTTAAGAATGACAGGTGGTAATTCAGCATACATGTGCACAATTCTCTAAAGAAAAAAGTCAAGGTCTCCCTTGAACCTCTAAATGGTTCAGTATTCTTCCCTTCTAGAATGAACCAGTTACTTTCTTCTTCATAATGATGATATACATAGCATTCATGGTCATATGAAGACTAGTTTTTACAACTGTCAGAGGATTATTTTGTCTTTTTTATTTATATGAAGTAATTACAGATAAAATCAGAGAGAAGAGTATAGTCCACAAACAAACCTGAAACTTGGAAGAAAAATGTATTGAGGGGGTTTCCCCCCTTTTCTGTTCTTTTTTTTCCTTTGTTTTTAATTTTATTTTTATTTCTATTTTTTTCTCTTTTTCTTTTTTTTTTTAAGTGAGGGTTTTAAAGCCCACACAAGCTTCTGTTCTAAAACAAAAGTTTATCATGAACAAACAAGACTGGATAAAGGTAAGGACTGAATCTTAGGCAGAATGTTCGTTCTTGCCTCTTTATGCTCTAAAGATCTCAAAGCCATTTATTTTGAAACTGAAGCAAAAATGAAAAGTTATCACAATTCTGCATAATTTTTCTGTAAACCCACAAGTGCTCAAAAAAAAAAAAAGATGACATCATTGTTCTCAGTTTTCTGCAGTAAAGTTCCTTTTTAGAGATATAAGCAGATGGCAAAACAATGTTAACTCAAGAAAATTGTTTTCATTCTTTGTTGTCCTCTAAACAACAATCAAAAACAGATACATAAAAAAAATACAGTATTTGTGGTAGATCTTGTTTTGAATATGAAAAGGGAGAAAAAACAAAGATGTAATAATAATCCCTCTACTGGGACCTGTTATTACTGTGTAGGATTTCAGTTTCTCCTCCAGCACATGTAAGATTAGCCATACAAGGTCCAAATCTAGCTTTCCAATAACTAATGTCTTTTGGAACTGAATTTACTGTGATCATTTATACTTAATGTGACTAAGTTTACTTATTGCCTATTCTTAGTAAGAAAAGAACAGTGCACTGTAAATAAGTAGATTTTACAGAATATCAAGCTTACACATTCAAAACCTAAGTTTATTTAGAAAAAGAACCGACTATAACATCAGACAAATGTTAAAAATATTTTCTCTTTAATTTGCAGAATACTAAGAAAAAGTTCAATTCAAAACACACCATTTTTTGGTACTTCATTCTATAACGAAGTCATCTTAAGGCCCATTTGCATTTGTTCATTTATCCATTGGGACCACATAGCCTAGGACATTTTGAGTTTACTTCTGTAACTAAAGGCAAATGGAACATCTATATTTCAAAATCAACTTTCATGTACTGATATCTGCAACTTAATTTGTAATTCATCAAAAAAAGAGAAGACAATTTAAAAAAAGAAAATTAAAAAAAAAAAACTAAGGAAAAAACAAAACAAAAAACAGAAAGAGTAGATGTGTGAAAAAAACTAGCAAAACATTAATTATAGGGGGAGCGGATGTAGCTGGAGCAGTTGAGCACCTGCTTCCCACAGGGGAGGTCCAGGGTTCAGTTCTCTGTGCCTCCTAAAAAAACAACAAGGACAAACAACATGCAAAACAAACGAAAAAACCAACTCGGGGGAGCCAATGTGGTTCAGTGGTTTAATGCTGGCTTCCCACATATGAGGTCCAGGTTCAATCCCTAGTCCCTGGTACCTCAAAACAAAAACAAACAAAAACAACAACTAATTATAGAATATAGCTGGTGGCTATTTGGATGTTCACTGTAAAGTTCTCTCAACTTTTTTATATATTTGAAAATTCTATAATACATTGTTGAGGAAAAAAACAGCTTTTGGAAGTGTTTTCCCTTCTTTTTTTTTTTTTTTTGTATTTTTCTTTCCTTCATTTATTTATTCTTTTTAGATTTATTTTTTATTTATTTCCCTCCCCTTCTACCCACCACCCCCAGTTGTCTGCTCTCTGTGTCCATTCACTGTGCGTTCTTCTGTGACTGCTTCTATCCTTATCAGCGTCACCGGAAATCTGTGTTTCTTTTTGTTGCATCATCTTGTTGTGTCAGCTCTCCGTGTGTGCCATTCCTGGGCAGGCTGCACTTTCTTTCGCGCTGAGTGGCTCTACTTACAGGGTGCACTCCTTGCGCATGGGGCTCCCCTGCGCATGGGGCTCCCCTACGTGGGGGACACTCCTGCATGGCATGGCACTCCTTGTGCGCATCAGCACTGCGCACAGGCCAGCCCCACATGGGACGGAGGCCTGGGATTTGAACCACGGTCCTCCCATGCGGTAGGCGGATGCCCTATCCATTGGACCAAGTCTGCTTCCCTCCTTTATTTTTAAGCAACAGAAATTTATTGTCTCACAATTAAACTTTTAGAAGTTTGATACAACTTTTAGACCAAAGAAGTCTAACAAAAATTTCACCCTATTTGGACATTTTGACTCTCCAGGGATCCCTCTGTAAAGAGGTTGGGCACCAAAACATTACACAGAAATAGTACCAATGTTTTATACTCTACAGAGTAAGGTGTACTGAGTTAAGTTGTTCTCCAGAATACACAAATCTGTGGGTATCTTTATTATGCCAAGTCCCAAATAAGTGAGAAATATATACATACTTAAACATGATATAACTGTATATATGTACATAGGTCAAAACAACAAAAGCATCACTCAATAAGGGCCTTGCCATCCCTCAGTTATCGATGAATTAAAAATACTTAAGTTCTGGGAAAAATGGATGTGGCGCAACCAATTGGGCTCCCGTCTACATATAAGGAGGTCCAGAGCTTGATGATGAGGGCAAGCTGGTCCACGTGGGAATGTCACCCTGTGCAGGAGTGTCGCCCTGCGTGGAATGCCACCCTGCATGGGAAAGCCATCCCAGGCAGGAGTGCTGGCCGACACAGAGAGCTGGCACAGCAAGATGACACAACAAGAGATACAGAGGAGAGAAAATAAGAAGACATAGCAGAACAAGGAGGTGAGGTGGTACAAGAGAGTAATCGCCTCTCTCCCACTCAGGAAGGTCCTAGGATCAGTTCCTGGGGCTCCTTAATGAGAATAAAAGCAGACACGGAAGAACACACAATGAATGGACACAGAGAGCAGACAATGGGGGGAATGGGGTGGTGGGGTGGGGGCTGAGAAATAAATAAAATAAAATAAATCTTTATATATATATAAAAAGATCCAAGAATCTTTTAGCGAAGTTTTTATGAAGATTACCTGTATTTGGCTTATATAATACTATACTTTACTTTTGCTAATAAAATGATATGCTCTTTTCACACCCATTGAAATGGTTGCTATTAAAAAAATAATAATAACAAGAGTTGGAGAGAACTCAGAAACAGGAAGATTCATTCATTGCTGGCAATGTAAAATGGTACAGCTGCTGTGGAAAACAGTTTGGTGGTTCCTCAGAACAATAAGCATAGAACTACTATATAACTCGACATATATCCAAAGGAATTGACAGCATGGACTCGAACAAATATTTGTCCACCCACAGTCATGGCAGAAGCATTATTCACAATGGCCAACATATGGAAACAACCAAGTGTCTGATAAGTGGATAAATAAAATGTGGTATATATATACAATGGGATATTATTCAGACATAAAAAGGAAATGAAGTCCTGATACATGGGACAATGATGAACCTTGAAGACATGATGCTGAGTGAAATAGGCCAGACACAAAGGAGAAATAGTGTATGATTTCACTGATTTGAAACAATTAGAATAAGCAAACTCATAGAGTCAGAATCTAGAATATAGGTTACCAGGGGATTGGGTGGGGATAGGGAATGAGAAGTTAAGGTTCCTATTTGGGATGATAGAAATGTTTTGATAATGGATGGTAGTGATGGCAGCACATAGTGAATGCAATTAACAGCACTGAAATATATATCTGAGTACAATTAAAAGGAGAAATGATAGATTGTCTATATGGTCATATAACTAACACTAAAAATTAAAAAAAATATATCCATGGAACTACACTACACAGTGAACCCTAAGTTAAACCATGGACTTTAATTAATAGTACAATTATAAAAAGGTGCTATAATCAATTGTGGCAAATGTTCCACACCAATGCAAAGTGTTGGTACTGAGTGGTATATGGGAATCCTATATTTTATGCATGACTGTTCTGTAAACCCACAACTTCCTTAACAAAGTAAACAGTTATTTTTCAAAATGATGTTCTAAGATGCCCTAAGGATACTTCCAGTGTGTAAAAGGTAAAGGTGTTAAAAATCACTATCGAAATGCCTCCTAGCAGAATTGAAAAAGTAAGTTTCTGGAAAGTTTATTTCTAACACTAAAGTTGCAAAAGGCACACCACTTGATGCAGTTTATATATCTGAAACTGGAAAAAAAACAATTTTTATTGGTTTAAATGCCTCCACCATCGAAGTTCTCATCCAAAAGGTTGTCAACCACATTTAAAATGATTGGCATCAAATTACATTATCATCTTCTAAGCAAATAGGAAAACGTTTAATCAAATTATTAATCTATTGGCAAAAATAAAATAAAAAAGAAGAACATTATTCAAAAGACTGAAAGGCATAAGGTGCACTAAAAAATGTATTATTAGCTCCTTTGAAAAGGACAGTTTTTTCCTACTTCAGGAACGTTCACGAATTGGTAGTGGTAAAGTAACATTTAGTGGAGTCAGCAGCAATTCTGTGTTTTGGCCTCACCTGCATTAATTTTTCCCATCGCCACAATGAATGCAACCACAAAGAAATGCATCTGAAGGCAATGTAAGAGGTCTCAGAGTACGACCCACTCTTTTTACCTGTCCTCCTAGGACACATCTCATTACGATACGCCACACACACATTTTACCTCACCTGAACAAGAAGTTCCTTGTAGTCAGAAACCCTGTCTCTTCCATAGCTCGCTCACATCTTCCCAATGCCCTGTACACAGCGTACACTCAAAACTGACGATTAGATAACACGCAAGTACTACCGAAGCAGATTTCAGGACGCTTGGGTCCTAAAATTAGTGTTGGAAGTTACTCTTCTCGGCTCTAAGCCTCCATTTCCCCCTTTCGAACAAACAAAAGAAAAAGTCCTGCCCAACACGGATGTCGATTTCGAACACCAAAGGTCTCCCCAACACCCAGGATGTCAGAATACAGAAGGAAGGGAACCCCATGAAAAGAAACCCATCCTGCTGAGCTGAAGCGCTCACGGAACCGGCTGAACATTAGCGCCAAGGTCCGCGACATCCTCGACGAGGTTCTGGCAGAGCTAAGACCCCAGCCCCAGCCCCAGCCCCGTCCTAGGAGTCGCGTAGGGACAGAGGAGGGAATCCAGCCGGTAGGGCCGGCGGGTGGGCGCAACCACAGAGGGAATGGAGTCGGGTCTCCCAGGAGGCCGAGCGCAGGACGGGGAGAAGCCACACGACTCCCCGAGACCAGAGAAGCACCTGGCTCGAGGCCCTGGGGCGGGGCTCCCCTGGACCCAGGATCAAGCCGTCCGGCAGGGACAGGGAGCGAGCGAGGCCCGGTCCCAGGAGTTCGGGTCCGGCTCGGATCTTACCATGGTTAGGGTGGTGGTGGGGGGCGCCCTCGCGCTCCGGCTCCACTGGGGCTAGGGCTGGGGTCAGGGGAAGGGGAGCACCGGCCGCTCCGGACCTGCCGCCCCCCTGACAGGAGCCGCTGCCGCTTTGCCTCCTGCCAAGATGGCGGCCCCGAGCCACGTCCCCAACCGGAAACTGTGCGGGTCAAAGGGCGGAGGGCGGGGCGCGGTGGAGTCGGGGTGGGAACTTGAGGGTACCCGGCTGCGCTTGCGGTGCCAGGGACGCGTTAGCCGGCTTGCTCCAGACGGGGGTCTTCATAGTTCCTTCTCTTCGCTGTTTATCGTCGCCTTTATTTTATTTTATTTTTTTGTGTCACCTCTTACAACTTTTAAATCCTCTTCCACACCTACTATATCATATAATAGTCAAAATAACCCGTGTCCGTAAGGGACTAGTAGCCAGAATATATAGAGAACTCTTACAACTCAGTAATAATGAAAAGATAAATGGCCCAATTTTTAAAAGTGAGCAAAGGATTTGATAGGCTGTTTCTCCAAAGAAGATATACAAATGGCAATTAGCACATGAAAAGATACTCAACATCCATAATCATTTGGGAGATGCAAATCAAAACCAAGAGATACCATTTCACCCACTAGGATGGCAAGAATTAAAAAGATAATAACAAGTGCTGACAAGGAGATGGAGAAATGCAAACCCTCATGATGGAACTATAAAAGTGCAGCAGCTTTGGAAAACAATTACTCAAAAAGTCAAACATAGATTTACCATATGGCCCAGCAATTCCATTCTTAGGTATATATAACCAAGAGAATTGAAAATGTGTGCCCACTCAAAAATTTGTACATGAATGTGCATAGCAGCATTATTCATAATTATTAAAAGTGAAAACGATCCAAATATCCATCAACTGATGAATGGATAAACAAACTGTGGTATATCCATATAATGGGTATTATTCAGCCATAAAAAAGAATGAAGTACTGATAACAAGCTATGACACAGATGAACCTTGAAAACATTATGCGAAAGAAGCCAGGCACAAAAGATCACATTTTATATGGTTCCATTCATATAAAATGTCCAGAATAGGCAAATTCAGAGAGAAAGTATATAAGTGGTTACCAGGTACTGGGAGGAGAGAAATGAGGAGTGCCTGCTAATAGGTATAAGGTTTGATTTGGAGTGATAAAAATATTCTGGAATTAGTGGTGATGGTTGCACAACTTTGTGAATATACTAAAAACCACTGAGCTGTACATTGTAAAGGGTGAATTTTATGGTTTGTGAATTACATACTAAGTGAATTACTCTGTGTGCAGGTAGCAGGGCAGTTATTGTGCTGATGTTCATCTTGCAGATGAAGAAAATGGTACACATTTAAGCAATTTACCCAGGTTCCAGTATATAATGGAACCAGGACTCAAAATTTCATCTTCTGGGAAACGGACTTTGGCCCAGTGGTTAGGGCGTCCGTCTACCATATGGGAGGTCCGCGGTTCAAATCCCGGGCCTCCTTGACCCGTGTGGAGCTGGCCATGCGCAGTGCTGATGCGCGCAAGGAGTGCCGTGCCACGCAAGGGTGTCCCCTGCGTGGGGGAGCCCCATGCGCAAGGAGTGCGCCCGTGAGGAAAAGCCGCCCAGCGTGAAAAGAAAGTGCAGCCTGCCCAGGAGTGGCGCCGCCCACACTTCCCGTGCCGCTGACGACAACAGAAGCGGACAAAGAAACAAGACGCAGCAAATAGACACCAAGAACAGACAACCAGGGGAGGGGGGGAAATTAAATAAATAAATAAATCTTACAAAAAAAAAAAAATTTCATCTTCTGACTTTCTTGGTAGTTCTCCCATGTCAAACATCAATTTTACAGAGCATATTTGAATCAGCAGTTCTTGATTTTATCCCATATACCTGCCTCAATCTCACCCATATTAAGCCTCTATGTCTACTATAAAGGCTAACAATATATATTTTTTAGGAGGTACCAGAAATCGAACTAGGGACCTCTTAAATGGGAAGCAGGTGCTCCACCACTGAGCTACACCCGCTCCCCAACAATAATCTTCGAGAGCTTATTTTGTGCCATGGACTTTACATGTTGTCTCTAATCCTTTACAACAATCCAGATAACTAAAGAAGTTAAGCAACTTGGTCAAATTCACACAGCCAGCAAGTGGAAGAGACTGGATTCAAATTCAGCATTTGTCATTATACTTCCTGTGTATTCTTTTTAATGAACACTTAAAATGCAATCCTCACAATAATTCTCTGAGATAGGTACCATTATTAACCCTGATTTTAAAGGTGAGGTAGTTAAGGCACAAAGGAAAATTATTTGACCAAAGGTTTCATTGCTAGAAAGGAGCAAAGCCAGAATTTGCACCAAGGCTGCTTGACTTCAGAGCTGTACTCTTTTAAGTGCTGTGCAATAGACTTGTCATTCTTACCAATGTCAATTCCATCTCAAATGGCCTTCTAAAAGAATTTTTAGAAAGCTAGCATATTTTTAAACTTGGCATTTTGGGGAGGAAAGATGTATTTGGGGAGGAAAATTGTATTGTTTATTTTTGTTACAAAAAGCACACATTTTAAATAAGATTGACAAATTCTAAACTTTAAAAAAGTAAAAATCCTCTTTGGAATTATAGTCTTATTTTGTTACAAAAAGCACACATTTTAAATAAGATTGACAAATTCTAAACTTTAAAAAAGTAAAAATCCTCTTTGGAATTATAGTCTTATTGTGGCAGCTTCCAAATGCCTGCAAAATGGGCCTCAGAAGCTCAGGAAAGACCAATTAATGCTGATTCTTTGGAAACATGTCATTTGCCAAATTAAATTGCAGAAGAAAAAGCATCCCTGCAAGTATGTTTCATAAGAAGTGCCTTAGAGGCAGTATACAATAATAGTTAAAAGCAGAGATTTAAGAGTCAGACTAACCTGTGTTTGACTTCTATTTCAAGCATTTTCAAGGTGAGTGACTTTCGACAAGCTACTTTAATTCTCTAAGCCTCAATTATCTAATCTGTAAATTGGTAATAAATCTACCTCATAAGGTTGTTAAATTAGATAATATATTAATAAAATTAGATTATATATTCTAAGGGTTTCTACATAGTAAGTGCTCAGTAATATGCAGCCATTATTAGAAGCAGTAACAGATCAGATAAATTTTTTAAAATTGCAGTTCCATTTTTAACAAGAAGTCTCTCAAAAGAGGTACTCTCATTTTCTTTTTTAAAGTTGCTTTTAGGGAAATGGACTTGGCCCAGTGGTTAGGGAGTCCGTCTACCACATGGGAGGTCCGCGGTTCAAACCCGGGGCCTCCTTGACCCGTGCGAAGCTGACCCATGCGCAGTGCTGATGCGCGCAAGGAGTGCCCTGCCACGCAGGGGTGTCCCCCGCGTAGGGGAGCCCCACGCGCAAGGAGTGCACCTCGTAAGGAGAGCTGCCCAGCGGGAAAGAAAGTGCAGCCTGCCCAGGAATGGTGCTGTCCACACTTCCCGAGCCGCTGACGACAACAGAAGCAGACTAAGAAACAAGACGCAGCAAATAGACACAGAGAACAGACACCGGGGGAGGGGAGGAATTAAATAAATAAATAAATCTTTTTTAAAATAAATAAATAAAGTTGCTTTTATGCTTTCCTCTGAAAGGTTTTCTGGGTCAAAATTCCAATATCTTTTTTTTTGTTTGTTTCTCTTTCCATGGGCTCCCAAATTAGTCATGTCTATTCTTACATCTTCATTTACTCATTCTTTATTCATTCACCCAAGCAACATTTAAGCATTTTAAAATGCCTAATTTATGCAATGCACTGGAGCTATGAAGAGTTTGAAAATTACCTCGACACGGACCCTACCTTAAAGTTTACCTAAATTCTGATTAAACTGATCTAGGAGGAATTGCATGCCCAATAATGCTTGTCTAGAAAAAATACGCAAGTCCCATTTCCAGACTGTAAGGCACTCTCTTCATCAGGCGGCTTTGCGACCCACGGCCGCTAGGTGCCACCACAGACACATTTTCTAAAACCATAGACAAGAAGGCGACTCGGCCGCCCAGAGTGACTTTCTTCAAGCCCCTCTAGTTCCTCCTTCCTGGGAAGAGATCCTTTGCTGGAAGAGGCGTGACGCGTAAGTGAGGGGAGGAATTCTCACGAGAGTGAAAACAACTCTCGCGATGCGTATTTTGCCTAGCGACTGACAACAGACGAGAACCTCCAAGTGGAAGCCCTAACGTGGCGAGGCCTGAGATTGGAGTGAGACCCCAGTCCTCGGCTGGGGTTCTTTCCATATAGAGGAGACGGAGTCAGAGGGGCTACAGGTAATTCCTACTCACCCTAGCAGAAAGGAAACTACTTTCCTCCCTCCCAGAGGAATTTAAGAGGACTCAGCTTCCCTTTACTCCGTGGTACCGCTCCCCATCTACATGACAACTCTTCCTCCCCTTTCCCGCCCCCATCAACCACACTGCTTCTTTTATTCCGTTAGAAACTTAAGTGGGATGCAACCTGCAAGACAGGGGAAGAGAATGAGGGTGGTGCTTTGGAGATTATTGGATGGGACGAGAGACTGGACTGTACCCAAGGGGATCCTCCCAGAGACAGAACTCTTTATAGAACCCTTACAATCTCCCCTGAGAAACCCCAGTAGCCCTGGGAAAATTGACGGAACCCTGCCCTTGTGCACGTATCTTACAGCAGTTTGGGTAGCTGCGGCCGAAGTTGGCTCTCGTTTCCCCCGTTCTTCAGGTAGCCCCGCTGACAGTTCCAAAATAAAGACTGCAGCACAATGATTTAACTGCTTAATCTGGGGCCTTGAAACCTTAAGGAAAGTTTGATTGGAGGTGAAAGTTTTAAAACTGTCTTGGGAAGGGGGCTGGTAATTTGGAATTGCACCTCCCTGGCAGTGTATTTAATGTTCCATGATATGAGCATGTAATCCTGTCTCCTTTTGCTTAGACCAAGATTGTTGAGAACCAAACATATGATGAGCGTTTAGAGATTAACGACTCTGAAGAGGTTGCAAGTAATTATACTCCAACCCCAAGACACCAAGGTAAGAGAAGAACTGAGAGGAAATAAGAGAAAAGCAAAGAGCAGAATGGATTCATGGCTTTTCCAAGAAGTTCCTATTTTATAATAGTAAATGTTGGCTTTCAGAATTAAGTTACATAAACCAAGTGTTACATCACTTGCCATTGTTTCTGTTTTCTAACTAGTTAATGGGGAAGAAAACACAACCTCCCAGATTGCAGAATCTTCCTCCAACTTGAACAATGTTTCCTTTCAATATTGATATCATGATACTATGCTGCTCATCATCTTTGAAGAGTCCACTGTTCTCTGTTTTTTGGTGTGCAAATGGAGATCGTTTTCCCAGCAGCATTTGTTGAAGAGACTGTTCTTTCCCAATTGAGTAGTCTTTGCCACCATGTCAAAAATCAGTTGGCCATAAATGTGAGGGTTGATTTCTGAGATCTCAGTTTTAATCCATTGGTCTAAATGTCCATGTGCCAGTTTTGATTCCTGTGCTGTTTTGATTATTGTGGCTTTGTAATAAATTTTAAGGTCGGGAATTGTGAGTCCTCCAACTTCATTCTTCTTTAAGCTATTTGGGTCCCCTTATCCTTCCATATAATGATGGCTTTTCCATTTCTTCAAAGAAAGTTGTTGGAGTTTTTATTGGGATTACATTGAATCTAAAAACTGCTTTGGGTAGTATATTAGTCAGAATTCTCTAGGGAAACAGAATCAACAAGGGATATCTGTCAATAATATGTGATTTTATAAGAGTCTCTCACGCAGCCTTGGGGATGCACAAGTCCAGGTTCTGCAGGCAGGCTGCAACCAGGGGCTCCAATGAAAGTCCAGTGAAAGTTCTTGACAAGTTCTGGGAGACATTGGCTGTCCAAAGACAAGCTGGGAAATTCTCACTCAATGCTGGAGTGACTTCCTCTTTTAAGGCATTCATCTGATTGGATAAAGCATCACTCATTGCTGATGGCAGTCTCCCTGATGGATGTAACTGTAATCAGCTATCTATGATTTACCACTGCAGTAAAGTCAATGGTGACTAAAGTCCATAAATGCCCTTTATTACAGTTAGCCCAGTGTTTGCTTGACCAAACAATTGGGCACAATTACCTGGCTGAGTTGACACAATAGCCTAACCATCATGGTCTACCCCTTGTCAAGTCGGCAACCATACATTACCTTAAACCATATATAGTCCCTAAGTAAAAACAATAACAGACATGCATATATATATTTCTGCCTAACAATGTTCAATTCTCCTGCATACAACCAGAAACATTAATTCCATACAGAATAGGGTGCAAGTTCTAGGGTAATACTCTCAAACTTGACATCCTCAAATATTATGACATGAAACTGATACAACTTGTTATATAAGGGGAAAGTTTGGGGAAGAAGACAAATTTGTTTTGTGTATGTATACAATCATCTTAATAATGAAACAAGGAAGAAAGATTCATGACCATTTTAGTCCTCATTTTTGTAACTGGTCATGTGGTTGAAGTTCATATTTACCACTACCTTCTTCCACTACCCATTCCATGTTTCCGTTACCCTCAGCAAGCACTTCAGCTGGCCGTGGTTCTTTGCCTGGGGGGTGACCCATACTTTCATTCCTGAAGATTCTGGACCATTGTTAGTCCTGCTTGGATTGGGTTGTTGCAATTTTCCTTTGACTTTAACCATAGGACATGGCAGTACTAGGAGATGCCCTAGAGGATCTCCTGTATTTCAGGCAAACTCTTCTTTATCCCCATTATGTAGATGCAGTCCTATTTCTCCTTGATAGTCAGGATCAGTCACCCCAGTGAATACAATAATTCCCTTCTTGGACTGTTGATTCAGAGGTAAGAGGAGCCCAAAGTGAACGGGTGGCAGTTTTACTTCCAGTTCCATAGAATCATTGTGTTCCCTGGTGACAATACTCCTGCTTTTGGGGCTAAAAGCTATAGACCTGTAGACCAGCAGAGTTTGAGGTTGCAGGGACAGGAAGCAAAAATTTTCTAAGTGTGTCACTAGGGGTAATAGTGCATGGTGCCACTCCCATTTCCACCCCTTGATTCCTGGACCCATGGATCCTGGTTATGGGAGAAACAGCACCATAGAGTGGATGCTGGTTTAGAGCATATACAGCCTCCTGGAGAACATTGCCCCAGCCCTGCAAGGTATTGCCACCTAGTTGGCACCATAATTGAGTCTTCAAAAGGCCTTTCCACTGTTCTGTCAATCTAGCTGCTTCAGGGTGATGGGGAATATGGTAAGACCAGTGAATTCCATGGGCATATGCCCATTCCCGCACTTCATTTGCTGTGAAATGGGTTCCTTAATCAGAAACAATGCTGTGTGGAATGCCGTGGCAGTAGATAAGACATTCAGTAAGTCCACAGATGGTAGTTTTGGAAGAAGTATTGTATGCAGGAAATACAAACCCATATCCAGAGTATGTGTCTTCTTTTCCAGTTAAAACAAATCCTTGCCCCTTCCATGGTGGAAGTGGTCCATTGTAGTCAACCTGCCACCAGGTAGCAGCCTGGTCACCTCTAGGAATGGTGCCATATCAGGGGCTGAGTGTGGGTCTCTGCTGCTGGCAGATTGGGCACTCAGCAATGGCTGTGGCCAAGTCAGCCTTGGTATAGGGAAGTCCATGTTGCTGAGCTCATGCCTAACCTCCATCCTTACCTCCATGGCCACTATGTTCATGAGCCCATTGGGCAATAACAGGAGTGGCTGGGGAAAGAGGCTGAGCATTAGCCACAGAGCAGGTCATCTTATCCACTTGATTATTAAGATCTTCCTCTGCTGAAGTCACCCTCTGGTGAGCATTCATGTGGGACACAAATATTTTCATGTTTTTGCCCACTCAAAAAGGTCTATCTACATACCTCTTCCCCAGACCTCTTTGTCACCAATTTTCCAATCATGTTCTTTCCAATTCCCTGACCATCCAGCCAAACCGTTGACAATAGCCCATGAATTAGTATACATGTGCACCTCTGGCCATTTCTTCTCCCAAGCAAAATGAACAACCAGGTGCACTGCTTGAATTTCTGCCCACTGCGAGGATTTGCCCTTACCATTGTCCTTCAGGGACAGTGGCTGCAGTGCTGTAGCTGCAGCTGTCCACTTTGGGGTGGTACCTGCATATTGTGTAGAACCATCTGTAAACCAGGCCCAAGTTTTCTCTTCCTCAGTCAACTGATTGTAAGGGACCCACCAAGAAGCCAAAGCTGTGGGCTGGGAAAGAGAAGGTAACATGGCAGGGGTGGTGACCATGGGCATTTGGGCTACTTCCTCATGTAACTTACTTGTGCCTTCAGGACCCGCTTGAGCCCTATCTTGTATATACCACTTCCACTTTATTATGGAGTGCTGCCGTGCATGCCCAACTTTATGGTTTAGTGGGTCATACAATACCCAGCTCATGATAGACAACTCAGGTCTCATAGTAACTTGATGGCCTATGGTTAAGCATTCAGTCTCCACTAAGGCCCAGTAGCAGGCCAAAAGCTGTTTCTCAAAAGGGGAGTAGTTATTTGCAAAGGATGGCAGGGCTTTGCTCCAAAATCCTAAGGGTCTGCATTGTGATTCTCCTATAGAGGCTTGCCAAAGGCTCCAGACAGAAGCTGAAACTTCCAGCACGATTGGATTTGCTGAAAAATATGGCCCAAGTGATAGTGCAGCTTGCACAGCAGCCTAGACCTAATGCAGAGCCTCCTCTTGTTCCCGTCCCCAATCAAAACTAGCAGCTTTTCTGGTCACCGGGTAAATGGGCCAGAGTAGCACACCCAAATGAGGAATGCATTGTCTCCAAAATCCAAAGAGACCAACTAAGCATTGTGCCTCTTTTTTAGTCGTAGGAGGGACCAGATGCAAGAGCTCATTCTTCATTTTAGAAGGAATATCTCAATATGCTCCACACCACTGGACACCTAGAAATTTCACTGAGGTGGAAGGACCTTGTATTTTAGTTAGATTTACCGCCCATCCTCTCTCATGTAAATGCCTTATTAATAAGTCTAGAGTCTTTGCTACTTCTTGCTCACTAGATCCTGTCAACATGATATCATCAATATAATGGACCAGTGTGATGTCTTGTGGGAGGGAGAGATGATCAAGATCCTGCAGACTATATTATGGCATAGGGCTGGAGAGTTGATGTACTCCTGAGGCAGGACAGTGAAGGTATACTGCTGGCCTTGCCAGCTGAAAGCAAACTGTTTCTGGTGGTCCTTAATAATAGCAACTGAGAAAAAAAGTATTCACCAAATCAACAGCTGCATACCAGATATCAGGGGATGTGTTGATTTGCTCAAGCAACAATACCACATCTGGAATAGCAACAGCAATTGGAGTCATCACCTGGTTAAGTTTATGATAATCTTCCGTTATCCTCCAAGATCCATCTGTTTTCTGTACAAGCCAAATAGGAGAGTTGAATGGGGATGTGGGGGAATCACCACCCCTGCATCCCTCAAATCCTTGATGGTGCCACTAATTTCTGCAGTCCCTCCAGGATTCCGGTATTGCTTTTGGTTTACTATTTTGCTAGGTAGAGGCAGTTCTAGTGGCTTCCCCTTGGTGTTTCTAACCATAATAGCCCTCACTCCACAAGTCAGGGATCCAATATGGGGATTCTGCCAGTTACTGAGTATATCTATTCCAATTATGCATTCTAGAACTGGGGAAATAACCACAGAATGGGTCCAGGGACCTACTGAACAAACTGTGAGATGGGCCTGAGCTAAAACTCCATTAATCACCTGACCTCCATAAGCCCCTACTCTGACTGGTGGACGGACCACAGTGATGTTTTGGGTCTCCTGGAATTAATTTCGCTTCTGAGCCAGGGTCTAATAATCCCCAAATGTCTGATCATTTCCTTTTCCCCAATGCACAGTTACTCTGGTAAAAAACCGTAGATCTCCTTGGGGAAAGGTGAGAAGAAGAGTACTAGTATAAATTTTGGACAATTTAACAGGATCCTCCCCCAAGGAGACCTGTTCTTCTCCTCATTCAAGGAACTCTGGGTCTGTAAACTGTCTCAAGTCTGGGAATTATTTAAGGTGTCATGATTCTCTGCGTCTGTAATTTGAGTTAGGGTTTTGTTCACTTGATCTAGAACTCTTCTGTTTATACAGATCCAGAATAAATTTAGTAGACTACCCATCTATTTCACTTCTAGGTATCCCATGATACCTAGATCAACGCCATACCCATGATACCTAGATCAACGCCAATCAACGCCATAACTCTACATGACTCAGACTATTTTGAGTGCTTTTTTGAATCTGCCTTTCATTGTGGTAGCCACACCCACCTTAACTTTGGCGATTAACTGCCGATTTTTGGGAAGCGGACTTGGCCCAATGGATAGGGTGGGAAGTGGACTCGGCCCAATGGATAGGGCGTCTGCCTCCCACATGGGAGGGCCATGGTTCAAACCCTGGGCCTCCTTGACCTGTGTGGAGCTGGCATGGGCCAGCTGATATGCGCTGATACGCGCAAGGAATGCCCTGCCGTGCAGGGGTGTCCCCCACATAGGGGAGCCCCACGTGCATGGAGTGTGCCCCATAAGGAGAGCCACCCAGCGCGAAAGAAAGTGCAGCCTGCCCAGGAGTGGTGCCACACACGCGGAGAGCTGACACAACAAGATGACACAACAAAAAAAGAAACATAGATTCCCGGTGCCGCTGATAAGGATAGAAGCAGTCATAGAAGAACACACAGCAAATGGACACCGAGAGCAGACAACGGGGTGGGGGTGGGGGGGATAAATAAAATAAATCTTTAAAAAAACAAAACAAAACAAAAAATACTGCTGATACTTAACTTTTACCAGACCGACATCTGATCATCCCCATAATGTTTAAGGATTCTAATTCCAACCATCACAGTCTTCCCTACAGTAATAACTGGACTACAGAGAAGAGCAACCTCAGAGCTCTTCAGGGAAGATGGAGTTAATCTTACAAATGTATTCCTCACAGCCCTGGTGAAAGGTGTATTCTCTAGACATGCCTGGGGTGGGTGGGCAGCTCTCAAATGGTAAAACCATTCTAGCATTCCAATCTCCCTAAGCCTTTAAGTTCCCTCTTCTACTGTATACCAGGGCAAATCCGGCATCTCAACCTCAGACATGCTAGGCCATCTTTTGGTCCATGTTTCAGTCAGCCACCCAAACAAACTGTTAAGAGTCCTTTCTAACCCCTCAAGCTACAGCAGCGAATCCAGAATTTCTGCTTAGTGGGCCTATATCAATAAATTCAGCCTGATCCAATTTTATATCCCTTCCACCATTATCCCATACCCTTAATATCCATTCCCACACACATTCCCCTGATTGCTGTCTGTGTAAGTTGGAAAACTCATGCAGTTCTTTCTGAGTATACCTTCCTCAAGGGTCACATTTTGTATTTCACCTTTCGTGGCTTGTGATTTTAGTCTAGTAATAGGTCTTGGAGACGAGAGGTGGTGGAGGTGGGTAAGGAGAAGGATTAGAAATGCCTTGCAAGTAACTGACCTCAGGGCATTCCCTTGCATTTCCTTTGGTGAGACAGGATTAATCTCTTTAGGCAGGGATTGGAGGCAGTTTCCTTAGGGCAGACTGGAGGCTAGGCAGTGCATGCTGTCGTTTGGCTGGTATGTGCCTCAGGGCTGGGAAGAGGTCCAGACTCCCTGGGGGGGGGAGGCCTGAGGCTGGGAGGGCAGGCTTCAGTTTGGCTGGTACCCACCTCAGGGCTGGAAGTTGTTTAGACTCCCTGGGGAGGCTGGAGGCTGGATGATAACAAGGTTGGCAAGGTCTGGTCTCCACTGGGCAGGCCATCACAGGCTTATCTGGTAATGTCTCAGCAGAATTCAGGGTTCCGATGTCTCCATCAATATTATCATCATCCCATGTGGCTCCATCCCAATTCTCTGGATGCCACTCTTTTCCAATCAGTGCCTTCACTTTAACTGCAGAAACCCAGGTTGAGACTTTAGTTTTCTTTGTAACTCCCACAACTGGTACTGATATAGCCTGTGCATTAAAACAAAATTATTTCCAAGAGTACCTAGTCTCCAAGATGGCCAAATAAGTAATATAGGCCCTACAGTCTTTGAATGTTCAGAAGGGATGTGAGACTGAATGTGTATTCAGGGCTGCCTCCAGACGATGTGGAAGATATGCTAATCCAAACTGGCTTGGATGTGGAGAATATGTAACTCACCGGGATGGATGTGGAGAATATGTAACTCACCGGGAGGAAATAACCTATCTGATACTAAGATCTGAAGAACCTAACCAAAGGTCTGTTTACCATCACTGTTAGTCTTCCTAATCCTATATCCTCTGTATAAAAGGGTCTGTAAAAGGCTGTTCCGGGCTCGGTTTTTATTAGGACAAGAGTCCGCCGAGCCCGGCCGGTCGAAATAAACCAACTTCCTTCTCGGTATTCTCGTGTCCTGTCCTTCGAAACCGCGCCTATCCGAATTTCTCCACTACAGTACAAAGAGAGTCTGAGTTTGGTTCTCAGATATTTTGAGCCTGTGGCTACAGGGGACAAGATTTTCTTTCAGAGCACACATAGAAACTTTTGCATCATTCATGCGGTGTTTAAGTTTCAAATTTGAAGCTTTTAACTCATCTCTTTCTTTTGTAACATTATCCAGAGTATCTAGAAGGAGCTAGCCAATGCCATTATACGGTTTGACTACACAAACCTCTATTAAGGTGTTGAAAACACTTTCACCCATATCCTTGCTTCTTATAAGGGGAATCCAGTGATATTATTTTGTTTATCTCGATTGCCAACTTGTGCCATGGACTGTTAGTAGCCTCTTTGTTATTGGAAAGGGATTGTCAGTACCCTTGAGTCCAATTAGAGTAGAGAACCAATCGCAAAACTCCCATTACCACCCCATGTTTAAGACTCTGTTCCCCACTCCCAGTACCAAGCTGTATTAGGGTTCTCTAGGGAAACAGAATCAACAAGAGATAACTGTCAATACTATGCAATTTTATAAGTCTCTCACGCAGCCGTAGGGATGCACAAGTCCAGGTTCCACAGGCATGCTGTAACCAGGGGCTCCAATGAAAGTCCAGTGAAGGTTCTTGACGAGTTCTGGGAGATGCTGGCTGTCCAAAGACGAGCTGGGAAATTCTCTCTCAATGCTGGAATTACTTCCCCTTTTAAGGCATTCAAATGATTGGATAAAGCATCACTCATTGCTGATGGCAGTCTCCCTGATGGATGTAACTGTAATCAGCTATCTATGATTTACCACTGCAGTAAAGTCAATGGTGACTAAAGTCCATAAATGCCCTTGTATTACAGTTAGCCTAATGCTTGCTTGACCAAACAACTGGGCACAATTATCTGGCCGAGTTGACACAATAGCCTAACCATTCCTGGTAGTATTGACATCTTAATGATACATAGTCTTCTAATACATGAACATGGAATATCCTTCTATTTATTTAGGTCTTCTTTAATTTCCTTTAGCAATGTTTTGTAGTTTTTTTGTCTACAAGTCCTTTACATCCTTGGTTAGATTTATTCCTGACATTTGATTCTTTTAGTTCTATTGTGAATGGAGTGTTTTTCTTGGTTTCTTGTTCTGATTGTTTATTATTTGTGTATAGAAACACTACTGATTTTGGGGGGGTTGATCTTGTTCCCTGGCAGTTTACTGAATTTATTTATCAGCTCTAGGAGCTTTGTTGTGGATTTTTCAGGATTTCCTGATTTTCTGTATATAAGATCGTATCATCTGCAGTAGGGAAAGTTTTACTTCTTCCTTTCCAATTTGGATGCCTTTTGTTCATTTTTCTTGCCTAATTGCCCTGGCAAGAACTTCTAGTATAAAATGCTGAGTAACAGTCGTCACAGAATGCATTCTTGTCTTATTCCTGATCTTAGAGTGAAAGCTTTCAGTCTTTCACCATAAAGTAGAACGTTAGTTGTGGGCTTTTCATATATGCCTTTTAACATGTTGAGGAACTTTCTTTCTATTCCTAGTGTTTTATCAAGAAGCAGTGCTTGATTTTGTCAAATGTCTTTTCTGCATTGATTTAGATGATCATTTGATTTTTATTTTTTTGCCTTCATTCTATTAACATGGTGTATTACATTTCTTGAATTTCTTATGCTAAATCAACCTTGCATACCAGAGATAAATTCTACTTATCATGGTGTGTAATTCTTTTAATATGCTGTTGGATTCATTTTTTTGTTTCTGTTTTTTTGTTTTTTGTTTTTTGTTTTTTTAAATTTATTTCTCTATCCTTCCCCCCAACCTCCCCCCCCCCCCCCATTGTCTGCTCTCTGTGTCCATTCGCTGTGTGTTCTTCTGTGACTGCTTCTATCCTTATCAGCAGCACCAGGAATCTCTGTTTCTTTTTGTTGTGTCATCTTGCTGTATCAGCTCTCCGTGTGTGCGGTGCCATTCCTGGGCAGGCTGCACTTTCTTTCGCGCTGGGTGGCTCTCCTTATGGGGCACACTCGTTGCGCGTGGGGCTCCCCTACGCGGGGGACACCCCTGCGTGGCATGGCACTCCTTGTGCGTATCAGCACTGCGCATGGGCCAGCTCCACATGGGTCAAGGAGGCCCGGGGTTTGAACCGCGGACCTCCCATGTAGGAGGCAGATGCCCTATCCATTGGGCCAAGTCTGCTTCCTTGTTTTTGTTTTTTTGAGGTACCAGGGCCAGGGATTGAACCCAGGACCTCTTAGGTGGGAAACTGGTGCTCACCGCTCAACTACATTGGCTCCCGAGTTGGTTTCTCATTTGTTTGTTTTTTTGTTTTTAAAAGGCACCTCGTATGTGGGAAGCAGACACTCAACCACTTGAGCTACATCCTCACCCCTGGATTTGGATTTCTAGTATTTTTTTTTGAGGATTTTTGCATGTATATTCATAAGAGATATTGGGCGATAGTTTTCTTTTCTTGTGATATCTTTATCTGGCTTTGATATGAGGGTCTGTTCACCTTTCCTCATTCTTTCTTCCTTCTCTTCCTCAGCCTTACTCATTTCAATTATCTTGTCTTCACATTCATTGATTCTTCCTTCTGCCAACTCCATACTGCTCTTGAAACTCTCTAGAGCATTTTTTACTTCAGTTATTGTGGTCTTCAACTCCAGTAGTTTTGTTTGGTACCTTTTTAAATTTTCTTTCTCTTTATTTAGACTCTTATTCATTCATTGTTTCCTGATATCCTGTAGTTTTTTCTCTGTACTTTGTTTCATCTCCTTAAGCATTTTTTTTTCAAGATTTTTTAAATGTTTAATTTAATTTTATTATTTTTTTCTTTCCCTAGCCCTCCATAACCCCCTCCCCCGCTGTTTTTTGCTGTCTGTGTCCATTCGCTGTGTTGTCTTCTGTATCTATTTCTCTTTTTGTCTTTTCTTCTCGTCTTTCTCCGCTAGGATTCACCAGGATTTGATCCTGGTGGACCTCTGATGTGGAGAGAGTTTCCCTGTCAATTGCACCACCTCAGTTCCTGATCTGTGCTGTGCTTTACCTTGACTTTCCCCTTCATCTCTCTTGTTGTGTCATCATCTTGCTGCATGACTCACTTGCATGGGCACTGGCTCACCACACGGGCGCTTGGCTTGCTGCATGGGCATTCGGCTCACCACGTGGGTACTCATGAGGCATTTGGGTCACCACATGGGCACTCAGCTCACCATGTGGGCACTGGCTCACCACATTGGCACTCACCCAGGCACTTGGCTTACCACGTGGGCGCTTGGCTCAGCACGTGGGCACTTGGCTAACCGCGTAGGCACTTGCATGGGTACTCAGCTCACCATGTGGGCACTTAGCTTGCCATGTGGGCACTTGTGTAGGCTCTCAGCTCACCACATGGGCACTCAGCTCACTGCATGGGCACCTACATGGGCACTAGGCTTGCTGTGTTGGCATTCAGCTCACCACGTGGGCAGTTGGCTCACTGTGCAGGCACTTGGCTTGCCATGCAGACACATTTTCTCTTCTTTTTCACCAGGAGGCCCCAGGGATCGAACTTGGGTCCTCCTATGTGGTAGGCAGAGGCCTTATCACTTGAGCCACATGCATTTCCCTCCTTAAGCATTTTTTTAAAGATTTATTTATTTATTTATCTCCCCCCCCGCTCCAGTTGTCTGCCCTCTGTGTCCATTCGCTGTATGTTCCTCTGTGACCGCTTCTGTCCTTATCAGCAGCACCGGGAATCTGTGTTTCTTTCTGTTGAGTCATCTTGCTGATGTGTCAGCTCTCCGTGTGTGCGGCGCCACTCCTGGGCAGGCTGCACTTTCTTTCGCGCTGGGTGGCTCTCCTTATGGGGCGCACTCCTTGCACGTGGGGCTCCTCTACATGGGGGACACCACTACATGGCAGGACACTCCTTGTGTGCATCAGCACTGTGCCTGGGCCAGCTCCACATGGGTCAAGGAGGCCCGGGGTTTGAACTGCAGACCTCCCGTGTGGTAGACGGATGCCCTAACCACTGGGCCAAGTCCGCTTCCCTCCTTAAGCATTTTTAAGATCATTATTTTAAAGGCTTTGTTCCCTATGTCCACACTTCTGTTTTCTTTGTTGCTCTTTTCTGGATTTTTATCCTCTTCTTTTAGATGGCCCATCATTTCCAGTTTCCTTGTTTGGCTTGTACTCTTTTGTTGAACACTGTACATTTAAATATTTTAAAATGTTAACTCTGGGATGTCTTTCGTGGTTTTATAACCAGCTGATGAGACAGATTTTCTTGAACTTCAGCCCTCCTATCAGGAAGGTCTGCCCAAGGTGAGTGCACTCTGCAGGGTTTTCCCTGCTTAATTGGGACCCTGACTTGTCCTGGGCTCTTGCTTGTTAATTGTTTTGGAGTTCCAATATTTACAGGTGTTTGGTTGTCCCCTCTGTTTCCCAGGGAACAAACCTCTCTCTCCCAGGTATCTGAAGCCAGCAGGCCTTTGTTCCAGGCTGTGTGCTTCTTTCATTATTTATACTTCTTTCATTGTCTCATGCTGCTTTTGCCTGGAGGGAAGATTCTAGGAGGAGAGTCACAGGGAGGACTTTCCCAGTTTGGTCTTTCCCAGCCAAAACAGGACCAGGGGCCCATTAAGAGGGTACAGATTGGCTCCAAGGTACCCTATGAAGAGGGAGTCAGGAAGGGTGCCAAAAACTTCTCCAACATCTCCCCAGAGCTGAGCTTTCCTGGCCTGCACAGCAAATGCAGCCCTTCAGCTGACTTCCCTGCAGCCTTGAGGACGCCCTGCATCTTTAAACCTCCACTGCTTCCCCCTGTCCAGGGAGGCTTGGAACAATGGCTGCCCTCAGAACCGGGACCCAGAGATCTGAATTTGCTAATCGAAAACGAAGATCAGTGTGGAGTGGGTGTAGCTCAGTGGTCAAGTGCATGCTTCACATGTATAAGGCCCCGGGTTCAATCTCCAGTACTCCTAAAAAAAAAAAAAGCTGAGATCAGTGGCTGGCTATACACACCACCCCTGTTCTTGGGAAAGGATTTTTATGCCCCTTTCTGTCAGCAGTAGCTAGCCAGGGACCAGACCCCAAAACAACCTGCTGCAAGAGTCGGCGATGGGCACTTGGAGCCACTGCACGGAGAGAGCAACTTAACATTTCTTTACTGTAATTCATCAGTCCCTTTCCCCTGCTCTTCCATGGATGCCATCCAGTGTTCTTCTGGCCTCTAAAGCTTCAAAATAGTTGTTTCAGAGTTTCTGCCTGTTTGATAGTTGTTTTGGTGGAAGGACTTGAGTCCTGGAGCTCCCTATTCTGCCATCTTCCCTGGAAGTCCTGTCAATAAAAACCTTAATGAAATATTTCTAGAGAACTTGAAACCATTAACTTACCCAGCAAACATTTTTTGCCTATTACATGCTCCCATCCTGCCCGGCACTGGTATACAATGTTAACAAAAGAGATATTGTCCCTGCCATCCTGATGCTTGTAATCATGGGTGACAGATGGTGAATGAATAAATAAGCGCAATTACCAATGTAATAGTTACATTAATATAGGCAAATAGTTTGCCATTGTGGAGAAAATGGTGAGGAGGGAACCTACTTTTTTTTTAAAGATTTATTTATTTTTATTTATTTCTCTCCCCTTCCCCGCCCCGCCCCCCCAGTTGTCTGCTCTCTGTGTCCATTCACTGTGTGTGCCTCTGTGTCCGCTTGCATTCTTGTCAGTGGCACCCAGAATCTGTGTCTTGCTGCGTCAGGTCTCCGTGCATGTGGCACCATCTCTAGACAGGTGGTGCTTTTTTCACACTGGGCGGCTCTCCTTACAGGGCACCCTCCTTGCGTGTGGGGCTCCCCTACACGGGGGACATCCCTGCGTGGCAGGGCACTCTTTGCGCGCATCAGCACTGCACGTGGGCCAGCTCCACATAGGTCAAGGAGGCCCGGGGTTTGAACCGTGGACCTCCCTTGTGGTAGATGGACGCCCCATCTGTTGGGCCTAATCCACTTCCCAGAACCTACTTTTGATAGGGTAGACCTATCAGGGAAGACCTAAGGAGGCAAAAAATTGAGACTGAAAGATGAGTAGGATCCTGACATTGAGGGACGGATAGGCTAGCAAAAGGGAATAGCTGTGAAGTGTGGAAAGGCCTTGAGACCATAAAGAACTTGGATTCGTTTTAGGACCTAAAAGAGGACTGGTATGTGGTAGCTAGAGTGGTATGTGGTGAGATCAGAGAGGCAGGAGGAGGCATAGCAGGCCAAGCTTTGAAGGCCATGTTGCTGTTGTGTGTGGAATGAATTGAGAGGTGCAAACATGAAAGTGGGAAACCAGTTGGAAGGACTGTTACAATGGCTTGGAGTGAGGAAGTCGAGAATGGAGAGAAGAGGCAAATGCAAGATGTATTCTTCTATTAGAATCACTAAGACTTGCTGAAGGACAGGGTTTGGCTGTTGAGCTAGGGATCAAGGATGCCAGGTTTTGTTTTGTTTTCAGGAGGTCCCAGGGATTGAATCCAGGACTTCAACCACTTGAGCTATACCTGTTTCCTGCTGCCCAGGTTTTTGACTTGAGCGTGTTTAATACTCTTGCCAACTGTGGGTATTATAACTAATTTTCAGTTTTGGCTAATTTAGTAGGCCAAAAAAAGTGTTTAATTTGCTTTAGAAATCATTTTATATGTTTTTATGCCACTTAATACCTTATATCAAATATTCTTTTGTTTAGAATATTTTTATTGCTGTTATCTTACAGGTACTGATTCCTAGTGAAATTTGTGACTGTTATCTGCCATGTGCTGGGGCAGTTCCTTGCACAAAATTTTTTTTTTTTTTACACTTTTTAAGTTAAAGTTAATAGATCACAAAGAACGTTACATTAAAAAACATAAAAAGAGGGAAGCGGCTTTGGCCCAATGGATAGGGCATCCGCCTAACACATGGGAGGTCCAAGGTTCAAACCCAGGGCCTCCTGACCTGTGTGATGAGCTGGCCCACGCACAAGGAGTGCACCCCGTAAGGAGAGCCACCCAGGGCGAAAACAGCGCAGCCTGCCCAGGAGTGGCGCCGCACACATGGAGAGCTGACACAGCAAGATGATGCAAAAACAAGACACAAATTCTGGGTGCCACTGACAAGAATACAGGCAGACACAGAGGAACACACAGCAAATGGACATAGAGAGCAGACAACTGGGGGGGGTGGGGAAGGGGAGAGAAATAAAAAACCAAAAACCATAAAAAGAAACATAAAAAACATAAGAGGTTCCCATATACCCCACTCCCCACCTCCCCACCCTATCATTTTTGTAAATTGTATTTTTTTGAAGATATATATATCACAAAAAATGTTACATTAAAAAATATAAAAGGTTCCCATATATCCCCCAACCCCCCACCCCATTCCTCCCACACCAACAGCCTCCTCCACCATTGTGGCACTTTCATCACACTCGGTGAACACATGTTTTCTTATTTGATCTTTACAAGCCCTGCATGGGAAATGTTACTGCCCCTGAATTAGAGATGGGGGATAGTGAGACTCAGAGGTTGTCATTTTGTGCATGTGATTGAGCCGCCCTTCAAACCCAGTTTTTAAACTGCAAGCCCAGGCTGTTTTCATTTTATTAATTACTAACCTCATTTTATCAAGATGTAAACTAAGGTCAGAGATTGTCATTTATGTAATGGTAGATAATCGATTAGAGTAATGTCTAACCCAAATGCCTTAAGCACAGTAAATACTTAGTAAATATATCGTGAACTGGGCTGATTTGACAGCCATGACTAAAATCTAGGTTCCTTTCCATTAGCCAGATGTTCTTATAAACCCTTTTCCTTCAAATGATTAGAGAATACAGTATCATAAGCTAAAAATATTTGTCTTTAAAAATCATTTTAACAATAACCTAAAGGAAAAACTTTTCTTCTAAGGACTTCCTCGTTCTGCCCGCCTTCCCAAGAAGCCTATGGCTGATAACAGCAGTGATGAATATGAAGAGGAAAATAACAAGGTGCAGTATAACTCACAGCTTGTGGAATTTCTGCCTTGAGTTTAATAGTTCAAGATGACACCAGTTCATTAGTAAACATTTCTTGAACACTCACCTCAGAGGCTGGGTACCTTTGCGCTCATGGAGAAAATTCAGGGGCAAAGAGCCTTAAGACTTTTACTCATATTTAGGAATAAAGCCTACTATTGTAGCTGACATTTTCAGGAGAAATTTCATATAATGTAGGCCAGTGTTTCACAGAATTTACTGACCATAAGAATTAACTGGGGAACTTGTTTAAAAAACAAACAAACAAACAAACAAAAACTGGACTCCCTGTTCCCACTTTGAACTACTGAATCAGAATCTGGAAGGTGGAAGCCTGGGAATTTATATTTTCTAACAAGTAGTCCAGCCAATTTTTACCATAAAGGAAGTATGGGAATTACTGGTCTGGACATATTTTCATTGTCAATACTTGTGACACTGCCAGCATTTTGTGGAAGGGATTTTAATTTTGAAGTCTTGAGATCCATAAGGCCCCTTTTCTGTTATTCTGTGACCCTATAGAATCACCCTGATTCCGAAAGAAGATGGAGGACTGCCTACAGCTCTGGCCTGTTAGGACCCTAGAGTTACTCCTGCATTTTGCCTAACAAGTTTGTTTGGCCTTAGCACATAATCCAATGGTTTTGTTTTCATTGTCCTTCAAGAACCAGAGTGCTGGAAACTCAACGCCGCAAAAAATATTTGAAGTTTTATAGAAATCTGTTATAATATAGACAGATTTCTTAAAAAGCCTAAAAAGGTAATATTTTAAGAAGGTTCTACTCAGTGACCAGTGTGTTGTTTTACTTTACCTTAAAGTAGAATATAAAAGGAAGAAAATGGGGCTATTAAAACTTTGATTTCATCATTTCTTGAATTTGGGCTTTTATTTTCAGTACTGATGATGAAGCAGATAAGTTTATGTATATATATAAATATTTTCACATCTTTATGCAAAAGGTAATTTTACAGGCACTCATCTGTGATATAGAAAGTCTCCTGTCTTTATATCAGGGATTTTGCAAAGCACAACTTTGACAAAGCAGACAAAAGTGGACAATTTTCCTAAATTGACCTCCTAATTTTGTATAGCCATCCTAAATCATTTTCTTTAGCCCCATCATGGTGTGACCAATATTCAAGGCTCATTCCATTTTAGAGATGGGGTGTACCTCCATTTAGTATGTACCCAGAATCAGCTGAAAGAATCTATTTTTTGAATAATTTTTAAATTGGCCATTTTCTTAGAAACTCCTTTTGCCAAAACTGGTTCCTTTCTGACTAAGGATGATTTTAGGAAATTTTGAATTGCATAAGGCATAGTCACTGAATAAATTCTATAATTGTATGTCGTGTTGTAGATTAGACTCTGTATTTACCTGTATAATCAATTCGTGTCTTTTTTTAGAGCAAAATGTGACTGAAGCAGTTTTTGATTGTCCTGTAGTATGTCACAGTTTTATATGCCAATGATTGCTTTACTATTAAAAGAAGCAGATTAAATATTTTTTAGAAACTATAACCAAACATGTTAACCTCAATATATGCCATATGAGGCATATGGAAGCCAAGCCTGCAAACTAGGGCATCCTTCAGGTTCTAAGGGAAGACAGTCTCCAGGCTCCAGGCCACAGAGGCAAAAAAGACCCCATCCAACTGCTCCTGCAAGCCCCAAGCACCATTAGACACCTTCCTTTTTTTTTTGTTTTTTATAAGGGGTATTTATTTGAGGTAGGAGCTTACAGATACCAGGCCATAAAGCATAAGCTACTTCCCTCACCAAAGTCTATTTTCATGTGTTGGATCAAGATGGCTGCCGACGTCTGTGAGGGTTCAGGCTTCCTGGGTTCCTCTGGGCTCAGCTCCTCTGTTTTCTCCACAAGGTCAACTGTAGACTATGAGGTTGTCTAGGCTTTGTCTCTGTCCACAAGGTCAGCTGTAGACTATCAGGTGAATGTCTCTGTCTCTCTCCCTGGGGCTCCAGCTTTAGCATCAAACTCCAACATCAAAAGCCCTGAGGGAAGCGGACTTGGCCCAATGGATAGGGTGTCCGCCTACTACATGGGAGGTCCACGGTTCAAACCCCGGGCCTCCTTGACCTATGTGGAGCTGGCCCATGCGCAGTGCTGATGCGCGCAAGGAGTGCCGTGCCACGCAGGGGTGTCCCCGTGTAGGGGAGCCCCACGCACAAGGAGTGAGCCCCATAAGGAGAGCCGCCCAGCACAAAAGAAAGTGCAGCCTGTCCAGGAGTGGCACCACACACACACAGAGCTGACACAGCAAGAGGACACAACAAAAAGAAACACAAATTCCCGGTGCTGCTGATAGGGATGGAAGCTGTCACAGAAGAATACACAGCAAGTGGACACAGAGAGCAGACAACTGGGGCGGGGGGAGGGAAGAGAAATAAATAAAAAATAAATCTTTAAAAAATAAAAAAAAGCCCTGACACCTTCTTATGGTCTTGAGAGGGCAGGATGGTATGGAGAGAACTAGAAGGTCATGAAGGTTGGTTGTAATGCCAAGTACCAAAGAGACTCTTATCTTGAAATAAAATGTATAGTCATTGCATTTAACTTATGGGAAAGAGGAAAGCTATGGATAGGTTAGATAACCCTTGAAGAGAAATATCACTGAATGGAAATGGAATACCCGAATTCAGGCAGGAGGTTTGATTATGTACTTGCTTTTGCTGGTTACAAGCAGCTTATTCTGGGCATTCTTACTAGATTCCCTCCCTATAATCTTTGTCAATATTATGATCCTCTAACGTTTTTCTTCCCTCCTTCATCTTCCCCCATTACCTCCTCAAATAATTACTTAATGTTGCCATCCTCTACCTCAAAAGTCTCTCAGTTGTAAGGTTGCCACTGAATGTATAAAGTTGATGCAGATGTCTCAGGAACTCTTAAGTGTTTGGTGCAATAGATATAAATCAGAATTTATATGTAAGCCTTGAGGAGAGAAATAGAATGTGATTATAGAAAGAGGGAAGTAGTTTGTTGCTGAACAGGAGCAGAAGAAGGCTCTCAAGCCTGTTTTGGGGAGTGCCACATCCCTCTGGTTACTTGGTGCCAGCTGGTGGGGTACTGGGTGGAGCAACAGGAGAGAAACAGGCCTGGGTACACTGAATTTCTCTTTGTGTGAACCTTTGTATGCCTGTCCCGCCCCATCTCAGGAGAAGAAAAAGCCCTCGCAGTTAACACCTCAGCGGGGCTTTAGTGAGAATGATGACGACGATGACGATGACGACTCATCTGAAACGGATTCCGATGAAGATGACGATGATGAAGAGCATGGAGCCCCTTTGGAAGGGTGAGGACAGGCTCCTAGCCAAAGACACCTGAGGGAAGGGGAGAACACCTTGAGCTGGGAAGTCATCTGTCATAAGCAAAATTCCAGCATCTCTTCTGATCCCTCCATTGAATTTTCACATGTCTCAGAAACACAATGTAATGAGCTCTCATTCCTCTCTGGCTTCACTGCCTCTTGGAGTCCTGTAATGTCACTGGTACTATCTGAAACATTTGTGGGCTTAGGGACTGCATGAGGTGTTGCTGAGTAAATCTAAAAGATGGTCTCTGCCTTCAAAGACCTCACATTCTGGGAAAGAGAAAATAAATTTTTATATATATATATACCAAATCATCTCTGTTTAGCAAGAAAAAATATATACGTGTATACAAGCCTTTCTGTTTTAGGCTCAGATCCTTTTTGGACAGGGAGATAGGAGGTCCTTTGGTAGCCACATTGAGACAGAGGTTTCCTGAATGATGCTTAAGTAAAAAATCTCTTCATCCTGTTGCAGCCCTGGTGGAACTCCTATAGGATTTAATCAAAATTAATTCTAAGGCCCAGCCATTTAAAATACACTGACTGATTGAGTAAATAACATTATAGCCAATCAGTAGAATTCTATCCAGCCTTTAAAAAGTATGAGTTGGCTCTCTATGCATTGGTATAGAACAATCTCCAAACAATAATTTGTTAAATTTAAATATATATAGAGAGAGAGAAGAGAGTTTATGGTGTACTACCAGGTATATAAAAATGTATATGAAAAAAATAAAACCAATTTTTAAAAAATAAGTAAAAAGAAAAAATGTATAGGACACAGAATATCTCTGGAAGGATCTGCTAGAAACTAGTAACAGTGGTTACCTTTGGGGATGGCAAGGGGAGAGAGGTAGGAGGGAGACTTCAGTTTTTACTCTATTCTCTGTACCTTTTGAGTCATGTGCATGCATCAGTTATTTTTAAATAAAGTAGTTCAATAAAAATAAAGAATTATCTTTGGATTATATAGCTGAGAGTAAACTAGGTAAGTGTTTAAACCCAGATTGACTTCCCATGCTTCTCAAGTTACTTCATGGTCAGATCATTTTTCCATAAATTGTATTCTAGGGAAATGCAAATTTTAAGTCATCAATATATTTACTTTTTTTGACTAAACAACTCCTCCCAAAAGAAGCTTATTAATAACCCTTAATACATTTGCCAGTGATTATCACATTTTACTTAATTATAATTAATGTTTTGTATTCTACTGTTTTTCACTATAGACATTTTCATAAAGCAACTTAATTCACAGGTAATTTTTAATAACTCTGTTTATCAATTTGACATGCCTAACCATCTCCCAAATATTGAATATTTTGTTTATTTCCAACTTT
The DNA here is from genome assembly GCF_030445035.2 of Dasypus novemcinctus. Classification (NCBI taxonomy): domain Eukaryota; kingdom Metazoa; phylum Chordata; class Mammalia; order Cingulata; family Dasypodidae; genus Dasypus; species Dasypus novemcinctus. The sequence goes on along the minus strand of NC_080699.1, from coordinate 24,736,073 downwards.
TAACTATTATAAATGACACTTAAAAACACCTTTGTAAAAAGTAACTTTTTTCTTGGGGCATACTCTTTTCATGTCAGAAATTAAAATCTCTTATTTTACCTTCTCAATCTCTTTCACTCAAAAAAGGGACAACAATTAATGCTACCTTCTAAAGTTAGAGAAAAAGTATGTTTTAGATTTTCTGCAGTCATGTACTTCATTGTCAGAGATAATTGAGAGTTCACTATTAGCACTTTTAAAGTCACCTTGCAAACAGGAAAGACAGGCATGAGAGGAGGCCGCGGGCAGGTTCAGAGCCGTTGACCGTGTCGCCCAAGTAGCAAATGGGCTGAACAAGGACTGGGCCTCATCCACTCTTGCCTGGCAACCTTGAACAGTATTTTCCTTTCCCCAGGGCTTATGATCCTGCAGATTATGAACATTTGCCGGTTTCTGCTGAGATTAAGGAACTCTTCCAATATATCAGTAGGTGAGTGAGTAGGACCTCCCACCCTCCCCATTCCCACCCTGCCCCATACCTTTCTGACCTGGTCTGAAACAGGGTCATTCATCTCAGATGTTTAGCTTGAAGAATATAAAATCATTTTGTCTGACTGGTCCTTTCTGCCTTCCCCTGGCAATATCTCCTAGGTACACACCTCAGTTGATTGACCTGGACCACAAACTGAAACCTTTCATTCCGGATTTTATTCCAGCTGTTGGGGATATTGATGCCTTCTTAAAGGTATGTTCAGTGCATCCTGAAAAATGACTTCCTAGGTGTTCCCTCTGACCTCTATTCTCTAACAATTCCACTAATTTCCTTGACTATAATTGGCTACCTCCACATACAGTTTTCATTTCATTGGTAGTTCTTAACCTTGCTCTTTGTCCCAAATTATAACCTCATATTAGTTTATACTTTATTAGCTCCTTATACATTAAAAATTGTCACATAATTGCCTTTTTTTTTTTAAGATTTATTTTATTTATTTATTTCCCCCCTCATTGTCTGCTCTCTGTGTCCATTTGCTGTGTGTTCTTCTGCGTCCGCTTGCATTGTCAGGCGGCACTGGGACTCTGTGTCTCCTTTTGTGTCATCTTGCTGTGTCAGCTCTGTGTGTGTGTGGCACTACTCCTGGGCAGGCTGCATTTTTTCACGTGGGGCAGCTCCCCTTGCAGGGTGCATTCCTTGCGCGTGGGGCACCCCATGTGGCACAGTACTCCTTGTGCATGGCAGCACTGTGCGTGGGCCAGCTTACCACACAGGTCAGGAGGCCCTGGGTATTGAACACTGGACCATCCATATGGTAGGCAGATAGATGCTCTATCAGTTGAGCCACGTCTGCTTCCCGTAATTGCCTCTTTCTTTTTTTAAAGATTTATTTATTATTTATTTCTCTCCCCTTCCTCCCCACCCTGGTTGTCTGCTGTCTGTGTCCATCTGCTGCGTCCTCTTTGTCCACTTCTGTTGTTGTCAGCGGCGTGGGAATCTGTGTCTCCCTTTGCCGCATCATTTTGTTGTGTGAGCTCTCTGTGCGTGCGGCACCATTCCTGGGCAGGCTGCACCCTCCTTCACACTGGGTGGCTATCCCTATGGGGCACACCCCCTGCGCGTGGGGCTCCCCCACGCAGGGGACACCCCTGCGTGGCACGGCACTCCCCGCACGCATCATCACTGCATGTGGGCCAGCTCCACATGGGTCAAGGAGGCCCGGGGTTTGAACCGTGGACCTCCCATGTGGTAGACGGACGCCCTAACCACTGGGCCAAGTCCACCGCCCCATAATTGGCTCTTAATTATCCACAACTTTAGCCTTATATTTAAGCTTCTGTAGCTCATATATTTTTTTCTAGATAGTATTTAGTACAAGAGTGCTTTTTAAAAACAATTTATTATGCTAACATATACTATATGAAATTTCCCATTTTAACCTTTTTTATAGGTACAATTCAGTGGAATTATTACATTCATAATGTTGTGCAACCATTACCAAAATTTTTTTGTCACCCCAAAGAGAAATGCTGTACCCATTGAGCAAAAACTCCCCATATCTCCCTTCCCCTGGCCCTTGGTAACCTCTAATCTAATTTCTGTGTCAATGAATTTGCTTATTCTAGATATTTCATGTAAGTGTAACCATATGATATCTGTCATTTTGTGTCTGGCTTATTTCACTCAACATGAGGTCTTCAAAGCTCATCATGTTGCTGCATATATTAGCACTTCATTTCTTTTTATGGCTGAACAATACTCCATTGTATTGATATTCTGCATTTTGTTATCCATTCATCTGTTGATGGAAACTTGGGTTGCTTCTACCTTTTGGCTCCTGTGAATAATGCTACTATGAGCATCAGTGTTCAAGCATGCTTTTTTTTTCTTTCCTTATTTATTTATTTATTTTTTAATGTTACATTAAAAAGGAAAACGGACTTGGCCCAGTGGTTAGGGCGTCTGTCTACCACATGGGAGGTCCGTGGTTCAAACCCCGGGCCTCCTTGACCCGTGTGGAGCTGGCCCATGTGCAGTGCTGATGCGTGCAAGGAGTGCCCTGCCACGCAGGGGTGTCCCCAGCGTAGGGGAGCCCCACACACAAGGAGTGCGCCCCATAAGGAGAGCCGCCCAGCACCAAAGAAAGTGCAGCCTGCCCAGGAATGGCGCCGCCCACACTTCCCGTGCAGCGGACAAAAAAACAAAACGCAGCAAATAGACACAGAGAACAGACAACCGGGGGAGGAGGGGAATTAAATAAATAAATAAATCTTTGGAAAAAAAAAGTTACATTAAAAAAATATGAGGTCCCCATATACCCCCCACCCCTCTCACCCCACTCCTCCCATAACAACAACCGATCCTCCATCATCATGGGACACTCATTGCATTTGGTGAATACATCTCTGAGCACCACTGCACCTCATGGTCAATGGTCCACATTATAGTTTACACTTTCCCCCAGTCCACCCAGTGGGCCATGGGAGGACATACAATGTCCAGCATCTGTCCTTGCAGTACCACCCAGGACAACTCCAAGTCCTGAAAATGCCCCCACATCACATCTCTTCTTCCCACTCCCTACCCTCAGCAGCTACCATGGCCACTTTCTCCACATCAATGCTCCATTTTCTTCGATTACTAATCACAATAGTTCCAGAATAGAATATCAGTTCCACTCTAATCCATATTCTATTCCTCCATCCTGTGGACCCTGGAATAGTTATGTCCATTCCACATCTATATCAAGAGGGGCAAGCATGCTTTTTAACACTACTAATAATGATGAACCAAAAGAAATCTTTCCCTCCAGCTTATTAGAAATAGCAGGTATGGCCCTGTTACATCCCTCCCATTTTTCTCTCTGCTTTCTTACCCTTCTCTTATGCAGGTCCCACGTCCTGATGGAAAGCCTGACAACCTTGGCCTGTTGGTATTGGATGAGCCTTCTACAAAGCAGTCAGACCCTACAGTGCTCTCTCTCTGGTTAACAGAGAATTCTAAGCAGCACAACATCACAGTAAGATGCTAGCCTATTACAGGCCCTGCTGGAGAGGGCCGAGAGCAGACACCTCACTGGCATTTCTATAGCTCACTTACTGCCCATCAAAAGGAATGGCTATGGGAGAGCGGATGTAGTACAAGTGGTTGAGCACCTGCTTCCCATGTATGAGGTCCCGGGTTTGATCCCTAGTATCTCCTAAAAAAAAAGGGGGGGGGGAGGGGGATGGCTATGGCTTCAGTCCAGCCCTATTTTTTGGTAACAGCTTTATTGAGATATAATTTTCATACCATAAATTCACCCTCGTAAAGTGTACAACTCATGTTTTTTTTAGTATACTCACAAACTATCTACTTTAAGGACATTTTCATCACTCAGAAAGAAACCCTGTACCCATCAGTGGTCACTCCCCATTCCCCCTTCTCCTAGCCCCTGATAACCATTTCAGCCCTTTTTATGGTTGAGTAATATTCCATTTTATGGCTAGAACACATTTTGTTTATTCATTCACCATTAGTTTCCACTTTTATTAGTGCTGCTATGAACATTCATGTACAAGGCTTGCATGGACATAAAATTTTATTTCTCTTGGTTGTTTATGTAGGAGTGGAATTGCTGGGTCAATAATAACTCTCTAGTTAACTCTTTGAGGAACTGCCAGATTTTTTCCAAAGTGGGTGCACCATTTTGCAATTCCACCAGCAATGAAAGAGCTCCAGGTCCTCGACATCCTTGCCAAAACTTGTTATTCCCTGTCTTCTTCCTTACAGCCATCCTAGTGGGTGTGATTTGGTATTTTACTGAGGTCAATTCAGCCCTATTGACCTCCCCCTCCCATGACTCTGACAGATTTTTTTAAGGTTTCCTAAAACCTTTGTTTGGCTGCTGTCAGGCATCCCTTTTCATCACCTATCTTGTATGCAAATAGCAGAGATGATGAGCCTCTCTGAAACCAAGAGTGCTACTTCAGTGACTTCAGCTAGGCTTCCACCTTATGTTTCTAGCAACATATGAAAGTAAAGAGCCTGGAAGATGCAGAAAAGAATCCCAAAGCCATTGACACATGGATTGAGAGCATCTCAGAGTTACACCGTTCTAAGCCCCCTGCAACTGTGCACTATACCAGGTAAAAAGAGACCACATTCTTTACCATGCTAATCCTCAGTAACCTTCACCACCAGTGAACCAGCATTCCTGAGAACAGACCCAAAGGCTGGGGACATATTTGATCAATCTGAGGTCCTCTGGATCCCAGCAGCTACTGGCTCACATTGTAGACATAAAGATTGTGATTTATGAGGTATCCTTAGCCAGTTCCTCCAAGCCCCAGGCCCTAGGTTCTTCTGGAATCCTAACATATCAGATTGAGAACCTCTCCTTTATGGTAGACTATCCTGAGCAGAGGTTGTCTGTATCAGTCTGTGTTTCTTGTTCATGTTTACTTTAATACTTTTAGGCCTATGCCCGATATTGACACACTGATGCAAGAATGGTCCCCAGACTTTGAAGAACTTTTGGGCAAGGTGAGTGGAAGATAGCAGGAGCTAAGAAAGTATGGATTTACTCCAGGGCCCTTATCCCCTCTATTCCTGTATTATTATTATTATTAGCTTTTACATTGAAATTCATAACATAGACTCAGAAGTGTACAGCTCCATCAGTTTTTACCAGCTGAACACATTTGTGTAAACAGCACATCAAATCAAGAGACAGAACATTGCTAGTACCTCATGCCCCCACTGCCCAAAGAAACTGCTATCCTGATTTCTAACAGCATAATTTTGCCAATTTAAAAAAATCTATTTAAAGCTAATCATATAAAATGTACCCTCCCCCCATCCCCTTGCTACCTGTACTCACTGTCTGCTCTCTGTCCACCCCCTGTGCATTCTTCTTTGTCTGCTTGTCTTTTCTTCTCGTCTTTCTCTTTAGGACGCACTGAGAACTGATCCCTGGACCCCCGACATGGGAGAAAGGCATTAATCATTGAGCCACCTCAGCTCCCTAGTTTTGCTGTGTCTCTCATTGTCTTTCCTCTGTGTCTCTTTTTTGTTGCATCATTTTGTTGTATCAGCTCATGGAGTGGGCCAGCGTTCCACAGCGCAGACCAGCTCGCGTTCACCAGGAGGCCCTGGGAAATGAACCCAGGACCTCCCATATGATAGATGGGAACCCAAGGGCTTGAGCCACATCCGCTTCCCAAAAAATATAATCTTTTAAGTCTTGTTTCTTTTGCTTAACTTTACTGACTTGTGTGATAGTTGTTCATTCATTTTCATCATTGTGTGATATTCCGTTGTTTGAATATATGGCAATTTATCCATTCTATGGTAGACATTTGGGTAGTTTACTGTTTTGGATTACTACATATAGTAATCCAATGCTGCTGTGAATATTCCATTACAGGTCTTCTGGTGAACATTTGTCATATTATTATTTTAGACTTCACCTTCTCTATAGGAGGTATTTATACTAGTTTAAGAAGCTGATGTCCCAGGCATAATTACTCCAGATTTTTAAAAATATCCAGGAAAAAATTTGATAAGAAATTGGTAAGACTTTTTTGAAAATAAATATCAAAACTTTAATGAAGGGCATAAAACAAGATCTGAATGAAAGGAGCCAAACTGTGTCCTTCGATGGCAGGATTCAATTACATAAAGCTGTCCGTCCTTCCCAATTCATTATGTTAATGTAATACCATTTCAGTCAGAATTTTTTTCCTTGAAATTGACAAATTGATAATAAAATTTATCTGAGGGAATTTTCAAGACTAATCATTGCAATTTTAGAAGAAAAAATAACGGAGGATTTGTCCTATGAAACATCAGAAACACATTGTAAAGCTATAGTAAATAAAACAGTAAGATACTGGCCTAGGACTAGACAGTGGCACATATTAATCCGGAAACAAACCCATATACATTGGGGATTTGGTATGTAAGAAGGGTAGTATTTTAAAATGCTTGGAGATAGAATGAGGTTATGATAAGACAATTGGCTATCCATATGAAAAAAATTAAATTGTTCTCTGACCCAACCATATACATAAATGAACTCTAAGTAAATTAAAGAGTTAATTTAAAAATAAAACTAGACAAGTACTAAAGAAAATACAGGAAAAAATAATGCTGTTAGGATGGCTAGGTGTTCCTAGCATAGTAAGAAATGTAAAAGCCATAAAGGAGGAAATGTGACAAAGTCATAAAAATAGAAAGTTCTCAGTATCAATAGCTACCATAAACAAAGTTGACAGACTGGGAAAAATTACTTGCAATATAAATTAAAATGTACAAATGGTTACTATCCATGTAAAAAGCTCTTACAAATCAATAAGAGAAAAATGAGCAGAAATGTGTAACAGGTTTTTCCTGACCATCAGATATAAAGTTGCTATACCAGCCACTTTCCTGTGCCTCCCACCTTCTTTCCCTGCCTTTTCTCCAAGGTATTTAACTTCTAACACATTGTATACTTATCTTTTGTTTCTCTCCCTACTAAAATGTAAGCTCCATGAAGCCAAGGATTTTTTTTTTTTTGGTATGTTTTTGAGGGATTGATTGTGAAGAAAAAAATGTGGCAACAGTCTCTTTCCTAATAGCATTTGAAAGCTGCTTTTGAAGACAAATGTTTAAACAGATAGATTGCAGTATATCCATTTAGTGAAATACTCTAATATGAAATATTATTTGGCCTTAGGAAGAATAAAGTATACCTATATGCTCTGCTATGGAGAAATGTCAATGCTGTGTTGTTAAATGAAAAAATCAAATTACAGAAATATATATACTATGTGTGTGTGTATGTGTGTGGTGTGTGTTTTGTTTTTTTTTTTTTTGCAAAAAGAAAATCTTAAGCCAGTAGTTTTTAAACTTACACTCTGGCTTGTTTAGGTCCAGAGCCAGTCACCTGGGTGAAATCTCATGTTCATTTTTTCTGTTTCCATCATATCCTGGGTACATTAGGCATTAGAAACCAAGTAATTATTAATACTTGGCCAATACCTGGGACCAGTGTCTTCTTCACAGACCCATGCAGGAAGACAGCATGGCAGTATATTTTAATGATGAAATCTTTTGGCCCTGATAGATCATCTGCTAATTTGGTCGTTAATGAGTATGACTAATTCCATCTTACTGTTCAAGCAACAAACAATGTCCTATACCAGGGGCTTTTTCCTTCAGAGAGTAGTCCTGGAGACGAGTGAAAATTCAGCCTTTTGACTTTGTTCCATGCCGTGCCCCTTCCAGGTGAGCCTGCCTACTGCAGAGATTGATTGCAGCCTGGCTGAGTATATTGACATGATCTGTGGTAAGCTCCCCAGCCCTTCTCCATCCCCAGTCTCTGGATAAATACATCAGACTCTTGAAAAGGCTTGTTTACTTTGGGAAGATAGCATCTTGAGTTAGAACCTTCACTTTAAGTCAGTGTGCTATTTTGCAGCACTCCAGGTAGTGTTTGGGCTTCTGATCCTACCTGCTGGGTATATAACCCCCAAAGGCATAGGACCTCATCCCTTCAGAATGAAGGGATGAATGAAATAGTTAAAAGTGGTTAAACTGACCCCAAAAATTCGTGTTTCTCTTTCAAGGAGGGGATTGGCTATCCTAAGTAGAAATGCCCCATAATTCCCAGCTTTAGTTTGGTTCTGTTCATATATGTTCTTTTTCATTTCAGCCATTCTAGATATCCCTATTTACAAGAGTCGGATTCAGTCCCTCCACCTGCTCTTTTCACTCTACTCTGAATTCAAGAATTCACAGGTAAGATTTAAACCTGTGGGGTTGGCTTAAACCACAGCAAGGATCACTGCAGTCTCCTCTCTTCGGGGCATGCTGTGATAGCATCTTTTGATTTTGGAGGCTGCTGGAAGTGACCTTTGCACTTCTGATAGCCCCATAATTAAGAGAGCAGCAAAGAAGGATGGGGCTTGGGCTTTCAAAAGAAGGCGAAAGCAGAAGAGATGTGGGCCTAAACGTGGCTAGGTGAGGAGCTACAGAAGACACTCATTCTTACAGGATTCTTCTAGAGATTGTTCTGCCAGCAAGGATAGGCATTGGTTTTGGGAAGTATGGCCAGGATCCCTGAACTTAGAGCTCCTCTGTTGGAGATCCCCAAGGAAAATATCCCGAGGCTTTTTTGAGTCTTAACATTTTTGGTGCCAGGTGGTCTAAAGAATGGAAGCAAGAATGAAGTAACAGTTCATTTTTGAAGAGGTGGGTTTTCAAAGAGAACACCAAGGAATATTTTTTGGAAGAAGAAAGGGGAGAAAATTGGAGCTTAAAGGGTTGTATAGAACTTTGCAAAAATGTAGTAATTAGTAAATCCTAAATACTCAGTATTCCCTCTCCTCTTTCCTCAACAGCATTTCAAAGCTCTAGCTGAGGGCAAGAAAGCATTCACCCCTCCATCCAACTCTACCTCCCAAGTTGGAGATGCGGAGACATTAACCTTTAGCTGAGACACCTCCCAAGTCGCTCTGTCTCAAGGCTGAGCTGGATCTTTTATTCCAGCTGAGAAGAAGAGATTGCTATCAGCCCGCCTGGCATCTTTGCCTGAGTCACAGCTGGACACAGGGAAAATGCACTTCCTGCTGCTCGCTGCCTGAGAGCCCTGCAAATGTTTGTTAATGGCTTCTGCCTGGCTCAGATTTCCTTCCCATGGGAGTTCTGCATCTGCACCACTGTGGGGATTCGGGTTAGTAGAATTGGAATTTCGGGGATCCCAAGGAGCTCAGATCAGGAGGACAGTTTACAAGATGGTCTCTCTGGGATGGGGATGGAATTATTTTCTTTCATTCTTAAAGTTGGCAAAGATTTTATAAATAAAATGCTCTATCTTTCAGGTTATACTCCTGTTCTGTTGTGTGGCAGAGAAAATGCTGACAGAGCATAGGCAGAGACAAGGAGCTTGGCCTAGTAATGGGCATTAAGTGAAGAGCAGTTTAAGTAATCCAACGTTGTGAAATAAAATCAACCCCTGTTGTATTAGGCAGCCAAAGGGGTGCTGATGCAAAATACCAGAAATTGGTTGGTTTTTATAAAGGGTATTTATGTAGGGTAGGCACTTACAGGTACCAGGCCATAAGCATAAGTTACTTCCCCCACCAAAGTCTATTTCCACATGTTGGAGCAAGATGGCTGCCGACATCTGCCAGGGTTCAGGCTTCCTGGGTTCTTCTGGGCTCAGCTCCTCCGTTTTCTCCACAAGGTCAGCTATAGACGATGAGCCTCTCTAGACTTTGCCTCTCTCCACAAGGTCAGGTGAACGGCTCTGTCTCTCCGTGGGGTTTCTGCCGTGTCTAAGGAGCTGTCTTTATTCCTCTGTGTCCTTCTCCTGGCTCAGGTCCTCTCTTCCTGGGGTTTCTCTTTCCTCTGTGAGCTTACTTCCTGGGGCTCCAGCTTAAGACTTCAGCATCAGACTTCAACATCAGAAAACCTCAACTCTGTCCTTTGCCATGCCTTTTATCTGTGAGTCCCCATCTGTTGGTGGGGGTAACTCAACGTGCTAACAACATGGGCCAATCAAATCCCTAATCATAATCATGCCCAGGTACAGACCAGATTACAAACATAATCCAGTATCTATTTTTGGAATTCATAACCATATCAAACTGCTACATCTGTTATCCAAGGTTGGCAGTAAAGGGGGAACTCTTTTTCTCCTGGAAGTTAATTTTTCTAAGGGTCTCTCACCAGTTAACACTGCTTGTCTTACGGCTGCCTCTCTGGCCAGCTCCGACCTGTCTGGTTGTGGCGTCAGGAGGCCTACCTGTTGCAGTCATCCAAATCAGGGATGCCTGTGGCTTGATGAGAGTGGCAATAGAGATAGACAGATTTGGGAAAAATTTTGACAGTTATGTCAGCCATGCTCCAGTCAGGAAATTGGAAACCATGTTCATTATTTCTAACAAAAGATGTTTAATACAGGAAATTGGTTGCAAGTGTTGGAAGGGCTGAAGGAGCCAAAGGGAGAATGGAGGGTGTTGACGAATGAAAAGGACAAAGGGGTGGTACCCACTGCTGGTGCTGGAGTCAGAAGAGGTACCACTGAGGCCAAAGAAGTGCCTCACTGCAGGCCTGCGGACGTCCACAGCCCCCTACCCAGTCCCTGCAGCAACTGGGATCAACCCTGCTGCTTCCTTCCACGTTCACATCTCCTGCCAGAAATTAACACCTGGCCAGAGAATCTGGAAGATGTAGCTCTTAGATTCCTAGATCCAGCAGTACAAAGCAGAGTCCAGAAGGGACAGTAGGGGGGCGGGCAGACACAACAAATTTATAACTAGCAGAGGTTGAACCAACAGAACTTGGTGGCAAAACAGATGCGACAAGAGAAGGATGACTCCCAAATCATCCTTGAGCAACTGAAGGATCATGGAGCCAAGTACTGATGTGGGGGAAAAGTGGGGCAAGTGTTGATTGGAGAGGAAAATTACATTAAAATATTCCACTGTCAGCCTAACATTTACACAATAAACAGAAAGGAGGGGCACTGTTTTCTTACAAACTTCTAAGCTATGATGTTCACCTCATGCCTGAATTTGACGAGCAGGAACATCTATGTCCCTGAGCTCAGCTGTCACTTTGACATTAGGCCTGGGTGCTCACATTTAACTAATAGGGAAAGAAGGAAGGCAGAATATGATGGGAACCCAAATGCTCCAGGGAATGGTCACATTGCCTCCTCGGCTAGAGCTGTGACCTGTACTAAGCCTTCCCACCACAGCTCAGGGTGAACGTGCCGCCCTCTGCGCTCATCACCCTGCGCGCGCATCGTGCGGCATTCAGGTGCAGATTTCATCATGCGCTCCTCTGTCATCAGCCATCTATAGATACTCCCTTTTGGCTCCTCGCTCTGTGGCCCTAGGAAAAGTCAGTTAACTTCTAGGCCTTAGGTAACCCAGCTGTGAAAGTTATAGTTAAAGCTCACAGACTTGTCCCTTGGATAAAAATATATTTCATGAAAAGATTAAGTGCCACAAAATCTAAGACCTCATACTTGCATTACTAAGTCTAACTTTTCAACTTGGCCTTTCGGGCTTCCCATTTGCTACTCCCCCAGTCCCTAGAGCCTCATTTTCCATCTTCCGCCAACCGAACTGTGCTCCTGCCGGTCCGTGCTTCACCCGTGACTGGGGAGTGCCCTTTCTCGCTTAGCCTTCATACTGGCTGTTTGCCTTGTTTGAAATGCCCCTCCTCTGTCATCCTCGGCTCTCAGCACTGCCAGATAAACTAAGATTGAACACGTATGTATTCACTTCCTCCTTAAAACCTACTGAAACAACAGCATATGAAAAAAAAAAAACCAACGAGGTCAGGTAATAGGAAAACTGATGACAATTGACCAGATAGCAGCAAAATCTTAGAAGGTGGACAAGTGGTATCTGACTTAGCAGGTGGGGGTGGGGGGTGTCCCTGAAATCTGACTGCCTGTAGCGGGGAGGGCTGGGGAAGCTGATACACCAGTCATCTCACGCTGTACAACCCTGGCAAGGCCCAGGAATGGAAAGTAACAAATTTCTGGTATGTGTAGGGTAGTGCTTGTTACAGGATTGGTTGAAAGTCTGTATAAGGAGTAGATCTCCAGAACATTCCTCAGAACCTTTGCAGAGAAGCTTACATGCAAAATCAGTAAAGAGGTCAGAACTGAGTTCCTCTCGCAAAGCTGGAGCAGCTCCAATGGAAGATTCTGAACTAGACAGAGGTGAGGGGAGGACATGGGCCGAAACCCCCGAAGGTACGCAAGCCAAGCCAATCTGTCACTAAACAAAGTAGGACAGAAATCTGTCCTCAAAAAAGTCATCACATTGCTAGCCTTTTTCCCCCTCATGATCCCCTAGTAAATTTTTTGGGGAAAATCACAGCCTCCTCTGAGCCTCCTGCACCTCTGTTCAGGACAAAACTACAGTCCTATGTGGGGGAAGCAGCCACCAAATGAGAAGGACCAAGTGAGACTCAGATGCTGGTATAGCCCCGAGTCCCGTCGGGCATTCCCTGTATGGGAAATGCCGGCCCTGCCACTGGGAACCAGGTAATTAAAGAAATAATGTTAATTATGTCTTAAAATAAAAGATCTGAAGCAAATATGGTAGAATGTTAAGATTCAACGGAGGTGGGTAATGGCTAGACAGGTGTTTAGGTTTTTTCTAACTGTGTGACTGGAAAACGTATTTGAAGAAGTGAAGCAGACGTGAATTCACTCGGTCACGTTTATTGAATTTACTGTGTGCTCAGCACTGACCTAAGCAGTAACATGAGAAAAATTACAAAACAAGATATCCAGGGAAAAATAGACTCTGCAGTATATTAATTTGCAATCCTATCCTTGTGGCTTTTTAAAGTTTTCTTAGGTCGCTCGGGGGAGTTTCTGGTTTCCCTCTTTATCCACGCCCCCCAAACCCCCGGCACTTTTGGATTCTGTGCCCACTGTGCCCATCCTCAACAGAGCTGAGGGTGGGGCAGGAGCAGCGCTTCACGCTGATGGGGCAGCCAGGGGTGCCCAGCCGGGCTCCCTTGGGGGTTGGGAGTGGGGGAGAAGTGTAGGGAGGAAAACCAGCCATGAACCTGAGGCCTCAGGGCACTCACAGTGACTCCTCGGAAGGCCAGTCTCAGGAAGACACAGGGGGGCCCTGGGGCCCTTGCTCGCCCCCTCCCCCAGGGGATGAGCTTAAAGTGCTAACACTGTAAGAAACGATGCACAGCTAGGCTGTCCTGGGTCTCCCCCATTTCTCACCTCCTCCTCTTCCTTCCCAACCTGTGCAGACACCAGGTGCTGGCACCTCCAGGGCCCAGGCCAGTGGGGAAGTCTCGTGCCAGGGGGAAGGTGGAGGAGGTCCAATCTAATCGAGGATGCCCAAGAGGAGACGGGCGGAGAAGGGCTGGGAGGTATGCAGCAAAAGGGACTAGTTTGTGCTTGGCCAGTGCCCCGAGCCGGGGCCTGCGTCCTGTGCAAAGGGCAGTTCGGTTCTGTACAGCTAGCAGGGGCCTGAATGTTCCCTGAGGGAATCAAGCTGCAGAGCGGGGAAGGAAATACAAGACATGCAGGGCCTCCCTGCCCCCACCAGGCATGCCCGTGCCTCCTACGCCCAGTGCTGGCATAGGGCAGATAGCAGGCCCAAGCCGACCAGGCCGTGTCACCCGGAGATGCTGGATGACATCTGAGCACACCAGTTCAGAGCGCCATGTGCCTGGGCACAGGGCCACCCCATGCAGGCCCCCAAAGCCAACCTGAGTTACAATGAGGCCGGAAGTCCAGCTGGCAGCCTTGCCAAGGATACCTGCGCCCCGGAGGATTAGATCCCAGTGAAACTCATCATGTGGATGACACGGAGGGCACCCCTGCCAGGAGGGCAAGCAAAAGTGGCGGTGGCATGGCCTCTTCGCATTGGCAAGGAGGAAGAGGATGCCTTAGAGAAGGAGTGGGAGAGGAACCAGGGGCCAAGAGGGCACCTCCTGTCTTGCCCTCGGCTCACAGCCAGATCTCGTCGCTGCTCACGCTGGACACTCGGTAGATGTAGCCCAGCATTGGGAGACGGATGAAGCCTGCAGGGTCAGAGATGCCCGGGCGTCTCAGCAATGCCAGGCCCCTGGAAGCTGGGAGACCTCCGCAGCCCCCCCGGATTTCAGAGGCCCCTGGCATAAGCACAAGGGCTGGGGTGCAGGCCCCTGCCCAGTACCTCGGCTGGTGAGGAGGCCACCAGGCTCCGGGTCCAGAAGTTCTGGCCGGCTGTTGTTGCGCGCCGTCGGCCGGTCTGCCGGTTTCCCTGCTGGGTGACAAATGGGGGGGTGCCCAGGGCGAGGAGCCTGCCTGATGGGGCCTGACCCCTCCTCAGTACGCCAGGCTGGCTCTCTTTCTCAGACGCAGCTCTGAAGATAACGCAGGGACCCGCAGCAGGGTCCCGGGTGTACCTCTGGAATCTGGGGTGAGGTCGTTGAGCTGCAGGTTGGACGGGAGGGACATGTTCTCCCGCGGCAGGCGCACGTTGTTGAGTTTCAGGTTGTTGGAGTCACTACGGGGTGGACAAAGGCTGGGCTATGTCCCGGCACCAGCAGGCACAGGCTTTGGGGCACATTCCAGACCTAGCGGACGCACCAGCTTCCCGCCTGTCCCCCTCGTGCATTTCAGGCCCGCCCATGCCCCAGTCCTAAGGGGAGTTACCTGGAGATCAGAGAGGGGCGGCGGGAGGGGCCTGAGGAGAAAGAAACCAGCACCTGGTTCTCAGCGTGCCCACCGCGCGGGCTCTGCTGCCAGCCCCTGCAGACCCAGGTCCTCAGGCTTCCCACGCCCGCTCCTGCTACCTGCCACGCGTGCTGTCTTCCCACCCCAGCCCCGCCTGCTCAGCCACCCCCTGCTCCGTGGGCCCTGCCAACCTTACCTTTGGTCATCTTCTCTTTCCTGCAGACCAGGCAGGCCACCAGGGTGCTGAAGCCCACCAGGGTGCCCAGGGCAAGCCCTCCAGCCACAATGAGGCCCAGCAGGGGAACTTCCACCTGGGTGGCCAGGAGCCCTGCAGGGCACCCTTGGTTAGGTCCCAGGGGGGGCAGTGCCCCCAACCGGGAGATGCCACAGTCACCACTCTGTCCTCATTGCCCACAGTAGCTGTGAAAAGCTCATCCACAAGATTCACCCAGAGGGCAAAAAACCGCCCCGTTTCTGTACCGTGTCCCCTGTGCCCACCTGAGGCTTTGATGTGCCAGTGGCTGGCAGTGCTTACCTGGGGCTGGAAGGGAAGCACTGGTGACACCCACGTCGTTGGTGGCCACCACCGAGAGGTTGTGTGCCAGGCTGCGGAGCTGCAGCTGCACGGTGTGGTTGGTGAGCCAGGGGTAGTTCTGGGCGTCCAGCACCAGGAAGTCGGAGGCGTTGACAGACACCTGCCCGTCCTGGTCTATCCAGGTAACGTTGGCAGGCGGGTTGGCACGCACCAGGGCAAAAAGGACAACCAGCAGCCCAGGGTCCTGACCTTCCTGGTACTTGGCTCCGACCTGTGCAATCTCTGGCTTAACTGGTGCAGAGCAGAAAAAGTGCTCTCAGCACAGCCCCTCGTACTGCTCGCCCTTTCTTCCCGGACCCAGAAGGAAGCCAGAGGCCTGGAACCCTCCTCAGAGTGGGCGCTGGGAAGCACAATGGCTGGGGCCGGCAGGGAGGCAGCATTTTGTGGTCATCCACAGCACCAACACCGGGCCCAGAGCTGAATCCTGGCTCTGCCACTTACCCGCTCTGTGGCCTCAGGCAGATTGCCTCATCTCTTTGTGCCTCAGTTTTCCCATTTGTAAAATGGGGATAACAGTAGTAACTACCGGCAAGATTCAACTGAAGTTAACAAACCCAGTATGTTTAGAAAGTGCCTGGCCTTGGTCCACGCTCACTGCGTGTGACATGTCCGGCCAGGCCCCAGCCCGCTGGCTGCTGGGGGTCCCTGGGCAGAGAACTTCTCCTTGCCCATCCCGGGGCACTCACACTGCACGTTGAGGATGACAGAGGCGTTGGCTGGCCGGCCACTGCCCGGCTCCTGCAGGGAGCAGTTGAGCTCGTGCTGGGCGCGCTGGGCGGTGACAGTGAAGGTGCTGGTGCCCCCGGAGAAGGCGTCCCCGCCCACGCTCAGCAGTCTGGAGGAGCCGGCCTCCTGCAGCTGTCCATCCAGGTACCAGGCCAGCCGGGGGCTGCCGGGCCCCCCTGCCACCCGGCAGGTGAAGGAGTGGCGCTCATTCTCCCGAAGGGCCTTCTCAGCCCAGGTCTGACCATCGATTTGTGGCGCCAGCTCCCCCCAACCTGGAACACAGCAGGGGGCCTCTGGGGAGGGCTGGTGCTGTGACCTGGATCAGGTCCAGTGACCGAGGTGGCAGGACCGTGGAAGGTGGGTGAGGGGAGCCTGGGACCTGAGGTGAGTACCCAGAGAAGAGGCAGGGGCAAAGAGGGGAGAGAGGCGGCTTGGGACCCCGGAAGGCCAGGGATGAACGGGGCGTACCTGAGCTCAGAAGGGCGGGCAGGAGCAGCAGTGTGTGCGGGAAGGTGGCTGCGCCTGGAGGCTGCGCCATGGTGGCCCCGGCCTCAGGCTGCTGAGAGATGGGGGCCGGCCTTGGTGCCAGCGCGGACCGGAGCAGGCAGGCCTAGAGACCTCCTCCTCCAGGAATTTACTCTCCAGCCACGAAACGAGCCACGCGCGAAACAAACGTGCAGTGACCCGCCGTGGCGAACCGCCAAGCTCAAAGGCAGACGCACCCGGGGCGCACCTGGACACCCCGCGGGCGCAGAGCCCAGCCCGGCCTCCCACCGACACCCCAAAACAAGGAGCAGCCGTGCAGCCCGCAGCAGGCCCCCGCACGCGCGCGCACACACAGGTACCCGGCGCACGCGTGCCCCTCCCGCAAGGGCCCGTCCTTCTCGCGACCCCGGCCTCTCGCCAGCCCCATCCCGCCCCGCGTCTCTCGCCCGACGCCCCCTCCCCAGCCCTTCGGGCGGCGCAGGTGCGTGCGGGCTGGGATCGCCGCAGCACCCCCGGCCGGCCCCGCCCCCGCCCCGCTCACCTGGCTCCCGCCCCGAGCGCGGCCCCGGCGACTGCTCGCGTCTGCGGGGCGCGGCGCGCCGCTGCGGGGCCGGGCTGCGCCAGGCGGGGCCAATCGCTGGCCGCCCCGCCCCAAGGCGGGTGGGCGGCAGCTCCCCACCCCGCCCCCGAGCGCCCTTCCCGGCGAGGACGGCGCGCCGGGGACCCCGGGCGCACGCGCTGGACGCACAAGAGGCGGGAGTCGGTGGCGGCGGCGCAGCTTTATTCCCAGGGCCCGCCCGCGCCCCGGCTCAGCGCCCCGCGCGCGGCCCGCGCAGCTGCGCCACCACGTCGGCCAGCATGCGGTTGCACAGCGCGGCGTAGGGGTTGAGCAGCACCAGCTGGCGCCGCGCGAACGGGCTGCCCAGCCGCGCCGCGCGCTCGAAGTCCCGGCGGGCGTCGTCGTCCCGGCCCTGCAGCCGCGCCAGGAGCCCGCGCTGCACGAAGGCCTGGCGGGCGGCGCGACCCCGGCCGCCGCTCAGCGCCACGGCGCGCTCCAGGTCCTCCAGGGCGCCTGCGGGGCGGGGCGGGGGTCAGCGCGGCGCCCCAGACCCGCCCGGCTCCCGCGCCGCCCGCCCGCCTGCGGCCCTCCGGCCCGCGGGGGTCACGGTAACCCGCGGTCGTGATTGCGGCCGCGGCCTGGGCGGGCCATTGCCACCCCGCCGCGCACATCTGCCCTCGAGCTGGCTATGGCTATTCCCCTGGCGCAGTTCCGTGGTTGAAGCTTAGAAAGAGCTGGCCAGGCTTGCCCTGGCTGCATTAGTGGCAGCTGCGACCAAAGCCCAGGTCTCTCCTTGTTCCTATTATTTTCCCACCACCTAATACACCGTTACGTGAGGGTTGTGGGGAGATTTTTGAACGGCACTTGGCAGGCAGTGCATTCCATATATAAGGTATTAAGCAGCTCCCGTGTGCCAGGTGACCAAATCTGAATTCCAGGGTCCAAAAAATCGTAAGTAACTGCACAACCGTTTCTTGCGAATACAGTAAGGGTAATTTCTCCTTTTCCTTTTAGGGTTTTTCTCTTCCACCATATGCTTTAAAACAGCTGCTTTCTTATCTGTTTCCTGGACTGGCCTGTTTCGTCATTCTTTGGTTACCTCCATGATCTTCATTACTTTGTATCCTAATTGCATTTAAAGGACGCCTCAGAGCCAGAGGTGGGCCTGCATCCTTTTCATTTTTATCATCTTCGTCAAATACCTGTGTTGGGCCTCAGAACTCTGAAGTCAGAGCCTCCCGGCAGCTGGGCTGCCTTTCTTTGGGCTCTGCCTCCACTCACTCAGGTTCTCTAGTCTCCTAAAGAGCCCCGCAGGGCACTTGGGGAGCTCCAGCTCAGCCCCATCCTGGAGCAAGGCTAATTTGGGTCCTGGCTCTAGGTGTGTTTTGATCCCCAGAGCCCCCCTCACCCAGTACATTGTCACTGTGATGGAGAAGCCAAGGAGCCCCAAAGTTGGCCGGCTAGCCAGAAGATACTAACCCAGGGAGGAAGCAAGCCTTCTGGCTTCTGAAACTGAGCCAGTACTGTCCTGTTGGTAGGCCAGCCCATTGTGAGCTGTTCGTTGCAGCAGCCCCGAAACGAAAACAGCTCTCAGAGGGACTGTATCACGTGGGACTTAAGAGCACACTCTGGAGCCCTCCCACCTGGGTTCATATCCCAGTTCTGCCACTTCTCAGCTATGTCCTGTTGGGCACGTTACTTAACCTCTCCATGCTTCTGGTTTTCTCATCTGGCAAATGGGAATAAGACTAGTACCTTTTGTAGTTGTCGTGAGAATTAGACAAGCTACTACAGTTTATTAGTACAGTGCCTACCACAGGGCCTGCACTGCACATAGTAACTGCTATCAAAATAGTAGCTATCAGTATGCTCAGCACTTAGCCCACTGCCACACATCGGTTCTCAGTGAATGTTAGTCACATGAATACCTGGAATGTAATTCCTTCTGACTTGTACAATAGCCCCATGAAACTAGCCGGGCCTGTTAATACGGCCCATAGTTTTATAGATAATGCAGGCTCTGGGGGGGCTGTACTGCAGAGATTTCCGGCATCTCCTCTCACCTGACACATCTCCCTGCAGTCGCCGGGCCTGGGCGCGGTTGTTGTACGCTGAGGCCCTCTCAGGAAGCAGGCAGATGGCTTGGCCAAACCTCTCGAGGGCTGTGCTGAGGTCCCCGGCCTCCGCTGCCATCACCCCCTGCAACTCCAGGGCCTTGGACTGCTCCAGCTGCTCTTGAGGGAAAACTCTGTCTGGACCAGGGAGGGAGCCAAGAGGGGAAGGTGAGTTTGGGAGTAAGAAGCAAAAGACCCCTCTGGCTTAGGGAACCTGGGACCTGAGCCAGAGCTGCCTGGCTGGGGCGGGGTGACAGCAGTGTTTGGGGCTGGAGGAGCTGAGGCCATCGAGGCTGGGAGCCAGCACTGCCTAGTGCCAGAGGCTCCCCCTGCTCCTTAGCCTGGGTTCCCAGCACTCTTTGCTTCCACTCTACAGCCTTATTTCTCACTTCTGTTTGAGTCAGGAACATCTCATTGGCCAGGAACTCTAAAGCCCCTCACTGACTCTGCCCCTTTCTCACTTGGCTCCTCCAAACCCCTTCTCCAGTCCCAGCTCCCACACCATGACAGCGTGCACGAGACATTGAGGCAACCATGGCGTGGTCTAGGTGGGATCTGGGCTCCCACCTGTCAGTGAGCTCTTACTTCTTAAGGGCAGGGGGTTTGTACCACACGTCACTCTATCCCCAGCACCTGGTGCTGGGACTGATAGTTATTGATAAATGGCAAAGAGGGCAACTAAACTAAGAAAGGGCATTATTTGCTTTTTGACTCCACGATTCAGTGTCCCCGATTCATAAATTGGGTAATGTAGAAGTTGCAGACGTGGATTTGAACCCAGGTCTTTCCAGCTCCTTAGCCTATCCTTATTTTGCTCTACAATCCTGTCCCCTCCACAGAGGCCACCGTGACCTATTAGTCATGAAAACAACCCCGGATGTGTCCCTCAGTTTTTCAGGCTGAAGTGTCAGTAAGCCCCAATGCTGGTTTTTGGCTTCATCACTCTAGAAGCAAAGAACATGACCCCAAAATCCTCCATTAGAGACTGACGGAAAGCCAGTGCATGCACGCACTCTACGTAAGAGCTCAGTGCTTGCTTATGGCAGTGCCTTAGCAAAGGCTGGTTCCGCTTGTCTCTGTCGGAAGCCACTCAGCTGAGCCATCCCTGCCCTGTTTCTGTCTTCCATCCACGTGGGGTGGTATTCTCTGCTAGGACAAGGAAGACGTTGAGAGTTTGAGTTTAAAACTCCCTCTCCCCCACAGTTCTGCAAGGTGGGTTTTAGTACCTTAAGTTAAGCTTGAGTTATGGGGGGAATTAGTGATGAGGTAAGTTCAGGGTTGTGAGGGCTCAAGGACCGAGAGAAGCCCTGGCTTTCTCCTCGCAGCAGTAACTCTTGTCAACCCCCACCACTGCACTAGCCATCAGCCAGCCTCTCTGATTTCGATCTCAATCATAATCCGAGGACCCTGGAACAAGGGGCCTTAAAAGATCACTTCCTCTGCCACCCTGGGGAGGCCAGCCGTGCTCCCAGGTCAAGTGCTCACCTTCATCTACTTCCTCCTCCTCTGCTTCCTCTCCTAGGTCCAACCCAGCAGCATTTCCGAATGGCGTGTCAGGGTTGAAGATGGCCTGCAGCACTGCTTGATCGTTTGGAGTGGCCATAGTGCTCAACTCCAGAATTCAAAACCCGCCTCAGGACTAGAGAAGAGGCAGGAAGCTGGGCTGGGGCACAGAGCCTCTGCAGCGGACAGAGGAAGCAAGTTCTGTTGGTGGCCCGTCCCCCACGAAGAGTGTCTTGGCTGCAGCATAAGCTCAGCCCCCTTCTGCCTGGGGTCAGTGACCCTGGTCTGGCAAAATATTGACAAATATTTCTTAAACTGTACCTTTCATTCCAGTCCTAGGAGAAACAGTAAACGAATCCAAATTTGACCTTAAGGTAGAGTGGAATAAAGAGAGGACAATCTCCTGCTTCTCTCTGCAGTGCTTCCGTTTTATTATAATCACAGATGGGGTGAATGAGATAAATATTCACCTCCCTTCACTATCAGAGGTCAAACAGTGGCTCCTTAGCCACTTCTCAGCCATTATCTGACCTCTGACAGACAGAGGGGTGAATATGTACAAGATGAGCTATTCCTTTGTAGTCTTGACCCCTTTCTCATGTCCAAAATTAATTAGGTCCTGAACATAGATTACTGACGGTAAGGGAAAAATATGGTTTGAGAGAGCCAGTGTGGAGTGGGGCCTAAAGGAAGACTGCAGGGTGTGCTTTAGTGGTTCCTCCTTAAAATAAAGGACTGTGGAAGGTGCTTTGTAATCAGGTCACGGGCCACCCTCCCGCCCCAAGTCTCTGCCCCAGCCATGGCCAAAGGAAAGCTCAACCATCTGCAGCAATAAACTTGACATGTTTATTAATTAAACTATCACTTAAATAAAAAAAAGTGCATAGAAAATAAACATGTTTAAAAACTCCTTTTTTTTTTTTTACAACTATGTACACTTTTTACTTTTACATTCAGTCTTTCGTAGAGAGCTTTCAGCATTATTATTTTTTGAACTATTAATGTATTTTCCTTCATCCCTGTCACAGGGAATTAACACTGATGGACTTTAGACACATTTTCCTTTTTTTTTTTTTTTCTCTTTTTCTCTAACCAGAAGCTTGGAAGAACACAAGGAAAAAAACAACAAAAGATCTGTTATACATGATAAAGTTGTCGAGAAATGTCTTATTTCTAGAAAAGAAGCTTGTCATCTGTTGAGCTCTTGAAACAATTATTCAACTACCTGTATTTACTAAAGAGACTGTTAAAAGTTCAATAAAAGAAACACCACAAGTCTATTTTCTTGGTTGAAAGACAGAACTAGAGTACCTCGGAACAAGATACCAGGAAAGCACGGAACACAATTTTCCCCTAAATGCAGGTGGTAACCCCAACATTCATAACCAAAAATAGAGAAACAAGGAGTACAGGTACTGACTGGCAACATTCATGAGCAGAAAAAATCCAGGTGACACCATTTCTGCAATTCTCTCTGATCCCAGGAACAGCCTGTCTGGCCACCCCTTCATGGTTTGGGTTATCCCTATTTTGGGAATCAGAGGGAAGCCAGATTGACATTTTCCTGCCCCTACTAGCAACTGTAACACAATCCTTATCTATAGTGTTAAGAGAATTAAAAGCCATGGACTGAACTAGGCTTTGTTACATGGTGCATCACTATATTAGTTCCTATATATATCATATTTATATTTATTTGAAAACCAAAACAAACAAAAAAGTTGCAAGTTTTCAGAGTGTGAGACTTCTTGACTGGTATTCATGATTCGGCACAAAACCATCTGCTCAATAACCTTGTATTGCTTTAAAATGAAGGAAATGAAATAAAATTACACCCAGCCCTTTGCAATGACCCGCTTTTCCTTTAACAAAACAAAACAAAACAAAACAAAAGTTGATTTCTATTAAAGAAAACCCCAAATCAAACTTAAAAGTTAACATCTGACAAGGTTTTGACCTTTAGTATTTTCAGATATTTGATTGAACGTCAGTCCTTTAGAAAGATACATTCATTAAAAGATTTTTTTGTGTTTTTTTCTTGTTGTATTTTTTTTTTTTTTTTTTTTTAAATCAAGGGAGCTGCATGGTGCTCACTGCATTGGCCGGGGATTTGACAGGCAAGCAGGGTGGTTGAACTGGATCCCGGCAAAGGAGTCTGGTTGAAAACTTATAGCTGCCAAGGCTTCCCCCTTAATTCTTGTTATTGGTTTAAAAATAGGAGGGGCTGTGCTGGAGGTGGTAGATGGCAACGGAGGGAGCCAAGGGACCAAGTTCCGGCCAAAGGGTCAGCGCCATGCAGCTATTCTGGTTACACAGTTTTCACTGGCCACCAGGAAATGCAGCCACAACAGGTTCTAGCAGCAAAGCTATTAAGTGAGCTGGCTCTCACTGAGAACTGGCCAGGTTTGCAGCTGTTACTCCTTAGGGATTTGGGATGCCCCTTGGGGGATCCTTGGGAATGACCCACTGCAATTCCTTGGTCTGCACATTTGTGCGGAGATTCCCTTGGTCACTTTCAAAACAAACTCAGAGGTGTTTTGGAGATAGCTATGCCATTTTTGCCTTCTTTCCCTCTCGAAGGGAAACCTTAGCTTATCCCCCAAGTTGCTGGCAGGTATGCTGAATTTTGGCAATGGACTCAAGGCTGCGTTATAAGAGGAATTTCTCATTTCTGTGGTTGACAATTGGGGGTGGAAAGGCAAGGCAAACCATCTGCAGCTGGCAGGAGAAGGAAAGATGTGGCTTCCTCCCCTGGCCTCAGGGTTTGGTACTGGTAGAAAGAGAATGAGGAGGGGGCTCACAGTACAGCATAGCCTAGCAGGGCAGTAACTAGGTCTATTTAGCTGAGTTTCCCCCACCCCCTGACTGGCCTTTGGGTCTTTCTCAATGTGAATTCATGACCCATCAGTGCATTAATCATTTCAGTAACAAATGCAGCTTAAGTTTTTTTTTTTCTTTTAAAAAAAATAGGAATAAAAGGATTTACAAAAAAACCTCACACAGTGCAATCATAAAGGAAACCAGACACTAGTGGAAGCCCGAGGGCCCCTGTATCTTGTTCATGGGCAAAAGGAGGGAGGGGAGGGGAGGTCTGGGTAGAGTGCTTTCCCCAGTCCCCTGCTGGCACTTCTCCGTGATGACAAGGAAGTCACTGCCATCCTGGCCACAGTGCTGGGCTCCCTGCATGACAGTGAAAACAGTGACGATGTTCCAGCAAAGCCACCAGACAAAGTTCTTAAGGTCACGGGAGAGAAGGGAGCCCAGGATGGAAGGCACAGCAGAGCCACGAGTCCTGGGGCAGAGAGTGCTGGGCTGAGTCGTATTGCTTTGCTAGACTTCCAGAGGAATGGGCTTCTTGTGGCAAGAAAAGGGTGCCCCACCCTCTCCTGGACTACGCTACTCTGAAACCTTGTGGCAGAGGCAGAGAAAAATCTGCTTTATCGTGAGTGGTCAGACTGTGCTTCAGTTTCAACGGGCTGCCCCAAAAGAGGGCACAAGGGGATTGGTGGGTTCTTTGCAGGCATATGTACTTGGTGGGCAGAGAGAAAGGGGGCTACGAGGCAGATGGTGATGGAAAATGTCAAGTTGCCATTCAACTTGTTGGTTGCTAACTCTGAAGTGGGAAAGATCAGGGACATGTCGATCACCGCCTCTCACCACTCTGGAACTAGAGCCAGAAAGGAGAGAGACGCAATGTGGGAAGGAAGAGGAGAAACTGTTGTATCAAGACGCTATTCTAGCCTTATTTTTTTTTTCCCCTACTATAGCCTTGTGAGGAGCTTCGACAGGGGAAGGAGGGGCGTGCCCAATAGAGTTGGGTGACCTTCCTTCTCCATTTATTGTCAAAGAGCAAACCCCGGGAACAGTTTTAATGTCAACAGGGCATAAACAAGCTACACATTAAACAAAAAAGTACACCTTCCAGGGGGAAGTTGGGCAGGAAAAACCAGACTTTGTGTGTACAGCTGAATATTTTCTCTAACTTCATCCTATGAAAATAAAAAATTATTAAAAACCGATCTTCTTTTAAATTAGGATAATACCGCGGTTTAAAAAATAGCCTTGTCATAAGTGCTTCTCCCTATGAAGTGCTTCTCATAGAAAAATATACAAAATATATTTACATTTATAAAACCTTAAATAGTAAACTGTAAACAGAACAGAGTAAAATCCAATGACTTAATTTAACAGGTTCAGGACACTGTCTTGAGGGAAGGAAGAGAAAAAACACGTGATGCTGTTCCGACCACGTCCTAAGGAGTACTCAGGGCAGTAGTGTCATTGAATTCACTTTATCCACGGAGTCACGCCGGTGGCGGAGTTCCCTCAACACAAGGTGGCCTAGTCCCCAAGTTTTGGGCTTTGAAATCTGATTAGTGTTCTGCCTTCAACTGGACACTGACCTTTCAAAAATTAAGTCTTCCTATGTCTTACCTTAACTAGGGGAAAATGAAAGAAACTGTCTCCTAGGGATGGGGTCCAGGGGTCACCCTGGCTTGATACTCTGGTCGTTGCATGATTCAGATCCTATGTAAATCATCTTTTTCCCTCTTCTAAAAAATCATGCTACATATATTTCTTTAAAACTCTCAGTGGAGCTTTATGAAAACTTCTCCAAATTCTGTCTGGTTCTGTCCAGTGGCTCCTGTCCACTCCCCCACCTGGAGTGCTTACGGGCTCCTGGAACTTTTTCAGGCACAGACTGTGCCCAACAGGGAGTGTCCTTGAGCAGGGAATCAATCTCCCCAACCACCCAGAAAGAAGAATGGGAAAGCAGTGGATGAAGGACAGGGGAAACAAGACAGTGGAGTGGAGAGAAGGAATGGGAGAGGGAAGCCGCTCCTATTGTCAAGAAAGGTAACTGGCTGAGATAAGGCTCACAGGGATAACACTCCCACCTAAAGCCCACAGGCTCAATGTTTGGTAATTAATTGGCACAACCCCAAGACAGCCTTTTGTCACCAAAGGTGCTAGGAATCCTGTCTCCCAACCAGAGTGAACTCGCAGAGGGAGGATACCAGGGAAACCACCAAATCTTCTGTTTGTTCAACACACGGTTACAGGATGGACCTGGCTGGCGGACCATCGTGTCCCCAACGAACCCTTTATTTGGGGCCTTGTCTGACCCCTCACTCATAGTGCTTGGGGAAGGGCCAAGCTGAGGCTGGCAACTTCTTTCTGAGGCCAGCCCTGAGCTCCGGCCCATCTCCCAACATAACTAACCCTCTATAGGCTCCTTCCAGGCAAGTCTGCCAAGGACCTTGTTTCCCACTTTTCAATGGCATACAAGCAGAGAGCCTCTCTGAGGGGCCCTAAGAGAAAGCTGATCGTGGATCTTTCCTTTGAGACCTCCCCTCTCTCTCCAGGTCTATGATCACATGAATAATGTGAAAACAGGACATATGGGAGGGAGCTTAGCCATCACGGAGGCCCCTCAGCTGGGCCCACTCAATCCCGGAGCTCCTGGCTGTTGCAAAAGGCCCTCAGCATTGCTTGAATGGCCCTGGGTCCTAGTACTCCAACACTGGGGGAGAAGAGCAGCTTTAGTTTAGGAATTTCCGGCATTTCTTGGCGCCACAGTTGCAGGGAAGCTTGTTGCTGGCATCCTCAATGGGGAACTTATAGTCATACGTGAGTTCCTCCCCTCGGTAGATCTTACGCATCGCAAAGATGACAATGTGCTTCTGCCCATCGATATTGATGACCCGAGAGTAGCAGTTAGGCTCGCATGAGTGATTGATGAAGCGTGCAGCATTTCCGTGCATGGTGGCATCCACTACCTCCGAGTCATCGATTCGGAACATGTAGCAACCAATGCCCTATACATGGCAGGAGAAAGGAGAGGAATGTGTTGTTTATTATAGCTCAGGTTTGAGAACACTGGCAGACCCCTTTCTGATATGAACTACAGATGCTGATGAACAAAATCTCTTCCAGTACAATTTCCAGATTCCTCCTAAGTAGCTCTTTTCAGATGATTTTATAAGGAGTCCCTCGGTTACAGATGCTAGACTAGAAGTTTCTTAATGTCTCTGCAGGAAAGGGACACCTAAGAATTGTGTAGCTATGTGCTTTTGATACTGGGTTCCACTTAGACCTATCTTCAAAAAGTATCACTGTCTACCAATCCTTAGAGTGGATTCTGAACTTTTATTGGGCTCACCACAAACTTTGGAGATGTTATAATGGGGGGCGGTTTGAATCAGTAAGATATACTATTTCTTCTGAGATCCAGGGATCATATTTATAGTGGATGGCTACCTTCTACAGCAAAAAAAAAAAAAAAGAACGGGGAGAGTGAAAGTGTGGGACTTGCCTTGCTGTCATAGTACTTCTCTCGTTTGTCAGTCTGGATGGAGCGTATGACATTGCCAGCATACTCAATCACCATCTCCCCGGCATCAATGTTTCTCTTACAGAAAAGACCCCGGCCGTGGATAGGGGATCTAGGACATAAAGATGAAAAAGACATCAGCCACAAATTTTGAAAGTGAAGTTAATTCATGAATAAATGAATAAAATCTCCTGGTCTGTTGTCCCCTAGGAGAGAGACACTTGAAAAAAGGAGTGAACTGATTATTCTAATAAATGGCCAAGGATTAAACAATTCTCCATTCTGTAGCCCACAAGAAGTAGCAATATGTGAATGCTTTTGTGTTAAATTCCTTGTTCAACACCAAGAGTTATTGGATCCCAAGATATTTGGTTCAATTAATAATATAAATGTAGAGATTTATAAACCTCACTTACTGAATGAAGGTCTCCCCAGAATTTGGTTGACTTTGATTTTGGAAAACTTCATTAGTTTTCTATAATTCTTTCCAGAATTTTAGTCATACCTGTAGACACCAACGGCCTCCTTAGAAGTCTTTTTTAAGTGCCGGAAACGCATGGGCATTGGCAGATCCATGCTAGTTGCCCTCCTAAAGAGACAAGGCATATTATTAATGAATGCTCTTCAGGAAATAATCTGTTTTGAGTCTTGGTTTGAAAGTTCCTAGAGGATATGACTACACTATTCTCTTTGTTCAATGCCAAGCATAACATGCGACATATAATATTAGGACTCTTTTAAGATACATAGTTGTTTCTGACCATGATGACCTTGGTGGTACAGCCAAGGCTGACAGAGTATACTATGATTAAAAACAAAACAAAACATACATATCTTATAGTTATTTGAGTTTCTCCTCTATAACCGAATTTCCTTTTTTTCCTTTTTTTATCAGTCAGAAACTGCTACTTGAACAGAAACTATATTTCACCCTGAGTAGTCAAAATATTGAAAAAGAGGAACAAGAAGAAGGATTCACACTTCCCAATTTAGAAACTTACTACAAGGCTACAGTAATTAAAACAGGGTGGTACTGGCATAAGGAAAGACATATATATCAGTGGAATAGAAGTGAGAGTCCAGAAATAAACCCATACATCTACAGTTTATTGATTTTGATAAGGATGCTAAGATCATTCAACAGGAAAAAAAAATAGTTACTTCAACAAATGGTGCTGAGAAAACTGGATATCCACATGCAAAAGAATGAAACAACCCCTACCTCACAACATATGCAAAGATGAACTCAAAATGATCAACAACCTAAACATAAAAGCTAAATCATAAAACTATTAGAGGGGGAAGCAGATCTGGCTCAACTGATAGAGTGTCCGTCTACCACATGGGAGGTCCAGGGTTCAAACCCAGGGTCTCCTGACCCGTGTGGTGAGCTGGCTAATGTGCAGTGCTGATGCACGCAAGGAGTGCCGTGCCACGCAGGGGTGTCCCCCACATAGAGGAGCCCCACGTGCAAGGAGTGTGCCCCATATGGAGAGCAGCCCCGTTTGAAAAACGTGCAACCTGCCTGGGAGTGGCGCCACATACATGGAGAGCTGACGCAGCAAGATGACGCAACAAAAAGAGACACAGATTCCTGGTGCCACTGACAAGAATACAAGTGGACACAGAAGAACACACAGCGAATGGACACAGAGAGCAGACAACTGGGGGGGATGTAAGGAGAGAGAAAAAAAAAATCTAAAAAAAATAAATAAATAAAATAAAACTGTTACAGGAAAACATAGGCGAAAATCTTCATGACCTAGGATTTGACAAAGAGCCTTAGATATGATACCAAAAGCATGAGCAACAAAAGAAAAAAGGAGATAAATTGGATTTCATCAAAATTAAAAACTTTTGTTCATCAAAGGACATTATCAAGAAAGTGAAAGAAAACCTACAGAATGAAAAAAATTTAATATCCAGAATATATATAAAGAACTTCTATAACTCAACAACTAAAAGACAAGCATCCTAATTTAAAAGTAGACAAATAGGACTTGAATAGACCTATCTCCAGAGAAGATATACAAATGGCCAGAAAGCACATGAAAAGATGCTCAACATCATTAGTCATTAGGGAAATACAAAATAAAAACCACAACTGAGGTACCACTTCATACTCTCTAGGATGACTATAATAAAAAATTTAAAAAATTTAAAAATGGAAAGTAAGCGTTAGCAAGAATGCAGAGAAACTGGAAGCCTCCTTATCCATTGCTGGTCAAAGGGTAAAATGCTGCAATTGCTATGAAACAGTTTGGTAATTCCTCAAAAAGTTAAATATAAATTACCATAGGAGGTAATTCCACTCCTAGGAATTTACCCCAAGGAACTGAAAACAGGTATTCAAACAAATACTTGGACAGAGCGGCAGGGTATACTCGTCCTCCAGAAGTGACAGGAAGACAAGCAGACTTGCTGGTGTAGGGGGAAGTGGCAGGGGAAGTGGCATGGGCAGCCTTGCTGGCTTGGGGGGAGTGGTGCGGGAGGCCCCTGAGGGAGGTCTTGCTGGGCACAGGTAGGCGTAGGCCTGTGCAGGGGGCAGCCAGACAGCGGTGCTTGGATTCCAGGGGACTTCAGTACATCAAGGAAGGAGTAGGATGGGGAGACTGAGAGGCTGCCCCAGAGGAACTGGCTCTTTGGACCTGGTCTGTGCCCTCTTTGTGGGTACCTGGCCTGGTTTTGATCAGTTAAACACAAGCAATTCTAAAGAATTAGAATAAGCTGAAACAAGTCCGAAAGAAGAGCCTTATCACACAGCCAAACAGCAGTAAAACTAGACAAAAGAGAGGAACTGTCAGAGTAAGTTCATCCAGATTAGCAGAAGCTTAGACATCAGCAAAAAATCACAAGCCAGACTAACAAACTGGAAGATATGGCTCAATCAAAGTAACAAACTAATAAGTTGGAGAAGACCCAGAAGTTATAACAACTAATTAGAGATACCCACACAAATTTCCTAAACCAATTCAAGAAGATGAGGGAAGATAAGAGAGATTAAGAAGATACTGAGTAAGTATACAGACGAAACTGAAAACACACATAGAAAAATAATGGATCTTATGGTAATAAAAGGCACAATAGTAGAGATTAAAAATACATTAGAGGGAAGTGGACTTGGCCTAGTGGTTAGGGCGTCCGTCTACCACATGGGAGGTCCGCGGTTCAAACCCGGGTCTCCTTGACCCGTGTGGAGTTGGCCCATGCGCAGTGCTGATGTGCACAAGGAGTGCCCTGCCACGCAGGGGTGTCCCCTGTGTAGGGGAGCACCACGCACAAGGAGTGAGCTCCATTAAGGAGAGCTGCCCAGCGAGAAAGAAAGTGCAGCCTGCCTAAGAATGGCGCTGCCCACATGGAGAGCGGACACAACAAGATGATGCAACAAAAAGAAACACAGATTCCCGTGCCGCTGACAACAATAGAAGCAGACAAAGAAAGAGACACAGCAAATAGACAGAGAACAGACAACTGGGGCGGGGGAAGGGGAGAGAAATAAATTAATTAATTTAAAAAAAAATTAGAACCATAAAAGCAGAACTGAACAGATAGAGGAAAGAATTTGCAAATTAGAAGGTAGGACATCCAAAATCACCAGAAAGAAGAACAGATACAGAAAACAATGGAAAAAATTGAGCAAGTTGTCAGGGAATTGAATGACAGCATGAATCACACAAACATAACATGTTATGGGTACTCCAGAAGAGGAGGAAATGGGCCGAAGGAATGTTTGAGGAAATATGGCTGAAATTTCCCAATTCTTATGAGAGACATTGATATACATATCCAGGAAGCCCAACATACTCCAAACAGAATAAATGCTAACAGATATACTCAAAGACATATATTAATACTAATCAGATTGTCAAATGCCAAAGATAAAGACAGAATCCTGCAAGCAGCAAGAGAGAAGTGATCCATCACATACAAGGGATGCTTGAGAAGACTAAGTGCTGATTTCTCATCAAAAAACCATGGAAGGGAAAGCGGATTTGGCTCAACTGATAGAGCATCTGCCTACCACATGGGAGGCCAGGGTTCAAACTTAGGGCCTCCTGACCCGTGTGGTGAGCTGGCCCACATGCAGTGCTGATGCGCACAAGGAGTGCCATGTCATGCAGGGGTGTCCCCCATGTAGGGGAGCCCCACACACAAGGAAAACGCCCCGTAAGGAGAGCTGCCCAGTGCGAAAAAAGTGCAGTCTGCCCAGGGTGGCACTGCACACACAGAGAGCTGACGCAAGATGACACAACAAAAAGAGACATGGATTCCCAGTGCTGCTGACAAGAATCCAGTTGAACACAGAAGAACAATGAATGGACACAGAGAGCAGACAACGGGGGGAGGGGGAAGAAGGGGAAATCAATCAATCAATCTTAAAAAACAAAAAACAAAAAACCATGGAAGGAGGAAAGCAGATGTGGCTCAAGTGATTGAGTTCCTGCCTAGCACATGGGAGGTCACAGGTTCAGTTTCCAGTGCCTACTACAGAAGACGAGCAAGAGAGCAAGCTGGCACGACAGGCAGGTGCAGTGAGCTGCCACAACAAGATGGTGCAACAAGGAGATACAAAGAGGAAATACAATGAGAGACACAACAAAGCAGGGAGCTGTGTTGGCTCAAGTGATTGAGCACCTCTCTCCCACATGGGAGGTCTCAGGTTCAGTTCCCAGTGCCTCCTAAAGAAAAGATGAGCAGACACAGAGAGCACACAGCAAATGGACATAGAAAGCAGACAGCAAGAACAAACAAAAAAGGAGGGCGGGAATAAATAAATAAAATAAATCTTAAAGAAAAAAAAAAGCATGGAGGCAAAAGAAGGCAGTAGTATGACATATTAAAGGTAAAGAAAGAGAAAAATTCCTGCCAAGATTTCTGTATCCAGCAAAACTGTCCTTCAAAAATGAGAGACGGGAGCGGGTGTTGATTAGTGGTTGAGTGCCTACTTCCCATGTACAAGGTCCTGGGTTCAATCCCTGGTACCTCCTAAATAACAAAATAAAATTTTAAAAAATGAGGGAGAGATTAAAATATTCACAGATAAACAAAAACTGAGAGAATTCATCAACAAGAGGCCCGTACTATAAACATTTATTTTTAAAAAATTTATTAAAGGGAGTTCTGCAGGATAAAAGGAAAACAAAGAAGAGTGGGGTTTGGAGGAGAGTATAGATATGAAAATTTATGAAAATTATTAGTAAGGGTAACATAAAGGGTAAAAAGAGAGGCAAAAATAAGATATGACATATAAAACCCTAATGAGAAAA
Organism: Dasypus novemcinctus; assembly: GCF_030445035.2. Lineage (NCBI taxonomy): Eukaryota > Metazoa > Chordata > Mammalia > Cingulata > Dasypodidae > Dasypus > Dasypus novemcinctus. The sequence continues at coordinate 24,703,832 of NC_080699.1, read as the reverse complement.
TGGTTGAAGGTACTGCCGTCACAGTAACAACAATGAATGTTATTGAAAACTCCCCAATTAAAATGCACAGATTGGCAGAATGGATGAAAATATATGGTCCATCTATATGCTGTCTACAAGAGACTCACTTTAGACACAAGGACATAAAAAGGCTGAAAGTAAAAGGTTGGAAAACAAATATTCAACACAAACAGGACCAAAAAAGAGCTGTGGTAGCTGTACTAATATGAGACAGAATAGACTTTAAATATAAAACTGTTATGAGACAAAGAAGGATACTATATATTAATAAAAGGGCAATCTACCAAGAAGAAGGAACAATCATAAATATCTCTGTACCTAACCAGGTACCGAAAATACATGAGGCAAACACTGGCAAAACTGAAGGAAGAAATTGAAACCTCTATAGTAATAGTGGGAGACTTCAATAAACCACTCTCAGCAATAGACAGAACATCTAGAACAAGGATAATAAGTTTTTGTTTTTTAAGATACCTAATTACACACTTAGAGGAATTAGAAAAAGAAAGCACGCAGAAGAAAAGAAATAATGAGGATTAGAGCAGAAATAAATGAAATAAAGAATTAAAAAAAATAAAGAGAATTAACAAAACCAAAAGCTGGTTCTCTGTGAAGATTAATAAAATTGACAAACTCTTAGCTAGACCAATAAAGAAAAAAATAAGAGAAAATGTAAATAAATAAAATCAGAAATGAGAGAGGGGAATCATCACTGACCCTCAGAAATAAAAAGAATCGGGAAACGGACTTTGGCCCAGTGGTTAGGGCGTCCGTCTACCATATGGGAGGTCCGCGGTTCAAACCCCGGGCCTCCTTGACCTGTGTGGAGCTGGCCATGTGCAGTGCTGATGCGCGCAAGGAGTGCCGTGCCACGCAAGGGTGTCCCCCACGTAGGGGAGCCCCACGCGCAAGGAGTGCACCCATAAGGAGAGCCGCCCAGCGTGAAAAGAAAGAGCAGCCTGCCCAGGAATGGCGCCGCCCACACTTCCCGTGCCGCTGACGACAACAGAAGCGGATAAAGAAACAAGACGCAGCAAACAGACACCAAGAACAGACAACCAGGGGAGGGGGGGAAATTAAATAAATAAACAAATCTTTAAAAAAAAAAAAAAAAAAAAGAAATAAAAAGAATCATAAAAGGATACTATGAACAACTGTATGCCAATAAATTAGACAACTTAGATGAAATGGATAAATTCCTAGAAACACACAAACAACCTACACTGATTCTAGAAGAAATAGAAGACCTCAACAGACCAAGCACAAGTAAAGAGAGTGAATCAATCATCAAAAAGCTCCCAATAGGGAGCAGGGGTACCTCAGTGGTTGAGAGCCTGTTTCCCAGGTACAAGGTTCTGGGTTCAATCCCCAGTACCTCCCAAAAAATAAAAAACAAAACAAGAAAAATCTCCAAAGAAAGAAAAGCCCAGGGCCAGATGGCTTCACAGATTAATTCTACCAAGTATTTCAAACAGAACTAATACCAATCCTGTGCAAACTCTTCCAAAAAATCGAAGAGGAAGGAACATTATCTAACTCATTCTATGAAGCCAACATCACCCTAATACCAAAGCCAGATAAAGATGCTACAAGAAAAGAAAATTACAGAACAATCTCTCTATTGAATTTAGATGAAAAACTAAAAAAAACAAAAACAATGGCAAATAAACCGAACAACACATTAAACAATTATACACTAAGACCAAGTGGGTTTTATCTCAGGTAGGCAAAGGTGGTTCAACACAAGAAAATCAACTAATATAATATACAACATTAACAAATCAAGGGAGAAAAAAATCACATCATCAACACTATTGATGCAGAAAAGGCATTCAACAAAAATCCAGCATCCATTCTTGATAAAATCACTTCAAAAGACAGCAACAGAAGGAAACTTCCTCAACATGATAAAGGGCATATTTGAAAAAACCCACAGCTAACATACTCAATGGTGAAAGACTGAAAGGACTGAAAGGTTTCCCTCTAAGATCCAGAACAGCACCAGGATGCCCACTCTCACCATTCTTATTCAATACTATTTTAGAAGTTCTTGCTAGATCAGTTAGGCAAGAAAAAAAGGCATCCAAATTGAAAAGCAAAAAGTAAAACTTTCACTATTTGCAGACAACACAATCCTATACAGAGAGAGCTCTATAAAATTTACAAAAAAAAAAACACAACAAACTCCCAGAGCTCAACAAAGTGGTAGGATATAAGATCAACACACAAAAATCAGTAGCATTTCTATATACTTGTAATGAACAAGCTGAGGAGGAAATCAAGAAAAATTCAATTTACAACAGCAACTGAAAGAATCAAATATATAGGAATAAATTTAACTAAGGATATAAAGGACTTGTACACAGAAAACTACACAACATTGCTAAAAGAAATTGAAGAAGACCAAAATAAATGGAAGGACATTCTGTGTTCATTGGAAGACTAAATATTGTTTTGTTTTTTTAAGAAAAAGATTTATTTATTTATTTCTCTCCCCTTCTCCCTCACCCCCCCACCCCGGTTGTCTGTTCTCTGTGTCTATTTGCTGCGTGTCAATTCTACCCAAATTAATTTACAGATTCAATGCAATTCCAATAAAAATTCCATCAGCCTTTTTTGCAGAAATGGAAAGGCCAATTATCAAATTTAATTGGAAGGGTAAGGAGCCCTGAATAGCCACAAATATCTTGAAAAAGAAGAACGAAGTTGGAGGACTCACCACCTGCATTTAAAGGTATAGTGCTCAGGGAAGCAAAGTTGGCTCAACTGATAGGACGTCTGCCTACCATATAGCAGGTCCAGGGTTTGAACCTGGCCCATGTGGTAAGCTGGCCCACGCACAGTGCTGCCACGTGCAAGGAATGCCGTGCCACGCAGAGGTGTCCCCTGTGTAGGGGAGTCCCATGCACAAGGATTGCACTCCGTAAGGAGAGCTGCCCCATGTGAAAAAAATGCAGCCTGCCCAGAAGTGGTGCCGCACACACAGAGAGCTGACACAGCAAGAGGATGCAACAAAAAGAGACACAGGCGGCGGACTTGGCCCAGTGGTTAGGGTATCTGTCTACCAATATGGGAGGTCCGCGGTTCAAACCCCGGGCCTCCTTGGCCCGTGTGGAGCTGGCCCATGCGCAGTGCTGATGTGTGCAAGGAGTGCCATGGCATGCAGGGGTGTCCCCCACGTAGGGGAGCCCCACGCACAAGGAGTACGCCCCATAAGGACAGCTTCCCAGCACAAAACAAAGTGCAGCCTGCCCAGGAATGGCGCCACACACACAGAGAACTGACACAACAAAAAGAGACACAGATTCCCCTGCCGCTGACAACAACAGAAGCGGACAAAGAAGACGCAGCAAATAGACACAGAGAACAGACAACTGGGGTTGGGGAGGGGGGAGAGAAATAAATAAATAAATAAATCTTAAAAAAAAAAGAGAGAGACAGATTCCCCATGCTGCTAACAAAAATACAAGCAGACACAGAAGAACACACAGCAAATGGACAGAGCAGACAACGGGGGGGTGGGGGTGGGGGTGGAAGGGGAAATAAATAAAATAAATAAATCTTTAAAAATAAATAAATAAAGGTATAATGCTCAAAACAACATGGTACTGGCACAAGGATAGGTATATTGACCAATGTAAACAAATTAAGAATCTAGAAATAGACCCACATACTATGGCCAACTGATATTTGGCAAGGCTGCTAAGTCCACTCAACTGGGAAATAGTCTCTTCAACAAATGGTGCTGGGAGAACTGGATATTCATGTCCAAAAGGATGAAAGAGGACCCCTATCTCGCACCCTATACTAAAATCAATTCAGGATGGATCAAAGACCTAAATACAAGACCCAGCACCATAAAATTCCAAGAAGAAAATGTAGGGAAGCATCTTCAAGATCTTGTGGTAGGCAACAGTTTCATAAACTTTATACACAAAGCATGAGCAACAAAAGAAAAGAACAGATAAATGGGACCTCCTCAAAATTAAAAATTCTGTGCTTTAAAGGAGTTTGTCAATAAAGTGAAAAGGCAGTCTACTCAATAGGAGAAAATATTTGGAAACCACATATCCAATAAAGGAATACAGCATATTCTAAAGAGATCTTACTACTCAAGAGATCCTAGTCTTTTGGACTTTCAAAAGACAGCCCATTTAAAAATGGGCAAAGGACTTGAATAGGCATTTTTCAAAGAGGAAATACAAATGGCTAAAAAGCGCATGAAAAGATGATTAACATCATTAGCTATTAGGGAAATGCAAATCAAAACCACTATGACATATCATTTCACACCTACTCAACCGGCCACTATTTTAAAAAAACAACAGGGAAGCGGACTTGGCCCAGTGGATAGGGCATCCGTCTACCACATGGGAGGTCCGCGGTTCAAATCCCGGGCCTCCTTGACCCGTGTGGAGCTGGCCCATGCACAGTGCTGATGCACACAAGGAGTGCCGTGCCACACAGGGGTGTCCCCCGTGTAGGGGAGCCCCACACACAAGGAGTGCGCCCCATAAGGAGAGCTGCCCAGCGCGAAAGAAAGTGCAGCCTGCCCAGGAATGGTGCCACACACACGGAGAGCTGACACAACAAGAAGACGCAACAAAAAGAAACACAGATTCCCGTGCCGCTGACAACAACAGAAGAGGACAAAGAAGAACATGTAGTAAATAGACACAGAGAACAGACAACTGGGGCGGGGGGGGGGGGGGAGGAGAGAAATAAATAAATCTTTAAAAAAATAAAAATAAAAAAAAAAAAAACAACAACAGACAACTACAAGTGTTGGAGAGGTGTGAAGAAATAGGAATACTCATTCACTGCTGGTGGGAAAACAGAATGGTGAAGCTGCTGTGAGAGACAGTGTGGTAGTTCCTTAGGAAGCTAAGTACAGAACTGCCATTTCACCCGGCAATCCTGCTACTAGGGGTCTATCCAGAAGAACTGAAAGCAGGTATACAAACAGATCCATGTACACCAATGTTCACAGTGGCATTATTTACAATTGCCAAAAGATGACGCAATAGAGGAATGGATAAACAAAATGTAGTACTTACATACAATGGAATATTATTCAGCTGTAAGAAGGAATGAAGTACTTATGTATGTGACAACATGGATGAACCTCGAGGACCTTATGTTGAGTGAAATATGCCAGGCATAAAAGGACAAATATTGTATGATCTCACTAATATGAACTAATTATAATATGCAAACTCATAAAGGTAGAATCCATAAGATAGGTCACCAGGAGGTAGAATGGGGATAGAGAAGAGGGAGCTGATGTTTAATCTGTGCAGAATTTATAATTAGGTTGATTGCAGCGGTTTAGCAGTGAACAGAGGTGAGGGCAGTACAGCAGTGTGAGCATACTTGGCAGCACTGAGGCATGTGGGCGTGCATGGTTAAAGGGAGAGATTTTGGGTTGTATGTGTTACTAGAAGGAAAGCTAGATGATAAAACATGGGATTGTACAACACAGTGAACCCTGTGGTGGACAAGGACAGTGGTTAATAACACAAACATAAGACTGTTCTTTTGTGTAGCATGTCACTACTATGGGGTGTTAATAATAGGGTGGTATATGGGTGAAAATATACCCAAAGCAAAATATGTACTATTTTAACATATTTTACATTCAAAATACGTAACGTTTTACCATTCTTGCATCAACTGGAAAACAAAGGTACCACACCAATGTTAAGTGTCAACAATGGGGGGGGGTATGGGAATAATGCATATTTTATTCTTACAGAAATGTTTTATGTCACAGACACAACCAAATTTCCCTGTAAGTTATACTGTTTTATATGTGTCGAGATAGACAGGACCTTTTAAATAGCTTGAACATTTTATAACCACATACTTCTTTGGGATATAAATGTATCCTTGTTGCCATAGGTAGGTGTTCTGGAGAGATGGAGGTCTGCACAGTAGCTAACAAAATATTAAACTTTCCCTCCAGAGTCCTGCTACTTTCTCGATGGCCATAAAGCGCTGGAATATATAAGCCTTGCTTAATAAAGGAAAACAGACTAATTAAATTAAGCCCTCAATCTTAATGATTGTACTTACAAACCTTATTCTTGTAATGAAACTAAGCCTAATCACAATTAATGCCTAAGAGTAACCTCCTACAAACCTCCTTATTACTCAAGTGCGAATGCTTTCAAAGCCAAAATCTGCGAATGAAGTTACTACCTCCACCCACCTCCCTCGACATGGGTCATGACTCCCAGGAATGAGCCTCCCTGGCACTGAAAGATTATTACCAAGCATTAATCAGTGATGCCATTTGAAGAAAAACCTTGATCAAAAGGATGAAATAGTAAACAGAATAGAGGTTTTATGGCTAAGAGATTTCAAAGTGAGTTGGGAAGTCATTCTGGAGATAAAACTTCTGCAGGTCTCAGCCAGACTTCACAAAATGCCACAAACAGAAGTGCTCCTGAGGGCCCTAGGGACATCCAGACACCATAGGTAAGCCATGTGGCCACACGAAATTAAAACGCCCTCATATATTTGGGAATGTATGAAAAGCTATTTACGCAGTATAACATGGTTCACTCCTTTGTAGGTCACCTAATCATGATCCTTCTACTTCTTTTATTTGAACCTATAATTTTCAATACACTTGGTAAATTTACTTCTCTGGGACTTAAAGCCCCTGGATTCATTCTATGCTGGTGGAGCCCTGAAATTCAGCAGATATGCAGCCAACTCCTACTCTCTTCAGATATGCCCTGGACAACTAACAGAACAAATGAAGAGGGACCAATCCCATCTCCAAAGCAAGCAGTGTCTTTAACTACAAGTGAAATAATTCCATTCCTCTGCCCCATAATAATTCAGTCCCTTTACAGCCTGAAATAGTTAGAGTGGACATCGTCCCAAATTCCTCAACTGAATAAGAACAATAATAAGGGGGAAAGTAACCTGTGACTACAGCAGATTCACTGTTACTATAGTTATTATCTTGTGTTAACTGAGTAACTTGTAATATTGATATTAAAAAACCCATAACTATCTCACACACCTTAAATGTTATCCAGAAAATTGTGATCCAAGCAAAACTACATATTGCCTCAAACAGTTGGAGTAGATGGAAGCAAAGAGTATTTCTAGTGCCCCCTCTCCAGGAAAAACATACCGAGCTGACTTCAGCTGTACCTCCTCCTCTTCCTCATCATTGGGGTTGTATTCAGGAGGCTGTCGATGTTTAGAAGCCAGGAAGTTAAACATGTCAAATGCTGACTTCCTGGAGGCAGAAAATTAAAACATAGTAAGAGAAATGCTTTGATAGAAGCAATGAAGGGCAATAATACTGGAAATATCGAAGGTTATATGGGAAAATAATTCCATCATTAGATAATACAACCAGGACCCAAAGCTGCTTACAAAGAAGAATGAACTTGCCTCAGGTGGACTTCAGCCCTGGCTGAGCCATGAGGGTTAAGGGGGGGTTCATTGGCTTCCTCTGGTTTGTGGAAACGGAATTTGTAATTCCTACAGTGCTTGGCACCAGATAGCTGCTCAATCAGGAACACAACCGCATCATGGAGAATCCCCAGCATCCTCAAACCATTAACACCTGTAGGAGCAAAAGCACCAGGGTGGTGAGGAGCGTGCTGCCAACAGGAAACTGGATAGCAGTAAAGGAATGCCTGCTAGATAATGACTGCCAGAGGCTGCTCAAGGGCAAGTCATATTAAATACTAGGCAAAAATTAGCATTAGGTAGCTATGAAAAGTGGTAAAGATTCAGTGATATGGAAAATGTTCATGAAAATGTGAAAAAAGCCAGCCACCAAACTGTGGAGCAGTATGCCCACAGAATGCTACAAGCTGCCACCAAACTGTGGGGTGTTTTCTGTGAGTTCCATGTCCACAGAAATACAAGCATCATCTCCTTTCATGCTCAAAAGGACATGAGGCAGGACTTCCTAGCTGCATTTTAAGAGGAGTAGCCCTAGGCTCGGAGAATTTAAATAACATGTTCAAGGCCACATGCCTACTGTGACAAGATGTGAACCTTGGACTGTGATTCCAAATACAATCCCATATTTGTTAATTGGTAATGGAGTACTTGGTTCTGCAATCTCATACTCAAATGACATTTAAAGGGAATGCTAATACTCCCGAAAACAACTGTTTCTGCTGTAATTAATGTTTAAGGTAATATACTAATTGCTGCTTTGTTTTATGTACTTTGTCTCAGGCTATTAATGAGCACTTTTCATTTTTATTTTATAAAAAAATAACATTTATATAAGTCTGCTGGCAGAGACAGTGAAAGATTTTTTTAAATGATTGGCTTTTTTCATCACAGGGGCTTAGTAACATTGCCATATCTCTTTTGTGACACTAGCAAACTCTAATGTTATTTTTTTTCCTTCATTTTCTTTTAAATGTTTAGTGTTATTTTTTATTAAATAAACATTTCATTGACTTTTTTTTTGAATTATGGATACAGAAAGAATGATAGTACTTGCTGTGGACAAAATGTGTAT